>NC_139720.1:124376347-124858847 GCF_964211835.1 Anser anser | reverse complement strand
GGAAAAAGAACTGAGCTACCACTTGAGACACTTGTTGTTAGCTAACAGTTTGGTGGAAAGGGTGTGAGGAGGGGGAAGGTGGTGTCAGAATGTGTAGGAAGGGGGGTTGGGCATGTGTGACAACAAGATAACTTCCAAATGACCCATCTTTAGCTCTTTAAAACTATGAGGTGTATTTTTGCACATAGTCAAATCATAGTCATAATCAGTGTCTCGTGAATTTTGTAAGTATTGTTCTTGTATTTGTTCTCACAAAAAGGGAGCATCCTTAACATGGCAATTTATCTGATGGCCTCTTTGAAATTCATCGGGTAATCACAGTGTAACAGGTGAGAATTAGTGGATCAAAGTGAAATATACAGGAATGCACAAGCTATTTTATGAGAAATTAAAAAAAAAAAAAAAATTGCCTTCTGGCTTAGCTCCAATAGCTATTAGACCACATACTGGTCTTTGTATACTGCTCAGTGAACCATGTATCCTTTTAGTGAAATATATATATATATATATATATATAAAATAAATAAATCTCACTTTGCGAAACATTATTTGACTGAGATTTGATTTTAATTTCAACAAATAAATAATAATTATCATTTTGAAAAAAATGATTTATAATCAGCGTTTACTGACATTTCTGTACTGTTGATTTAAAGTAAGAAAAGCTCTCCTGAAGTTGTTTTACATCAAATTGGCTACACAGAAATGCACTTCTAGAAAATTAATGCAAGTTAGTGTCTCAAATTTTCAACTGAATGAAACATTTTCTTGGAGGGGGGTGAGGGAGGGGTGGTAGGTGGGGGAGATGAAAATTATCTTTGTTTGTTTGTTTGCTTTAAGTACAGAATAGGAATTGAAAGTCTACAGCATCTGTTTGTAAAAGAGTAAGGAAAAGTAAATAACATGGCATTTCATTTTTCCAGTATATGTTTGTTATTCAGTAACTGGCTTCTAGTTTAAGTGTTCCATATTGCGCTTCAAGAATCAATGAAAAGTTGTAATAACTAATATCTTGCATGTTTTTATTATTATATTATTTTTATTTTGCATTACATTATTATAATTGCATGCTTTTTATTATTATGTTATTTCATTATTGCATGCAAGGATGGAGCTTCGAGCAATTTGGTCTCATGGAACGTGTCCCTGTCCATGGCACAGGGATGTGTGGAATTAGATGATCTTTAAGTTCCCTTCCATAATCACAACATTCTGTGATTCTAAAATTTACACAGTATGTGAAGATCAGTAAAAAGTTATACATATGTATGTAAAAATATTTTATATGCTCTATGAATTGCTTTAATTTCTAAGTATGGGATATACTCATGGGAACACATCCTGTAAAGTTCTTTGCTTTTAGCTTCAAAATCAATTCTATATGTAAATGAGTGTCAGCAGCTTTTTAGGCCGTAACAATGGATAGAAAACGGGTATCTGACATTTCTCCAGTAGAAAATGTCTTGCTTGCAAAACTGAAATCTTTCAAGGAAAGTATTTGTTTTGTGGAAAACAATACTCAATTTGGGACGGGAAACATTTTTAAAAATATAGTACTTCTTGGAAAGGATTACATTTTTGACCACTTAAATAATATCAGAAAAGTGTGTCACTGCACAAATGAAGCACAGAAATAAGCCTTCTGCTGCCCATGTCATCTTCCCCCAGAAGCAGACCTCCTTGTCCTCATATTTGAAATACAAATCAGATAAAACAGTGGAAACAGCAAAAACTGTGCAAAATGTTACATTCTCCATACTATAAGTGCATTTTAAATAAGACCAGAATTTGAGTTTGTTTAAATTGAAACAAAAATAATTGAAATAAGAGGTAGCTTTTTAGGTTTTGTCTTGACTTTTTTTTCCCTTTGACTCTATCGACATAGAGTCGGGATAGATGGGTCCAGAGAGTTGTGGTGAATGGAGTCAAATCTGGTTGGAGGCCGGTCACTAGTGGTGTCCCCCAGGGCTCGGTACTGGGGCCGGTCCTCTTTAATACCTTTATCGATGATCTGGATGAGGGCGTCCAGTGCACCCTCAGTAAGTTTGCAGATGACACCAAGCTAAGTGCGTGTGTCGATCTGCTCGAGGGCAGGAAGGCTCTGCAGGAGGATCTGGATAGACTGGAGCGATGGGCTGAGGTCAACTGTATGAGGTTCAACAAGGCCAAGTGCCGGGTCCTGCACCTGGGGCGCAACAACCCCAAGCAGAGCTACAGGCTGGGAGATGAGTGGCTGGAAAGCTGCCTGGCCGAGAAGGACCTGGGAGTATTGGTTGATAGTCGGCTGAATATGAGCCAGCAGTGTGCCCAGGTGGCCAAGAAGGCCAACAGCATCCTGGCCTGTATAAGAAGCAGTGTGGCCAGCAGGTCTAGGGAAGTGATTGTGCCCCTGTACTCGGCTCTGGTGAGGCCGCACCTTGAGTACTGTGTTCAGTTTTGGGCCCCTCGCTACAGGAAGGACATGGACGTGCTCGAGCGAGTCCAGAGAAGGGCGACCAAGCTTGTGAGGGGTCTGGAGAACAAGTCTTACGAGGAGCGGCTGAGGGAGCTGGGCTTGTTCAGCCTGGAGAAGAGGAGGCTCAGGGGCGACCTTATCGCTCTCTACAGTTACCTTAGAGGAGGCTGTAAAGAGGTGGGGGTTGGTCTGTTCTCCCACGTGCCTGGTGACAGGACGAGGGGGAATGGGCGAAAGTTGCGACAGGGGAGTTTTAGGTTGGATGTTAGGAAGTACTTCTTTACCGAAAGGGTTATTAAGCATTGGAACGGGCTGCCCAGGGAGGTGGTGGAGTCACCATCCCTGGAGGTCTTTAAAAGACGTTTAGATGTAGAGTTTAGCAATATGGTTTAGTGGAGTACTTAGTGTTAGGTCGGAGGTTGGACTCGATGATCTTGAGGTCTCTTCCAACCTAGAAATCTGTGATACTGTGATACTGTGTGATACTGTGACGTAGAAGTTCCTTAATTTTTTTTATCCATCAACATGTTTTGCTCCAATTGAAATTAGTTTAGCCATCAGAATTAGGATTTTTAATGTTATCTATTTCCTGATCTATTTCCTGTTCCACTATTGATAATTCATTTGTACTACTGGTGGTAAAGATTAATAAAAAAGGAATGAGAATGTTTTCCTAAAAAAAAAAAAAAACGTTTACCTGTTTTAAATGTTGAAAAGGGTGAATTAAAATATTATTCTAAGTTGTTTTTTATAGTGACTTTTATCATTTTTTTTTCTGAAATGAAATTGCATTTTAATAAAAATGGAGAAAAATAATCTAAAATTAATTTGCCGTTTTAAAGAAAAATTTAAACAATGGATACAAAACAAATGCAGAATATGTTTTGCTTTCAAAATGAACTGGAGTACTTATGAGAATATATTAATGAATTCAAGTATTTTTGAAGGAGTTTTGAAGGGTTTTGTTATCATGTAATTCTGCAAATCTCAGGTCTCAGCATTTCAATCTTACTTTTTATCTGTGGCAAGGAAAGCAAGCATTCTTTTTTTTCTTTTTTTCTTTTTTTTTTTTATGTGTATTCACAAGAATCTTTAAAGCTAGAAGGAAACAAAGATCCTGTCTTTATCTAAAGAAGAGACTACAGCGTTCAAAAACTGGGTTGTGTGGTCAATGATATCCTTAATTTATTATGTTTATTTCTTCAAATTTGTTTAACTTTGTTTACATTAAATGATTTATTTTATTAAACCTAAGATTTTACCAAAGACTGTGGAATAATCTTATGCTAAAATACAGCTTATTATTTATTTTGTTCTTCTGAAGCATCCTTTTTAAAGTTTTTATTTTTAGAAATATATTTTAAATTTAATATCCACTTGATTTTTTTTTTTGTATTCCTATACATTGTATTGATTTCAGGCTCTTAACTAGAAATGTTCACATTGATAAATGTTTTATTATTTCTGTTCTATTATCTTCATTTTTTCCACTCCAAAACATTTCTGTGCAACTTTCTCTCTTGAATATAAATAATAAAAAATAAATAAATAGAGTAAAACATGAATTTAACTGTTTATGCAGTGAAAATACTCTGAATTTACTGAAATACATTTACACTTCTTTCACAGTAGCGAATAATCCTGTTTTCTCAAAGAATATGGCATCTGGATCAAAGAATTGATTGTAAGTTTAAAAAAAAAAAAGTTCAAAATCATAAACACCTTGCAAACCCATATTGCACCCAAGTGTCAGTCTAACTATAAATGTAGAGTTGGATAAAACTGGAGAACTTCAGGTTTAAGCCCTGCTGTTCACTATAAAGTCTTGCCATCTGCTCTGCAAATATTGGAATGAAGTGTGTAAGACTCTTCTTGGATGTACAGAGACGCAGCCAGCTCTGTGCCGGAGAATCACAGAGAGATGTGGCACAACTCTGTGACACAATGTGTGCCAAAATAATCCTCACACCACTGAAAATCAAGCCACAGATTTGATGGTTGGAACAACTTCAGAGCAACATACGGGTTTTACCTCCTCAGTTCTACACCAAAGTTTTCTAAGATTTTGAAATGCTTTAGATCATTTCAGCTGTTAGGCAAAAAATGTACTATCTTCAGTCACTTCAGAAAAAGGGCTTATTTCTATATGCTCTGATAAAGAAGAATCAGAAAAGTATGCTTCTCTCTGAAGAAACAATTCCTTTGTCTTTGAATATCTTAGTAATAGTACAAGTGAATAAATACAAGTGAATCAAAATTCAGTTAAGCCAGAGTCTTATCCCTGAATGATATTAAAATGTTCTTCTTCCTGGAAATACCAGTATTCTTTTGATTCGTTCTCTGTGGGCATAGTGCTGTAGACATTCTTCTTGCCTTCACAACTTGATTGCAACAAAATCCCAACACTAGGCTTCTTTAAAAGGAGATATCTTACAACCACTGCCGAACCTTTGGAAAGACACTCCCATCATTCTAGTAACCGCCCTGTAGTTCTGGGCAGTTACTGGGACCTACATTTATGCACTTAAAGTAGGAGTTTTTATCTGATTTCTTTTTTCTCTCTACTAGCATTTCTTAGCCCAGAGGCTGAGGAAAGAAATGAAATTATGGACCAAGAAAAAGAGTGAACCTGTACTATAGCTGTATCAGTCATTTCCTGGACATTTCCAGAGTTTGTTTGAACCTATAGATTTGGCATATTATAAAAAAGAATGCTACTCCTTTCCAAATTCCACATCTAAGGCACACTGGCGTGTGGATACACTCGATCACCCCTGTTCATTGCAGGTAGCCTATTCCAAAATCACTGGAGCTTACCAAGACCCAGGATGAGTATAGACCATTCATGGAGAGGTGAAAAATAATTCCTGGTGTAAAGATCAACAGAGCAAGCTCTTGTGCTGGGTGATATTTTCCATAGCCCTGAAGGCACCAACAGACTGTAATGGCCCCCTCTGACTCTCTCTGACCCTGTCTCCTGAATCTCAGACCTGTGCTGGGGGTAGCTTGTTTCCTGTGTGGACCCCTTTTATTTACACTGTAGCTTGTCTCCAATCCTATATCTGGTTCCATCTCCTGAATGGACTCTGGACCCATGTTGTTGCTTCAAGTTCTTTCTATGGGCCTGTCTCCATTTACTCCTGAACAAACTCTCCAGGACAGACTCTGGATCTGGCTCATCATTAGATGTTTCTAAGTTTGTCAATGTTCTCCACTACCAGATTAGCCTGTTGTATTCAAACACACTGGGACTGAGTCCCAATGTTGAGGACATTGTCCAGGCTGGGGTTATGTTCAGCTTTTGGATCTCCATTCATTAGGGAGAATCCAACCTTCACTGCTCCCCGGCAACTCTTTGATAAGCTAGGAAAGATAAGGAAGCATATAAACGTGACACTCAAGATCTGTCACCCAAACAGTTATGCTCTTCTATGAAGGGCTTTTGACTTTATAAAATAAGAACTTAAGCAAAACAAGTCAAAGCCTTTCCTGTGGTCTCTGGCATTCTGAACATTTTTAACTCTAAGAAACACACCTTTAAAATTAAAGGAAATTTTTCCATCTTTTAGTTCTGTTCAAGTTATAGTGCTATTTCAACTTTGTTTTAAGTTAATTAATAGCATGCCATTTGAAATGAGAAGCTATTTTCTCATTCTAATTAAAATATGATAACAAAAAGTAAATACAGTTCAAGCAATCAACAGATTATTTAATTTAAAATGGTCATTATGATTATGAGTGAATCAGATGGATACTGTGAGTAGCAGTGACATTAGCAGAACAGAGATTCATTACAGTAACATAAGGTATGAAAGATCCCTTATTTGGAAGAAGATCGAATGGGATTTTGTGCTTCTTGGATCAGAAAACAAAACAAAAATAAACAACCAAACCAAACCAAAACAAAACAAACCAAACCAAAATGAGGAGAAATCCATTAATAAGAGTCTGTTTGGAATCACTGTTGTACACTAGGAATGTCAGTCATCATAGCCAGTGTATGTATAAGTCTTCTCATTATTCAGTCTGACAGTGTCTAACAGCCTGGGTAAAATCAGTTGCTGAATAAGAATTAAAGATAATGGAGTCTGCAACTGATCCTTCTTAAATTTTAAAGTAAAAATAAAAGTGATGACAGAAATGTCATTTTTTATTCGGACATTGGGAAAAAATCTTGAAATAAATTTATATTCAGCACTTCTATGATATATTATGGAAGGTGTTGACCTCAACAGCTGTAGGCAGAATGTAATTAGGCTTTATTATCTCCATTTTACAGAAGATAATCTGAAACACATAGCAATCAGAAGCTACACAATGCTTTTGAGATTATAACAGAGGCCTATTTTGGGGGATAAAAGAACTTCCACTGATTTTAATAAACATTATCTGTAACTCACAGAGAAAAAATAAGCTTTCAGTTTTCATGGCCCTCAGCCCAACACTAAATTCTGTGGTACTTTATATGTTGTTCAAGCAATGTTTCTTTATCACCTACAAACAAACTACGCTGTTAAAAACACTTTGGACAGTTTTCATGTGTTACAGTGTAAATGAGAAGATCAGTGATCAATCTAGACCCAACCCTCTTGGGTCTAGATGCCCCACAGAGCTGAATTCCTCACTCCTATAAGGAGTGAGTGAGTGTCTGTCTGAGAGTCTGTGTGAGTGTCATTTCTATCTGGTGGATCTAGGTGTGAAATAGGCAATTAAGGCTGATTTGTGATTCTGTTAGTGTTCTCAAATGTGTTCTGTAATCATAATAAGCCAATTAAGGAGGCCTCTGTGAAGAGGAAAGAAGGGGGAGAAGGCCAAGCTGCTTTTTAAGGAAAGAACATGTTAGCGGGAAGATAGCAAGGATTATCTGGATGACTTATTGAAGCTGTAGTAGACAGCTCTATCTGGTAGGGTTTTGTTTTGAATAAGGTTTATATTTTTGTTTATTTGTTCATTTTAAACCTAGTTTTAGTTTTGGAAGGTTCATCTGTGATTATCTGTGGCATTTTGAAAAAGGAATGGAAAGTAAAAATATCAAAAAAATATATATTTCTCATAATTCCACTACTTATGAGTTGTGAGTATTTACCCATAGTTTTCCTTCTTGACCACAAATATTTTTGTTCTTCAGCTTCTTTAAAATAGGGGTAAAAAATGGGGAGGGGGGAAAAAAAAAAAAAAAGCATAACCTGGAGTATGAAAAAGACTTCCCAAAAAGTTGCAGAAGACAAACTAATGGAGAAGTTTCTCATCAGTTTCATTTCTACTTCCTTCTGGAATTCTGTCTTATGGATTTTGGATGTTTTTTGGATATTATTGTGCTTTTCTTGCTTTATGGTATCTTGAATATGTAGAATGCTAATTATTATTTTGAAAGAATATTTATTTTGTAAACGTCTCCTGGTGGATTCTAGGATATTCTGTGAAAGGACAGTTATTATTCTTTGCTCTGTTTGACACATAAATATACATTTTGGCATGAACTGTCTTCATAAATGTTGCATGTACTCAAAAACATAATTCAGGCTGCCTAGTAATCATATGCTTGCATAGTTCCTCTTTACATTTGCACAGTACCCATAAATAATTTATCTTGTGTTTTGATTTCTTTGCTTCTAATTTTTTATCAACAATAAGTAAAGTAAAACAGTAAGATCTTTTCATACACTGCTGAAATGCAGCCACCCTTAGATGCAAGATGTTCCACAGTGTGCACCAGCACAGTTACTACCAGTTGGAATTCAAGGTAGGCTGAATGTAATTACTTGTGTTAAAATTTGGCAGACACACTGCAGACCTACTACACTTTTTTTTTTTTTTTTTTTGTAGGGAACATATTATGAAGACTACCTGAAGCTGATATTAGGAAGTCTGTCTTCTCATTGCTACAACAAGCGCTAAAGTCTTCTTATTTGTAGAATAAACTGCGTAATACAAGTTAAAGTATGCAGGTTGCAGCAGGTGTTCTCTGTTCTGCTTATCTTCGCAGAGGCTTATTATCCATTCAGAAAAGTGACCTTTATAAGTCTCCAGATGCCTCCCGCCCCTCGCAGACTAAAAACAGGTACTCTACTCCTTTTTAGATATGTCATAAAACCAAGTAAGAAAATTAGACTTATTAAAAGAAACTAAACTGGAGTGGGTTGGTGGTTTTTGGTTTGTTTGTTTGTTTGTTTGTTTGTTTTACCTGAGGTGTGATGTTTGTTTGTTGGCACAAAAACTCCTCCTAGGTAGTCCTTCTAGGTCTTTCGTTCTTTTGTGGCTTGTGTTGCTCTCCAGCGAAGACTTTTCTTACACAGAAAATCCTGCTTTAACAGCACTCAGTCAGTCACAAGGGGAGCAGAAATATTTTAGCATAGAGAAATTCTTGAGACAGTTTTGAGAAACTGAGAAACATTTAATAGTCGTTCTCTTATATAAGGGTTACATGATTTTGATTAGTAACATTACAATATGACACTCAAATCAGTTTAGGTCACGTGAAGAATTAAAAAAAAAAAAAGCTACAGACAGCATGAATGAAGAAAAATGCTCAATCTTCTGTTTTAAGATCACATCTAAAAGATTAATTTCCCTTTTATATTTTCTTGAGCCACTACCAGATGCTTATTCTAAATAATATTAATTCACCTCTCCTACACCCTCACTAGTAAGCTTGTGTATCTGCAGAGCCAGACTTGTTTGATTTCTATCACGTGTTTATGAGTGGTCCCCACGTAGGAGGTCTAAGCCACTAAATACAAGGTTTTTCCTCCTTTGCTCCCAAAGCCAAGCACTCTGCTTCTTTTTTTCAAATTTCTATTCATTGTCATTTTGACTCTTATTTAACTTATCAAGTTGAATGTTTTGGGTTGAATTGACCCTTAGGGCCCAGCAAAATTGTATGTCAAGTTTTCCTGTAGGTTCAACATCCCATTTAATGATGTTGTGATGAATGTTAAATCTGAACAGGCCTTGCCTATTTTGGGTTCTTTCATGAAAATTCCATATGATGACAAACATATGTCCCCACTTATCCACACTGATTGTCTGTTAAACTGATATATTTGTCTGAACAACCATTGCGTTATGTGGTATAGTAGGGAAAAGCAACACCTAAATTTCTCTTGTTGTCGCCCCCATGCAATTTATTCCTGCATATCATTACTTACTCTATCATAGAACAAAAGAGTTTTGTTTATTCTGTTTTCTTTCTTGTATCTTACAGGCGTTTGCATATGAGTCATCTTGTGCAGTATTAATTAAATTTAAATTTCAAAACTGTTATTAATTCCTGCATTGAAAAACAAGTGAAAACATATTTCTTACTAGGAATACAGCAGAATATTTGTAAATACTCCATTAACAATCCCTTCTTATATTACTATATGTCACTATATGTATTACTATATGTCACTACTGACAGAATTGCATTAATCAGAACCAGAGCTGCAGAAATCTGGTGTTATCCTGGACAGAAGATGGAAATTCATTCAAGAATTAAATATTTTATGGAAAGAGTGGATGAATAAAATATTTTGGAGAGATCCTGAAGCTTTGAACAACTTTTTATGACTTGTAATGGAAGTATTCTCATTTTCAGTTTTGAACTTCAAGCCTTGCCTGCTTCTTCCAATGGTTTAGTTTTAGATAATTTTAATATATCAAAACATAATTTAATTAACATTTTGTAAATGTTTGTGAATAAATTGGTTCAGAGGAAAATTTCCATTTTATGTGTAAGTATAGTCTCTAGTTCAGGTTGATCATGCTGAAAACTTCTCTGTTGCATTTGTAGGCTACTCTTGAAGTACTAATTATCATTCCTATTGTGTCATCATTTTGCATCCATTATCTCCTAGTGGTAATAAACTGATTTTCAGTCTTTCCTATTTCTGTTAATTTCCTGTGTTTTCACATTGTCTCCACAGTTCTCATCTGACTTTACTCAGGACCTGAAATGGATTGTAAATTAAACTATGTATCTTCAGAAAATTACTATTATTTACTTAGTGAATGGCCCTGGAGCAATGTGGCTAATCAAATGCTTAAATAAGCTTGACTCAAAGTAACTGTGTTCTGCAGTCCCTGGACACAGAAGACAATGTCAATCCTTTCTTTGCTTTAAGTAGTACCTTTAGTCAGAATCATACAACCATAGAATTATAGAATTAAGACCGGAAAAGACCTCCAAGATCATCTGGTCCAACCATCCCCCTACCACCAATATCACCCACTAAACCATGTCCCTAAGTATTATATCCAACCTTTGCTTAAACACCCCCAGGGATGGTGACTCCACCACTTCCCTGGGCAACTTGTTCCAATGTCTGACTACTCATTCTAAGAAATTTCTCCTAACTTCCAAACTTAACCTCCCCTGGTTCAACTCGAGGCCATTCCCTCTTGTCCTATTGCTAGTTATATGTGAGAAGAGGCCAAAGGAGGGCAGTGCAGATGGTGAAGGATCTAGAAGGCAAGATGTGTGGGGAGCAGCTGAGGTCACTTGGTTTGTTCAGCCTAGAGAAGAGAAGGCTGAGGGGTGAATGCATCATGGTCTACAGACTTGTCACTATGGGGAATGAAGGGGGAAATGCTGATCTCTTTAGGGGGATGTTTGTATTGGATATTAGAATCTTAGAGTCATAGAATGGCTTGGATTGGAAGAGACCTTCAAGATCATCTAGTTCCAACCCCCTACCATGGGAAGGGATGCCACCCACTAGATCATATTGCCCAGGGCCCCATCCAACCTTTTTTGAACACCTCCAAGGATGAGGCATCTATAACTTCTCTGGGAACCTGTTCCAGTGCCTCACCTCCCTCTGAGTGAAAAATTTCCTCCTAACCTCTAATCTAAATCTCCCCTCCTTTAGTTTAAAACCATTCCCACTTGTCCTGTTATATGTCCTGCAAAAAGTTGCTCTCCATCTCTTGTATTTAAGAATTGAAAAACTGCAGCAATGTCACCCCAGAGCCTTCTCTTCCGTAGGCTGAACATCCCCAGCTCTCTCAGCTTTTCTTCACAGGAGAGGAGTTCCAGCCGTCTGTCATCTTCATGGCCCTCCTCTGGACCCACTCGAACAGATCCACATCCTTCTTGTGTTGGGGGCCCAAGACCTGGATGAAGTACTTCAAGTTGGACCTCACAAGGGCAGAGTAGAAGAGAAGGTTCTTCACTGAGAGGGTGATCAGGTTCTGGAACAGAGAGATAGAATCACAGGATGGTTACAGTTAAGAATGGTTAAGAGACCTCTGGATGTCATCCAGTCCAATACCTCTGCTCATGGAGGTGCACCTAGAGCAGGCTGCCCAGGAGCATGTCCAGACAGATTTTGAAGATCTACAGGGAAGGAGACTCTTTTGAGTAGAGGGCAAAGATCACCTCTCTTGAGCTGTCCATAATTTTTTTCCTAACATAGCCAAGAATATTGTTAGCCTTCTTAGTGGAAAGGGCACATTGCTGTCTCATGTACAACTTGGTGTCTATCAGGACTCCTATATCACTTTCTGCAGAGCTTCTTTGGGAAATGACCACAGTACCAACCCTATCAGAGTTCAAGAAGTATTTGGACAAAGTTTGAATAGCTTAATGTCTCTTCTATTAGGATTGTCCACACCAAGTTCCATCTTCTTTGAAGACAACCTATATCCTTCTGTCAATTTACTGCCACAGATTAATAAAATATGTTTATTGAGTATGAACCAAGTTTTAAGGACACCAGTCTTTGGCAATCATGTTCATACTGTTCTCTGAGGCTTTTATAATGTGTTCTATGAACTTGGAAAACAAATTGCAGTTATTCTATTACATCCAAGTAGATAAATGTGTAAGCATATGTGTATTACAACAACAGATATTTAGATCAATTTCTGTAACATTTTATAATGAAAAGCTTCATGGTGATAAAATGGTTAGGAAAGATATTTTTAAACTATAAGGGAATGAAAAATTATAAATAAAGTCACTTGTATGTGATTAAAAATGAGACAGTTTCAAATTACATGATCTAATTTTCTGATATGCACAGGAACTGTGCATAGGAAATATAAGGGTACTGTGCACATAGCTTTCAGTATTTTTAAAGATTCCTATTGCTTTTGACTCATAATGTGTGATTGAGTGGTTCCACAGGAATATTTTCATTCAACATCACTCTTCAGTTACAAGCATGCACTGTCACTTACAAATATGCACTATATGTTTCTTCTGCTTTCCAGACACAATTTTCTTTCTGTGTGTTTCTGTCTTTTCTTGGTCCCTTTAGAATATAAAAATTTTATACGACAGTGAATTCAGATTGAATCAAGTGTTCCTGTTAATATTCAGCCACATATTTGCCAAGATATTGTTCTGTAAATACTGGTCAAAGCTGGTCAAGGTCTGTACCAAAGAGATACAAAGTCTAAGTGGTCAGTTTTACAGATCAGATCACAGAGGCTTGCAAAAACTTAAAAAGGACACAAGGACAGAGCTTTTGAATTAAACTCTGAACTCTAAGAGCTTACTGTATTGTCTTAACCACCAAAGTTTTCCTTTCAGGTTCAAGAATAATATTAAGTCATAGTCCAATCCAATTAAAAACAAAACAAAATGAGTTGAACATGTAACAAGTTATTCCTTGAGTCCTTTATATGGGATGTATAACAATTAATAATGTTAGGTATTGAAATAAGACAATAGCAAGGAATCTTCCCTGATATCTTACCTCTAGGCTTCTAGACCTTCTAATGTTCACTGGGTGACTTCATGTAAATTGCTTCACTTACTTATACTTACCTTAATATAGTTGTAATGCTGAATAACAAGGCCTCAATGAAAAAACACACGTTATGTCTCCATTAACATTCATGGATATATAAAATAACAAAGTGGGATTTAGAATGGCTATGTGTTGTTTAAATGTGAAAGAGTTAAATTAACAACTTGTTCTATTAATATATAATCATTAAGGCGTTGTGCACAAATTAAAGGCAGATGAGCTTGATGTCACTAGAGATGTAAAGGAATTTTTAGTCCTTGCATAAAGAAAAAAAAGACAAAACAGGGTTACATTTTCAGGAGAGTTCTGGGAATCCAGTGTAAGAGTAATTCTGAAATTATGATATTTTATATTAATAGGAAAATTAATAGGGAATATTGAGAAACATTTTCCCTTTGCAGTGGACCAGCTAATTAGGCAATTAGAGCTGTTAAAAAATGATATAAAACTAACCCCAGAGGAATGCCATCCCAAATCCCAGACGGAAACAGCAGAAAATATAAAACCTTTCATAATTTTTTAGTTACCTCTTTGGATAACAACAGACTAGACCTGTCTTCATACTTCCTGTCTCCATACTTCCTAATATTTACTGAGGATATAATAATCCAATCAGCAGTTCAAAATTTTGAAATCCATGTGTGTATGGTTCTACCTTAGGTAGAGACATCAGTGAAGAATGACAAACTACATATGTTTTACTTGATATGTTTTCACGCTTTTTGATTCTGAGACTAGGATTTGTGTATGGATGGTGAGTATTAGAACAACATTTCTCAACTTGTTTGAAGCAAAAAACACCAGTTTCACAAACATGAGACCAGGAAAACATGTAATTACTCTATGCCTCAACCCACTTAATTTTTTTTGTATTGGGATATTTCAATTTCTTCCAAGTGGAGCATTATGATTTCCTCAGTGAAATCTCAGCTACGTGCACCAGATCAGGGAGCAGTGAAGGCTGGCTGCCCTACATGGAAGGGGAGCTGGATGCCAAGTGAAACAGCAAGTAATGACTTTGCAGTCTCAAGATATTCTTGCAAGGGGAGCAGAGCAGTTAGGTGACAGTAATAATGTGCAGCGTAGAGTGAAAACTACCAGGCAACTCTAGTGTAATGAGACCAGTCCAAAGATAATCTGAGTCAGACCATGGATCTAGATACAAACACACTGTGTTTCAGGTACCCTTTTTCTTTTTTTTTTTTTTTTTTTAATTTTATATGAGCGATTACAGCTGGGATACCTTCTTGATTTTCCTTATGGAAGCCCCATATAGAAAAAAATAACCAGTCAGCTCCTGAAGAAAAAACAAAACAAAACAAAACACAACAACAACAAAAAAACACATTTTTATATGCTTAATTTTTACTTTTCGTTATTACAGAAATTATATTATTTTCATTATTACTCTTTGGTTTCAGGACTTCTTTAAACCAGAGCTTTTTTATTTTTATTTTATTTTCTTTAAATTGGTCAGAGGATGCTCTCAAGAATATGTTTCTAATGTGATCGCTACATTGCTTGCACACTTGAACCTACTCATTTTCAAAGGATAATATCTAATGTTCTGATGATGAATTTATCGTCCTTGACAAAGATTTTCAAAGTATTCAAAGCTTGAATAAGTATTATTCTTAATTGCCTGTGTCATTTTAAAACTTCTTCTATGGGATTAAATTCATTCATGTGCTAGCATCTCAAAATACTCCGTCAATTATATTAATTGTATTATCATATGTTACATATCATATCTATAGCTACTCATCAATCGTCTATATTCCCGTCTTTATGAAGACAGATCCACTTTAAGGTAAGCACTAAGTACTCACCTAACACCCCCTTAGCAGAAGAAGGTTCTTGCAGTGAGCATCTTATGCATCATACTCAATTTTAGTGCATAAAATCCAGTACTTTTTTTTTTGTTGTTGTTGATGTTTTAGACATTCAGTCAGTCTTTGTCTCAGTGTAAGTGTAGTGGATATGTAATGTATGTTTTAAGTTGATAACAACTACTAACAGATGAAAATACTAATCACTTTTTTTAATCATTATAGTGTGATGGTTATTTTGTACCTATATTTTCCCTCCAACATGTATGCTCTTACTGTAAACAGTAATGACCACCTGTTTACCATTTCAGAATCAATGTAAACTACTCAGTACCTACAAATCTACTAAAAATAATAACTTAAATGGAAATCTGTTATTTCATAACTTTAAAGACTATTCCAATAACTTTATTGAAAATCAAAACATACACCTGATTTTTAAATCTCTTAAAATTTGAGGTTTTTAACAACCCCCAAAATAAGAATGCAAAGTAAAAGTCAGAGAGAAACATCAGATGGTTGCCAGTAAACATCCAGAGATACTGATAATTGGAGAATACAAATTTATTATCACTGGGTTTGTCTGGGATGAAGTTAACTTTCTCTGCAGCAGCCCATGCAGTGCTGTGCACTGCACTTGTAACTAGAACAGCATTGGCATCTGTCCTGTTCTGATTGTTCGGAGGGTCATTTGTGAGTCACCCACAGAGATTAAGACAGAAGCAAGGTCAAATATTGTCCACCAGTTCATTTCTTTTGTATAAAAATATCAAAGGAGAAGTGAGAGTTAAGAAAGGAGGAGTGGTAGAAAAAGTACCGAAATATAAGTGAAGGTGTCTTACAGATTGCAAGAGATAGTCACCACCATGGATCCAGTGGCATCCCGTTGGTCCATTGTTTTTTAAAGATGTGGTGGGGAGGGTCCATTGTGTCTTGAAAAGACACTGTCCTTTTATAGCATCCCCTCATGGTCTTTTTACCTGATTTCCAAGGTAACGGCACATAGCCAGTTCATCACTACTCATGTTCTCCTTCCAATTGGTTGAGACCGCTGTCACTGGGCAGGGAGACCTCAAGTACCACGCACCTAACACATGTCATGCCATACTGGCATTTTTCTCCTGCCCATGCATTCTGGTCTGTTTAGGCACCAGCCAATCAAGAAAAGATCTGCTAGCCATAGGGACAGGTAGAGCTATGTTGCTAGGCAGGAAACTCTGAAAACAATGTATGAGACAAAGCATTTCATCTTCCACAGTATCACAACAATCTATTGCTGAGCAGTTCTGGAACAGCATCAATACTCCCTCCAAACCCTCCAAAGCCCGTAGGCTTGGAGTGGGCAAGAAATGGGGAGGGGATATCACCAGGGCAGCTGACCTAAACTAACCAAAGGGATATTCTGTACCATATGGTGCCACACTCAGCAATAGAAAGTGAGAAAGGAGACAGATAAGGGGGTGCTTTTGTTATGAAGATGTCTGTCCTCCCAAAAAACCACTATGTGCATTGAGGCTCTGCTTCCCAGGGCATGGCTGAACATTTCTTGTTGATGGGAATTAGAGAGTAAATTTTTTTTTTTCTCTCTCTCTCTGTGTTTCCATGCAGCCTTTGCTTGTTTTTGTTGTTGTTGTTGTTGTTTGTTCGTTTGTTGTTTCTTGTTTTTCCCTTCTTCCTTTTTCCTTTAATTAAATTATTCTTATCTCAAACCATGATTTTTTTTTTTTTTCTTTCCAGCACACTTTCTTTTCCTCTTCTTCTGAGGAGGGAGAGTGAGAGAGCAGTTGTGGTAGAGTTCAGCTGCCCAGCAAGGTAAAACCACCACACAAGTTGAAGAATAGTTTTGAATGCATACAGTTCAGGAGAAATTTTACCCAAATACCACTTGGTGTATAGGCGTGCTGTCAACATATTCCTGTGTTCCAAATACAGAATTTAGAAGCAAGTTTATCAGTTTAAAACAGACACTTTTGGACAGGACTAAATGCACAGATGTTTTTGTTAGATAGATTATTAGAGTTTCAATAAGACTAGTCTGACAGTATGTAATATGAAAGTATTTAAAATTTCTGTCTTCAGATGCTACAAGTATGAACCAGGAATATTCATGGATCATGTGATATGATCATAATTATCACAATCTTCATGGTAATTAAGCATGACTACTATGTTCTATCTTTAAAGTATTGCTGATTATGAAATTCAATGACTTGACATGGGGTACCCATACTGGAGGTAATGAGATAACAAACAAGGTCTTGTTTTTCGTTTGTTTGTTTGTTTACTGAAATATAGCTAAAACCTTTACTTTCTGCTCTTCTGCATAGCTTCTTATTGGCCTGCAGCATTCTATATCCAAGGAATATCTATATGTCCCTGGACTAAGAGAGAGCTGAAGTATCTCTGAATGATAGTACTACTATGGTGATATTGCATTTTCCTTTTGTTGTAGTCTAGGAATGAGTTCTATAAATCTGGTTTACCAGTATCATGAGAAACTTCATGTCTCCAAATGTCTTGTTATTCTTTAGTGGTTGATAAATGTTAGATGTGATCATGGCCAAAAGGAAAGACCTTGAACAACTCTTTAACAAAGTGTGGGAATGTCTATTTTCCAAAGTACACAGAAGTACACTGGTGTCAAATAAGTATGCTCTGAAGGAAGAAAAAAAAAAATTGTTCTGGAAAAAAAGCAAAACAAAACAAAAGAACCCTCCCCCCCCCCCCCCCCCAACACAATTCCTTTCCTTGTACTGATTTATTTAATAAAGTATGAGGACACAGAAAGCCTTACAAATACTCTGATGTTGTTGACTGAAATACATAAATTACAATTTATGGTGGAAATAGTAGTGGAATAAGATATATTATAGAAAGAGAACAAAAAGGATATAGAGTAAATCTGGTCTACAGTTGAGATTTTTCTGTTACGACTGATTGAATGTATCATTCAATATCAAGGTACTGAAGATAAAACTTAATGCAAAAAATAATTAATCTACCACTTTGCTTCTAAGAAAATGAATCTTTCATAATTCTTTTCACAGTTTTCCTCTGATGATATTTAATGTAGTTTGACCTACCATATTAAAAACATATTCTAATTATATTTTAACTGTGCTGTATTTTATACCCAGTTCTGATATAGAAATAAAAAATAAGCTCTTCCTGCTTTGGATACTGCCATCAATGCAAAGCTACGTTGTTTGACTCAGATGTGGGAATACAAATCTGACCTTCTTAATACCTCTTATTTTAGCAGAAATTTTAACATAAATTCTCCTATTTCTCACTTGTCATGTGGAAAAAGCATTATTCCATAAAAATAGTGGAAAAAAAAAACAAACAGTAAACAGAGCAACTTTTTTTCTCTTCATCTTAGTTATATGTGGCTATAACATATTTTTCATAATTCTCTCTGAAGGGAAAAAAAAAAAGCCAACAAATAAGAACAAAAGTTTCTACCTTTGCTGTGCAATTAATTTTCATTCTTTTTAGTTATGTTGTATACTGTACCACTATAAAATACATAAACTTCCTTCAACCATTATAGACTTTAGTAAAGCAGTACACCTGTGTTTTCAGATGATATATTCCATGCCTATTGAAAATATGGCAAATTATTCACTGAAATGGATAGTATTCAGAAGGTTAGAAAGTACTGAGATGATTATTTGTACAATTGATTTACTACTCATGTCATATATTTCCATAATATAGAGATTGAATATTTATCACCTTAATATAAAATAGAAGGACACATCAGAAGAAGAGAACATACTGTACCGCTATTCATGTGTGAAGAAAAATTATTGTGAAAATGTTGTGAAAATACTTCATTAAAAAGGAGATTATTCCAAGGATAGAAGTGAAAGCATTATCAGAGCATTAGAAAAGGTCTGATTCTGAAACCTGAAAGCTAGCAGGAAACTCCTGAGAATTAGGAGAAGTAAAAGATGCAGGGGAAGTATAAAATACAAGGAAAATAAATGCAGAAAGAATGGAAGGATAGTTTTATTTATGTTCTTGATGATCAACTACCTTGAAATATGCAAGGTAAGAATGCAAGTTATGAAATTTAATGGAGGATGTGGGAGAAGACTTCCCTGTGGAGCCTGTTCCAGTGCCTGACCACCTTCCCAGTGAGGAATGTTTTCCTGATATCCAACCTGAACGTTCCCTGTTGCAGCTTCATGCTTTTCCATCAGGTCCTATCACTGATCACCAGAGGAAAGAGATCAGAGCTTCCCCCTCTGCTCCCCCTTGTGAGGAAGCTGTAGACCATGAAACAACCACTCTTCTCTAGGCTGAACAAACCAAGGGACCTCAGCTGCTGCATATGAGGATATGTCGTACCTTATAGACCCTTCACCATCTTTGCTGCTCTCCTTTGGACACACTCTAATGGTTTTATTTCCTTCTTACACTGAGGAGCCCAAAACTGCACACAGTACTCAAGGATAGGCTGCACCACTGCAGAGTAGAGTAGGACAATCACTTCCCTTGAATGGATAGCAATGCTGTGCTTGATGCACCCCCAGGATACAATTGACCCTTTTGGCTGTCAGGGCATACTGTCAACTCATATTCAGCTTACCATTGACCAAGACCTCCAGATTCCTTTCCATGGGGATGCACTCCAGCCTCTTGTCCACCAGTCTGAATACACACCCAGGTTTGCCCCATCCCAGATGCAGAATCTAGCCCTTGCTCTTGTTAAATTTCATTGGGCTGGTGATTGCCCAGCCCTCTAATTTGTCAAGATCCTTCTTCAAGGCCTCTCTTTCCTCGAAGGAGTAAACAGCTCCTTGTAATTCAGTATTATCTACAACCTCATCAAGTAGTGGATCGTTATCTCTGGTCTTCCTTTTGCTGCTAACATGTTCATATATATATATATGTACATATTATATATATTGTTTTACCCCACAGTTCTAACCAGCTTCAACTCCAATTGAACTGTGGCTACGTTAATTTTCTCCCTACAACATTGAACAGCATCTTTGTAGTCTTCCTGTGTAGCCTGACCTTTTTTCCAACATCCATATGCTTTCCTTTTCCACCTAAGCTCTAGAGGAGATCCCTGCTCAGCCTAGCCAGCCTTCTGCTGGACTTGCTTGACCTCAGACACTTTGGAATTGACAGCTTCTGTGTTCTTAAGAGGTGGTACTTTAAAAGTGACCAGCACTGACATACCCCAATACATTTGAAAGCAGAATCTCAGGCGACCCTACTAACTAGTTCCCTGAGCATCCTGAAGTCTGCTTTCCCCATATCCAGTGTTTAAGTTTTGCTGGCAGTTTTTCTACTGTTGCTAATGATTTAAGACTTGACTGCTTCATGATTGCTGTGACCAAGACAGCCACCAGTTGCCACTTTATCTACAGGACCCTCTCTGTTTACAAACAACAGTTGTGCTTTTACCCTGCTGAGTAGCTAAGCTCCACCACAACTGTTCTCTCACTCCCCCTCCTCAAAAGAAGTAAGCTGGAAAAAAAAATGCTCATGTGTTGAGATAAGGATAATTTATTTAGAGGGAAGAGATAAAAAACAAACAAACAAACAAACAGCAACAACAACAACAAATTAAGCAAGGGCCACACTCAAACACAGGGAGAAAAAAAAAATCTCTACTTCCCGTCAATGAGCAATGTTTGGCCAAATCCCAGGAAGCGGGGCCTCAACATATGTAGTGTTTATTTGGGAGGACAGAAGTCTTCATAACTGCCCTTTTCCCACCTTTTATTGCTGAGTGTGACATCATATGGTATGGAATATCCCTTTGGTTGGTTTAGGTAAGCTGCCCTGGTGATGTCCCCTCCCCACTTCTCACCCACCCCCAGCCTATTGGCTCAGGGGGATTGAGGGCGTGGGGGGGGAGGTGGGGGTTGGAAAGAGTCTTGATGCTGTGTCAGCATTGCTCAGCAATAAATAAATATTGATGTGATACCAATGCTGTTCTAGCTACAAGTGCACAGCACTAAATGGGCTGCAGCAGTGAAAGTCACTCCATCCTAGCCAGATCTGGTACAACAAAATCCAGGAGGGTACCTTACTTAGTCAGGTCCCTTAGTACCTGTACCAAGAAATGATCTTCAACATGCCTCAAAAATTTCTTGAACATGTTTGTATTAGCTGTATGATATTCCCAGTTAACATGTAGGAAGTTAAAGACTAATGCACTCTCCATGTTATAGCAAAGTATTTTGCTGAGCTCTGGGAATTAGAATCATAGAACATCCTGAGTTGGAAGGGACCCACAAGGATCATCGAGACCAACTCCTGGCACCGCACAGGTTTACCCAAAAATTCAGACCATATGACTAAGAGCATCGTCCAAATGCTTCTTAAACTCTGACAGGCTTGGTGCCATGACTACGTCCCTGGAGAGCCTGTTCCATCACATGACCACCTTCTCAGTGAAGAACCTTTTCCTGATATCCAGCCTGAACCTCCCCTGTCACCACTTGACTCCATTCCCCTGGGAATAAGACTAAAAATGCAAGTGCAGTAAATGAAGCTTTTTTGCTGGCAAGTATCTCTGTCTGGATTTGTTAAAAGCCTTACCTGGCTAATTGTCACATCACCAGCCATGCCAGTTGCCAGGACCACAAACCAGTGAAAGGAACATATTTAGTCTGTCAAACAGTTGTGGTTGTTTTACTCAGTTGGGCACCTGAGCTCTGCCACAACCGCTTTCTCACTCCCCTTCCTCAAAGGGAAAGGGGGAGCAAATACGATGAAAAATGTTCAAGGGTTGAGATAAGAACAGGGAAGATCACTCGTCATTTATCATCATGGGCAAAACAGACTCAGCATAGGGAGATTAGTGCAATTTATTGCCTATTAATAACAAGCTAGAGAAGTGAGAAACTCAAAACAAACTAAAAACACCCTCCACCTATCCACCTTCTTCTACATCATCCCCCCGAGCAGTGCATTCCCCGAGAACGGGGAATGAGGGCTGTGGTCAGTCCCTGATGTTTCATCTCCACCACTCCTTCATGGTCACTCTCTGCCCCTGCTCCACGTGGGGTCCCTCCCACAGGATACCGTCCTTCCTGAACTGAGCCTGCAGGGGCTTCCCATAGGCTCTTCAAGAAGTGCTCCAGACCCCTGGGTCCATACCACGGGGTCCATCCATCAGGAGGAAACTGCTCCAGCACGGATCCCCCACGAGCGGCAGCTGCCCCTAGACCCCTTAGTCCTGTGTGGGCTCCTCTCCATGGGCTGCAGCTCCAGCTTGGGGCCTGCTCCTGCGGGGGCTCTCCATGGGCCACAGCCCCCTCCAGGCCACATCCACCTGCTCCAGCAGGGGCTTCTCCACAGGCTGCAGGGAAACTTCTGCTCTGTGCCTGGGGCACCTCCTGCCCTGCTGCTGCACTGACCTCTCCCAGCTGCCATTGTGCAGCTCTTTTTTTTTTTTTCCTTTTCTTAAATCTGCTCTCACAGAGGCTCAGACAACATCTCTTATTGGCTCTGCTCTGGCCAGCAGCGAGTCCCTTCAGAGCTGGCTGAAACTGGCCTTATCTAACATGGGGCAGCTTCTGGACTCTTCTCACAGAGGCCCTCCCTACAGCCCCCTGCTACCAAAACCTTGCCACATAAACCC
Source organism: Anser anser (assembly GCF_964211835.1). Lineage (NCBI taxonomy): Eukaryota > Metazoa > Chordata > Aves > Anseriformes > Anatidae > Anser > Anser anser. Next base: position 124,836,212 of record NC_139720.1, on the reverse strand, counting down.
AGTACAACATTGTATGTTGATGTATAACAATATGATGCAGTGAGAAGTTACACAACTTAAATAATACTTAAATCATCTCTCTACAACTCAGGAAAATAAAATAAATGAAATAAAAGTAGCACAAAAAGTAGTGAATTGAGACTATGGAACAGGTTCTCTGCCATCAAAACTGAGGAAGAACTGGGCATGCTTTCAAGTGAAACATCTTGGGTGGCTGACCCTGACCCATGCAAGACCACTGGCAGGAAGTATCAAGTGATAATGGGTGACTCCCTGCTGTGAGTGATGGAGGCAACCATCTGCCAACTTGACTTGTTATCTAGGGAAGTCTGTTTTTTGCCATGTACCTTGATCCATGATGTTGTGTCAATGTTTTTCCAACCTTCTGACTATTACCCTCTGTGGGGACCAATGTTGCAACCTGGACAGTATCAATAATGATAGATAGGGTGATCTATTGATAGGATCTAACAATAGATCAATAGGATGGTTTGTGAAGACAAGCAGGTTCCCTTCGTTCTATATCTATTATGCCACTCTTCTTGTGTCCTGTGTCTTTCTAGAGTGACAACAAATTCTCTTCATTGTACACCAAGAATAAGTACCCCTATCAGTGTATTGCTACTATCAATTTCTATGAGATAAGGAGTTTGTTTCATTTGCCTAACTACAGGCACCTAATACCATTTCAGATATCCTGTGGGATCCCACCTGATCTTCATGTACTGTTCAAGGAAAGGAGTAAGTCTTTTGTAGGTCTCTTATGTCATAAATACAAGCTACATGCATAGATTCCAAATATTTAACAGTTTCCAAAACATCACTCGGAATGCATATTTAGCTAACTAAACACTGCCCACTGAGTTACACTTGTGACATGGTAGCTGATCCCATTCATGTGGAATTTCTGTTTGCCTTTATGGGACTCTTGCAAAAACCTGTTTTCTTTGCAATTACTGTTACAGAAAATTTCACTTTCTGTTAAACAAAATTTAAAATGACAAGCCTTATTTCGTTGGTATTAGTGCGTAATTTAATAAAGCTAACAAATATGAGCCTGACTACCCAGAATTTTTCAGGTTTTAAAAATTATTTTCATGCTATTTGCTACTAAATCACTGAATATGATGGTGATTACTGATTGCACGTCTAAATCTGCATTTCTTTGCAAACTGTTTGAACCTATGTTTCTTCAACTTCTCTGTCTCTTTCACAAGGCATTTGCTTCAGTATTGCACCTCCAAGAAAAACAAAACAAAACAAAACAAATCTCCCCACATATTTAGTATATATAATCACGTGTATATATATATTTTTAAATTCCTAATGTGAACTACATGTAACTGGTTTCTAATACTTTATCCACCTAGGTCGTCTTTTTCAATAAAACCTCAGTTGAGTTGGTTTTGAAAGTAGTGAATTTGTTCCCTCAGCCACTCATCAAGTATTCTCAATGTTTGCCTGAAGCAGGACAACTTCTTTCTTTAAAATCTTATTGATATATACAATGATTAGGTCAAGATTTTTCTCTACTCTTTTTTTTTTTTTTTTCCCAAGCATTCTAGAGAGTTTGCTCAAAGTCATTGTGTCTCTCCTAAATTTATATATCATTTACCATTTTAAACAAACTCTTTGATATTCAGTACACTAATTAAGTCTACTTTTCTAACTCGTTTTCTATGAACTTGTGTTCTATGCTTCCCTACCTGTTCCCTTTCCATCCATTATCATGACACACAAAAAGAGACAACACATGCCATGGCTAATCCAGACTACAAGTCTGCAGGCTACTTCTGCCAAATGAGAGGTTGAGGACTGACAAGGCACTGAAAATGAATTTATCTTGCACCTGTAGATTTTCACTTTCTTTCACGGCTTAAGAGCTCTACATTAACAGTGAATCACAGGTGCTTATCAGCCTAAAACATCAATCAGTATATATTTATTTAATTAAATTAAACAGAAATGAATCTTCTAGACTGAGGAAAGCATGAACTTTATTAGTCAGATCTTTCACTTGCAGATCTTATTTCAAAACCTAAGAAATTTAAAGTGTCAGCTTTCTCCAGCCATCAGCAGATATTGTTCCTAAGGCGTTCATAGAATTTCTGGACCTGTTCCCCCCAGATCTGTCTAATGCTAACATTTCAAGTTTATCCTGTGCCTCAGCTGATAAAAAGCTGATTTCCATATTTCAATGTGTCCAACAGATAAATCACAATTACATCTAGATATAAAGACTACAAAATATTAAATAAGACCATATCAATCAAGAACTGGTTTAGATGAGAACTCTTTTATGTTAAAAAAAAAAAAGAGAGAGAAAAAAAAACACAAAATTTTTATTGTTTGAAAACAATATTGTATTAAAAACAATATTGTCTTGAAAACTTGAAAATATTGTACTGAAAACATTTTTTTTTTTTTTTACTTTTTTTCTTAAACAGGAAATCATAGTAATTTTTCAAATCAGACTTTAAGCTTTCATATGTGGACCACATTTGTTTCTTAACCACAGCATAAACTGTTGTTACAAGAAAATGGACTATATAGTTTTCTCTCCACTATAATGTGCCTAGTGCCTCAAGAACATGCTGTCCATACTTCCTTGATTTGAGAGTTTCCCACCAGTATCACCAGCAGGAAAAACTTAGCAAACTTGTCACATAAAGTCTGAAAGGGGGACATTCTGCATACTATCTGAAATGTCTGAGTCTGTCAGCATTGTTCTGCCATGTCCTTCCTTCTTTGGCTGTATAACGCGGAACAGTGAAATCCCTGTATGTCCTGTACAGATTCTGACAATATATTTTTCTTCTCTGACTACAGAATTACCTTATCTTCTTTCCATACTCTGTCATGGACAATGACATCATAGAATCATAGAATCGTAGAATCATCGAATGGCTTGGGTTGGAAAGAACCTCAAAGATCATCTTGTTCCAAACTCCCTGCAACATCCCATAGGGAGGGATGCCACCCACTAGACCAGGTTGTTCAGGGCCTCATCTAACCTGGTCTTGCACACCTCCAGGGATGAGGCATCCGCAGCCTCTCGGGGCAGCATATTCCAGTGTCTCACCACCCTCTGAGTGAAAAATTTCCTCCTAACCTCTAAACTAAATCTCTTCTCTTTTAGTTTTTCTTTTTAGTCTTTTTAGGACCTCTCAAGCTTGTCCAGGTCCGTTTGTATGGCATCCCTTCCTTCTCTTGTATCTATTTTGTCTTTCTCATAACACATAAATACTCAAAGGAAGTAAAATATGTTTTACAGATAGCCTATGTTTCAAGTTGACACACAAAGCTGAATTCCATCAGAGGTTTCAGTCACTGTCATTTCACTCAGCTCTACAGAATAACCACCTAGTTAGCTCTATACTAATGGCACAGATGTTAAGTAGAAATGGATGTTGCTAGCCTAAACAACATTCCTGTAAGGACTGATTATTATTTTAAGAAGTTAAAATGAACATATGTGGCATTAAAGTAATGTGAGAGACATCCATGGATAAAGCTGTTTATAGAAAAGTAAAGATGCAGGCTGTCTTTCTAGTGGGAGAAAAAAAAAAAAAAAAAAAAAGACTTTTGGTCTTCTTAACTTCAAGTATTTTTTTTTTTTAATTCCACTTAGATCACTGGTAAACACTTTCCAGTAGAAGACAAGCATTAATTCCAATTGTGCTGTGTGTACACAAGGAAATAAACACCTCTGCAGAAAAAGCTGAAGAAAAGCAAAAGCATGGTACTTAAAACAGATCTATAAATATTTTATTGATTCACTTTATGCATCATGGTGGAAAATGTACACTTACTTCAACACAGGAAGAATAAAATTAAAAAATTTTGTAAGAGTAACAAATCTGGGTAATGAGTTAAAAGAAAGTATTAAAAATTGTCATGGCTATTGAACCACAGGATCTTCCATTTTTGTGCATTTAATTAAAAAGGTAATTAATAAATAAATAAATAAATGTTCTATTTCCAATACATTTAGATAAATTGACCATATTGTGTTTTTATTCAAGATCTTTTCACTGGAACCTATCTGCTGATAAAGCTATTACACATGGAAATACATTAAATCTCATGTTAACTATATACTTACAGAAATAAAAGTACTAAAACTAACACGATGAAGAAAGAAAAATCTTCCAGACTTTATCACACTTTAAAATAAATCAGTAACAAACACACATGAAAAGCATACAAATACAGAAAAGCATGTTCTAAATAAATAATGAACGTTGTACTGCAATTAACACTGTCAGAATATGGGAAGCACCTCTATAAAAAGAATACACTTTTTACAAAAATAATATATGTATGGCATCTGGTAGTACAAAGGACTGAAGAAATATATAGAACAGGCTGTTCAGATACTGTGGCAATGTGGGCAAGTGGGATTTCTTATTCACAGCTTGTGAAACTGCCAACTTTTAGCAAACTTCACTGCTGTATATCACAGACTCTGACCCTAAGAAATCCTGAGACCTTGTCCATATGCTCCCAAGAACTGCTTCATTGTGCTGGAACACTCAGTCATGTCCACATTGCAAAAGGCTTTCCCACTGCCCCAGTTAAAAACAACAACAACAAAACAGGATGTGTGGAAAATGTGTCATTGTGGAGCTCAAGGCTTACTTCACAGAAGTTTGTGGCAGTGCTAAGGAGTCTGTCTTGCACTCCCTGCTTCTTCTTCATTTATACCTTTGACTCTGATGTGCAGTCCATCGAAAAGGGCTCCATCCTACACTGTCCCTGTAAAACCTTACAAGGCTGAGAAAGGATGAACAAGGGAAAAGTGAGCTCTAGAGAAGAAAGTAAATTTGACAAATAGCAGCTTCTCACTCTTTTCTGCCATGCTTATCATCATGTTCTCTCACAAGCTATGATTAGTATTGCCATCCTACAAAGCAATACTTTGTTATTGTTCAAATTCTCAGTAGTAGCTTTGATAAGCCACTGGGTACTGCCATCACACAGGTTAGACCTTATATGTCTTTACAGTTCTGACCATGCATCAAAGCTTGTACTTGCTTTTGACAAAGGTAAGGCAAGCAAGAGCATGCAACTGATTTCAGGATGCAGAAGACCACATGATGTCAGCTGTCAGAACTGGAACTGTCTCAGGAACAGCAGCACACTTTTTTTCTGATGCCTCATTTTAGCCCTTGAATGTGTAATCAGCGTCTACTGAAATCCATATTTGAGAGACATTTATAGGTTTGTCAAACAACAGTTTAACCACAGTAAATCCATTTTAAATCCATCAATATATTATACACACACACATATATATGCACATCATATTACAGGAGCAGGTCTGTGTTTATTTTAAATGGTTTCAAAGATTGGATTCCACAGGACTCCTGTATTTTGTCACTCAGTAGAGGCCATTTATTCTTTCCAGTGCTGGCTAAAATGTCTTTGGGCTTGAGAGTTGTTTGAAAGATACAGTGTTTATGTTTGAGGACCATATTCTACAAAATTATATTAAAATATAAGATGGTGCCTAAGATGGTGCCTAATTATTAGCATCAACTGTCATAATGCTCTTTCCTTTCACTTTGCTGCGCTTAGCCTTACTATCACCTTAAGTAGTTCATGTGCTTTCTCAGTTGCTGCAGTTGAATTAATAATTGGTCGTATAAAAGTCAGCTGAAGATTCTCAGTGTTAAGAGCTGCCAGCTCTAGTAGCCTGAGGGAGGTGATGCTGTGAATCCATAACCACATATGACTGGAGTCCCCTCAGCTGCCCACATGAGCCTTCGTATTTACAGTGATCAGCCTTTTATCACATAACCTAACAACTAGGAGATTGTTTTGATATCAACATAAATGTATATTGCCAGCATAGATATCAGCAGAATCACCACAGAAATCTGTGCTGTTTGAGAGCTGCGCAAGAACTGTGGAAAAGACCCCTGAGCGGGTCCAAAATTGCTTATGGTGTTGCTGAGACTCCTGTGAAGGGGCAACTCTATCTGATACCATCCACATACACACTGCGAGTGTGTATGCCATTTGTAAAATACAATGTAAATTACGTAATCGTATTTTTCACACCTGTGTCTTCATTTCATTCCATAGCTCTTCATGATCTTCTGAAATCCTATTTCCCCTTCAATTTTTTTTTTTTTTTCATCTCTTTGTTCTTCATTGCAGATAGAGGGCCTTCTGTCTTTTCATCATATTACCAGAAACTTTTCCATCACTCTGTCTGGAATATTCAGTTCCCAGAATAATTTGCTTATATCTTTGGTAGAGCTTCCGTATGGAGCAGTTCATCAGAAGAGACACACTTGGCTTTGCAAATTTCCCCAGCCATTTTCACATTCAGACAATGTGCCTAGCCTTCTTCTTTCTGGATTTTTGTTATGAGTCTCACTGGTTGGCCTTGCCATGTTTCTTTGGAACATTTCAGGATGTTGACAAAGTTGACAAAGAAAGACCAAAAACTGATCAATGTCATCGACCTAGAACTCTGCATGGCTTTTGACATGGTCCCACATGACACCCTGGTCTCCAAATTGGAGAGATACAGATTTGATGGGTGGACCATTCAGTGGATAAGGAATTGGCTTGAAGGTTGCACCCAGCGAGTTGTGGTGAATTGCTCTATGTTCAAGTGGAGGCCAGTGACAAGTGGTGTACATCAGGGGTCTGTCCTCAGACTGGTACTGCTTAATATCTTTAATATCTATCAATGACATAGACAGTGGGATTGAGTGCACCCTCAGCAAATTTGAAGATGACAACAAGCTGAGTGGTGTGGTTGATATAATAGAAGGAAAGGATGCCATACAAACGGACCTGGACAAGCTTGAGAGGTGGGCCCACATGAACCTAATGAGGTTCAACAAGTCTATGTGCAGTGTGCTGCACCTGGGCAGGGGCAATCCCGGACATGAGTACAGGCTGAGAGAATAACTCATTGAGATCAGCCCTGCAGAGAAGGACTTCGGGGTTCTGATGGATGAAAAGTTTGACATGAGCCAGCAGTGTGTGCTTGAAACCTATAAAGCCAGTAGAATTCTAGGCTGCAAAAACAGAGGCATGGCCAGCAGGGCGAGGGAGGTGATCGTCCCCCTCTGCTCTGCCCTTGTGAGGCCCCACTTGGAGTACTGCATCCAGGTCTGCAGCCCCCAGCACAAGAAGGATGTGGAGCTGTTAGAACAGGTCGAGAGGAGGACCACAAAGATGATCAAGGGGCTGGACCACCTCTCCTACGTAGAAAAGCTGAGAGAGCTGTTGCTGTTCAGCCTATAGAAGAGAAGGCTCCGGGGTGACCTTCAAGTACCTTTCAGTACTTGAAGGGGACTTATAAAAAAGATGGAGAGCAACTCTCTGCTCAATCAGATATTGACAAGACAAGGGGGAATGGTTTAAAACTAAAAGAGAAGAGATTTACTTTAGAGGTTAGGAGGAAATTTTTCACTCAGAGGGTGGTGAGACACTGTAATATGTTGCCCCGAGAAATAATGGATGCCCCATCCTTCAAGGCCGCTTTAGATGAAGCCCTGAGCAATCTGATCTAGTGGGTGGCATCCTTGCAGGGCATTGGAACTAAATGATCTTTAAAATGATCTACTTTCAACCCAAGACATTCTGATTCTCTGATTCTTTGATAAGAACCATAACTATGTTAATTCTTTGTTTTCTTGGTTATAAGAACAAGAATTTTACTTGGTTTTGAATATTATGTATCCTTGAGTAGTTACAAATGTGATTAGAACTAGTAGTGTTCAAACACTATCATTATTTTAGAATAATTGCCATCTTTGGTCTTCTGTTTGAGATAAAGAGAAGAGAGTACAGCAGGTTATTTATTTATTATTTATTTACTATCCTGTGATGTTTATGTTAAACAATTAGTTGCTATAGTTGACTGCCCCCTTAGAAATAGTCAGAAACTGTATAGGATACTATACCATATTTCTTTAGTTCTTCTCTTGTAGAATATATCTCAATGGATTTAGAGCTTGGATAGAGAAAACCTGTTTTTCTGGCTGTTCCAATATCATTCCTCCTTCAGATTGCAATAGAATTGCAATGTGTGCCAGTACTTGCTGTTGTGATGAGCTTTGGAGCACAGTTTGTTCATGCCTCCAGGAACTGGAAGATGTAGCCATGTATAGTTAAGAGCTAAAAAGTCTCTTCCTGAAGGGTGAGGTTCTTATATGATGGAGATTTCCACTGCAGTAAAGTTGTGCAGTGGAAACCTCCGTCTTTCCCTCCTTTGGTTTTGTCCTGTGTCTTTCTCTTTCTCTTCCTGTCTGTCCCCTGCTGCTCCATATCTCTGCAGGTATCTCTGTGGCACTGACCACCATAGCATCTGACTGTCTGACATAGATTAACAGGACTGATTTAAAATATGCCATAAAGCTATATATATAGCATATAAAGTAATAATATATATTATATATTATATGTACATATGTACATATATTATATATGTGTATATATAACATATATATATATATACCTCATAGCTTTTTAACTGGGATTTGTTAAAATTGATGACCAGGAAAATTGGAATGGAGACTTCCATTTGCTACTCCATTTCCATTTGTGAATGTTGATCTGATCAAAAGAACTCTTGTTCTTATCAGTACTTTCAAGTGAAAGCCCTACATGCTTACCAACGACATAAGGCATATCTTGTTGAAAGACTTGATTGTTTGTTTGCTTCTGAGTGACATTTCAGTACTCTTCATCCTTGACACCTTATGTTGTCTTTGGTCTTGTCTTGTACTGTCAGTGGAAGACAAACTGTTAGAAGTAGGAGAAATATTTCTTACTCAGACAGGAAAAAAGAGAAAGTTATGGAAGAAAGATGAAATGCAGAATTCATATTTAAAGGTTAAATATTTTCAAATAAAAAATCACCTTGTTTCTTGTCTTCAGGCATTTCCCATCAGATAAGGTTGAAATATTTCCTTTTATTCCCTGCCTCTGGTCACTTGTAGACATTTCCTTTGGAAAGACTGGTAGAATCATTTAGCAATGATTAATTTCCCTGCTTTGAAGAAAACAACAAAAACGACAGCAACAGCAACAACAACAACAACAAAAACACACACACAAGGTATAAAACACATTCATTTTACTAAAAAATAAAAACACTTCCACCCTTATATGAGTTTATTATGCATTATTGCTTCCCAGCCTTTTAAACTCTGTTACTCTTTATGAAAGCTCATGTATACATTTCCTTTTGGGTTATTGACTCAATTAAAATTTCCCCGCTAACCTAATTTTTTATTGTGAAAGCTGTAGTGTTTGTTGCTAGTGAACACTAGCAACACTAGAACACTAGCCAAAATCAAGAATGGAAGGTCAAATAGAAAACATAGGCTTTGATTATGGAAGAATTCATTCTTAAAAATTCAGATTTTTACAGTCATTTAGAACAGTTTTGGTGTGTCATGGAGCAATTAGTAAGTTTGAAACTGTTTTTCTCTTAATATGGATCACACAACGTGTTAGTTGTTGTTTATTTTCTCTTTCTATTTCAAAATGGTGTTGAAAAAAAAAATGATATTTTGAAACAAATGTCATACTCCTTATCACTTCCTCTCTATTTCCATAATAATAAATGTTACAAAGTATTAATGTATTGCCTGATGAGTTATGGCCTCTCTCTGCTGCATAATTTTTCATTTGTCCTTAGTCTGTTGGCAAAGCCCAAAACCACTGAGAAAAATTATTATTAATACTGTGTTGTCTCTACCAATTTTAGAATGAAACTGAATTTAAATTATTAAACTATTCAATTATCTTGTTCATGGAAGGTTATTTTATCTAAAGTGGTAGTATTTAAAGACAACATATAAAGGTTTCCATTTTCCTGCTTAGGGTAACTATACAGCTGCAATTAGAAAGCAAGACACTTATTTATGCCTGTGGGTATTAAAAAATTGATAATGCAACCATAATTGTAAAAAGCTGGAAAGAAGAAAAAGCAGTTTCCATTTTGGGTGGTCCTAATCAAGAAGTGAATTCCAAGAGATGAAAAAAGCGCCAAGTAATATGACAGTGTTACAGATCACCAGTATGAATAATAGCATTTTTGAAATGGTATTTTCCAGAAGATTACTATTTCATAAACTATTTCCAAAGGAGTTCAAGTTTTCACACATCTAAAATCCATTATAGAAATGGAAACATACCAGTGATTTCAGTGACTGGTGGGTCAGCTATCACCCTTCATGATAATTCCTCTACCAAGTAATATTGGCTGTATATATTCATCTTAAGCATGGAATCTGACAGCTTGATTTTGTAAAAAAAGCAAGGCTTTTTTTTTTCCTAGTTTTGTTCCATGCAATTAGATGTCCCCTTATTTACATGTTGAGATTTAGTCTGCAATATTGTAAAAGCTTAAACACTTTTCTGTATTGAAAAATTATTATATTTTATTTCCTTATAAACAGATAACACAAAATTATGATTTTCGCTATGGCCAATTTGCAACACATCTTCTGTCTCCCTAAAACTACTTTAGATCATTGAGCAGTTAAAGGACCTTGTCATTTCACTTAACTTTTGTCAAGTTTTAGTTTTGCAATAAAACCTCAGAATGGCTGGGTTTCATGGTTTCTGATCTCTTAACACCCTTATTCTTAAAATATAAAAATTCTTAGAATTTTTTTTTTCTCAGAAAAATAAGCAAAAGTTTCAAGAAAATATAAGCCACTTGGTAGTATTTTATTATATAGAAGTATATACTTGTTTAATGAATATTAGAAATTTTATTTCAGCATACAGATAAAAGAGGCTAGTGTATTCTTCGCTGCTAATGTTACTGTTTCTCCATCTATAATTCACGTTAGAATCCACTCTTGAAAACAGTAACAGCTGAGGCAGTGCCTGAGCAGTGCGTCTTTCACCATATAGGATTATCATTTTTAATCTCATCACCTCCTTGCCCCAACTAGAGCCCTTTTCAGACAAGTATTTAAAAGAAAGTGTAGTTTTGAGTAAGTGATTAGTACTGTGGACTTCATTTTGCACATTTAGGTATGCTTGCGTATAAGTACTCTGCTGATCTGGGCTTCAGCATTTTAATTAGAGTTTTGGACTTTCATAACCTCAAGTGCAACCTTAGGAAGTCTTAGCACATAGTGTATGAGACAGTTATTTGAAAATGTAGACCCAATGTTGGTTTCTAAACACTAGAATTGAATTATTTTTATTTTTTATTTTTTATTTTGAAATCTAATTTAAAAACAAATGACAAGAATAAAAAGAATTCAAACTATGTTCTAGCAGGTTTTAATACATCACTGTACGAAATAGTACTGTGAATCATTCAGATCCTGCTAGATTCTGACATAAATCTGTAAGAAGACTAGACATTTCATTCACATTCTTAAAATCATTAACTAATCTATTCCCTGTTGAATATAGTCCTATTATTGTGTTCCAGGGATAAAGTCTAATACTCTGTATGACCTCTCTGGACAAGTTTACTTACATTGCAGTTGCATGAGAAATCAACAATGCGTTGCATATGGGATTTGAGCTACTTCCAGAGCTGATACAGAAATTTAACTTAGTCACATGGAATAGAATTTTATACAAGATAAATCAATGCATTTGAATTACAATGAAGTTACTTTATACCAGATGTTGGTCCAGATTGGTTTAACTAAATTTCACAGAAGGTTTCCCTGCAGAATTAGCTTTTTCAGTTTATACATTGGTGGTCTGAGCTAAGCAGACATTTTTTTCCTCTTTCCTGTTTTCCTTTTTAGTTTTCTGACATTTTCACCTTGTGGAACTTACGCTGAGATTCCCTTCACCTAACATATCAATGGAAAACAATTGTGCCAGCTTTGATTCCTTCCCACTTTGAACTAAATCCTAAAGTCATAGTTCAATTTTTATCATTTTTTTGATATACAAAAATCCCACACATTTTCTGTTTCAGTGGTACAGATATACCTTGGAAATATGCATAAAACCTAAAGAAAAAATAAATTATTAATTGGAAACAAGATAAAGCAAAAGAGCAAAGCAAAATGGAATAAATGGAATAGTGGAACTAATAAGAAAGAGAGAGTCAGACATTAAGTGTGAATTCTATAATGCCTGGAGTTGTGGAGAGAGACCATTAGATGTGTTATTATGTGATATTTCTTAGGGATAATTATGAATTTAATTGCCTTAAAAGCTGACTCTATGCTGAAAGAAGACTGGCATATTTATTGCCATATGACTATCACATTGATTTGATTTACAGATGATTTTTAAAAGCTATTTCTACCAATTTAATCAACATTGCTGAAACTAAATCTTAGATCTTTAAAAAGGATGAGAGTTTTTAAGTAGGGGTTGACGTTGAAAATTTTGATGTGGCTGTGTCTATATTAGTGCTTTATATTGTATCAAATGTACTGTTTGAAGCAAACCTCTTGATTTTCATACTCATCATATTTTGGTACATATCACACACAGAACATTAGCAGAGCGCACTAACTGGATTTCTTTTGGATTGAGTAAATCAGATGTTTTCTAGGAGTATACCTAGACCAATTCCTGTGCTCATAGCCAATAAAATCTGACTAAAGACAGTTGGTGGTAAAAAAATTTGTGAAATTCCAACAACATGGATGTAAAAGCCTCAGCACCAACATTTCTTTTTTTTCTACACACGCTGTTCCATTGGTTGGCACTTATTTTCCCCATTGCCCCATTGGACCAGCCTAATTTCAATGGAATAGCAATTGTACCTTTTATGTGAATAATATAGACATAAGCTTTGGTCGTGACTGTCTCTCTGTAACACATCAGCATAAAATAAATACAAATAAAAATACAATATTGTTTTTCTTCCTAGAAGAAATTAGTCTCTTTTCTCTATTAAATATTCAAACGCCTGTATACTGGCAAAAAATATGAAAAATTGAATGTGTATATTGGCATTTATTTAGCTTTTTATTTTGCTGTTCTTTTTTTTTTTCCCCATTGATGTTATGATCTAGTCACTGCCACAAAAAATGGCATGTCTATTTTTAAGAAATACTAGAGCTAAGTCTTTATAATTCTGAGTACAAATCATTCCACACTTTCATGTAAACCTGGCATCATTCACACTTTTTCAGAAAAAGCTTGGACAACCCTCATTGATCCATCTTCTAGTACTGAATCTACCTTTCTTAAACTGTAGTGTTTTAAGTTCTTTCCTAGAGTGATGTCTGAAGCATACCCTTAAGATAATTAACTTTTCCAAAATACACACTTTATTTTATGCAAGATGTGTAGGTCTATTTTTTAGTAATCTAACACTATCTGTATAGAACTCAGATTTTGAGTATTTCGGCCCCCGTGACAACCTGCAGTAACCTTTTTTGAACCTTTGTAAAGCAAGACATAATCCTTGTTGTGAAGATAGAAAGACGGAGAAATCTTTCTTGGGTTGTCTTATCTCAGAAAAAGAGCTTTTCTTATCAGTAAAAGAGAAGCAATTGCACATTATTAGCACAGATGGGAGGATTAAATGACTTTTCATTTAAATATTCTGAGGCTGAGAGAGTGGACCTTCAAAGTTCATAATATTCAGCAAGTTTTCTGATAGGAAGTGCCTGATAACCAGAGTAAAGTCCCAGTGTCACTTCTCCACAGAAACTGTAGTGCAAACAGTGATTTCTTGCAATCAGGAGGTGTGCATATCAAATCTTTTCCATTTTCTTAAAACATTAAAATGTTTTATTGTTTTGTTCAAAACAAAGCCAAAACAACAGCAGTGTAACAAAGAAAATAATAATAATAATTATAATAATAAAACATAGAATAAAAGAAAACAAAACAAAACAAAAAAAAACCACAATCTTTTTAAACATTGAAAGAAAAGTAAAATTTTCACTCTGTCCTGTTCTAATATGTATTTTTTTTTAGTAATGCTTTTTATTCATGGATGACATTTACGTATAAGGGTTAGATCACTTTTGATTGCTATATTTTATCATTTTGCTGTCTAAAAAAAAAAAAAAAAGAGTGAGAAAGAGAAAACAAGAGCCTATACCTATTCAAAATAACCAGCAGAGCAGAGCAAAGCTGAGTAATAGTCTCAAAACTAAAACACAAAAAATGGTTAAATTTCCTTCAGAACTAAATAGGAATAGGAACACAGATAATTTCATTGCAGAGGTCCCATCTGTGTAGCATACCTTTAATACTGTTATTACAACAGTAACTGAAAATATTTAACTCTAAGATTTAAATGCTTATTGCTAGTTTTGTTGTTGTTGTTGTTGTTGTTTTGTTAATAAATATACATAAAAATCAACTATAGTGAAAATTCTCTGAGTAAATAAATTTAAACAATGATTACCTTTTAACAGATGCAAAAACAGAGAACTACATAAAGTGCAGTTAATTGGAGTAAATGACTTTTTTTCATTGCTGAGTCACCTGCAAAAACACGGTACACACTGGAGAACAATTACTTTTTTTTTGTTTTTCTGTGAAATGATGATAGATGCTTCTACATCAGTTGCTTAATACCGTTCTTTCTTGCAAACTGATTGCAATACTCATATTGTTAAAGCTTTCATATTCCCAAATTAACATGTAAATGCAGAATTCCTCTCCCTAAATAACATCTCTATTTACTTATTATTGTCTTTGGAACAACCCACAGACTGACATAAAAAAAGGAGATTCTACTGTAGCAATGGAAAAGAGCATATGACTCCTGCTTCAGAGGGCACAACGTACCAAAATGGAAGATCAGAAATTAATAGAATAAAAATAGCTATAAACAGGTAATCAAATTGCCTAAGTAATCATGTTCATTTGTGTTGGCTAGTTAAAAACACACCTTGATAGTCCCCATGCCATTAGGAAATCATCAGCCATTCAGACACATATACATAATACATAGAATCATAGAATCATAGAATGGCTTGGGTTGGAAGGAACCTTAGAGATCATCTAATTCCAACCCCATCCTCTGGGCAGGGACACCTCCCACTAGACCAGGTTGCTCAAATCTCCATCCAACCTGGCCTTGAACGCTTCCAGGGATAGGGCATCCACAACTACTTTGGGCAACCTCAGAAGTGGGTTCCTCACCACGCTCTGAGTAAAGAAGTTCTTCCCAACATCTTACCTAAATAGATCCTAATATAGTCCTCTTTTAGCTTAAAACTGTTACCTCTTTTCCTATCACTATACTGCCTAATAAAGTCCTTCCCCATCTTTTCCATAGGCTCTCTTTAAATATTGAAGGGCTGCTATAAAGTCTCCCCAGAACCTTCTTGTCTTCAAGCTAAAAAACTAAACAAACCATCTACAATAAAACTTTCTCATCCTGTCTTCATGGATGCTCCATCCCTCTGATCATCTTTGTGGCCCTCCTCTGGACTTACTCCAACAGGTCTATGTCCTTCCCATACTGGGGATACCAGAACTTAATGTAGAACCCTAGGTGGGGTCTCAAGAAAGTGACGTAGAGGGGGAGAATCAGCTCAAATATGCATGTATCTGTATATTTACATATTCCACTATATTTCTGTATGACATCAATAAGTAGCCATCTGTCACACGTGCCAAGCGTGAACAGAATCATGAGAAGAACTCTCACTGACAACAGAGTTTCATACAAAATTCCGTTTGGATTGAGAAGGTTAAGAGTGACACAGGCTGACAACATTCACCAAGTATAGCAGTTCTAGTAGTCTGATTTAGAGTCCAATGAAGTTTAGCATAAGAATTCAAACAATGAAATGATACAATAATAATGTCTTTTTTTTTAAAAAAAAAAAAAAAGCTATGTTTGGATAGAGTGAAAAATGAGTAAATAAGGCTAGTACACAGAGTAAAAAAGAGGGAAGTACAGTTAAGATGTGGGCAGCGGCTGATTGTTTGAATGGTTGTTATTTGTTGAGTAAGAGCATATAAGTATGCAGCTTCAAAGCATCCAAGACTTCTGGAGTGAACAAAAAAAAAAAGCAGGGACGAAAGAGATAGGTCATCAGAAACTATAACAGTGTCAATAATGACCAAAAATATGTAAATAATAAAGTAAATGGAGAAATTGTTTGGTAAAGACCATTGTTAGTTTATTTTTGGCAAAGTTAAATTTAACTTCCTGAAGAAGCCTCCAGTAGACATAAAAAGATTAGGGGATGAATTAGATAGAGGAGTCATGTATGAGGCAGGAGAGTGTTATAGGAACAACACTAAAATGGTAATGGCAATATCGACATTCTCACACCAGCAGAAAGGCTGGAGGATAGGACTGGCACCAGATATGCAAATTAGATATTTATTTATGAGAAATACATTTATTCATAATAATTTTCCTTTTATTTATGAAAATAATATGAAGATACATGTCTGCATTAAGATAGAAACTTATACTGAAGTAAATAATATGAATTTCTCTATTGTAAGATCATAGGTAAAAGCGAGCTTGCATGTGTGTGTTTCCATAGACACATCCCAGCACATAGGTTGCATGAGTTCCCATAATTTGGGAAGTGTTCCCATAAGTACTTTACAAACACTTTTTTTTTGAGAAATTTTCCAAACTCAAATTTAAGAATGAGTGCATTTGAATTTAGAGCTGACTAGCTAGAATATGCTTACATAACCACCCAAAAGGTGGTTGCAAACAAACATATAAATAAATAATTCAAGGAGAATTTCTAGTACCTATGTCATTATTACTTAATGTCATTCTGCATTATACTACTGGCATTACCTCCATAAGGAGATATTCTTCTATAAATTCCACTTTCAAAAGTCATCTGTAAGATGCCGTCAGCTATGATATTGAAATGTTATAAATTTTGCCTAAAATGCAGAATATTTAAAAAGCTAAAGTAAAAATTAAAAGATGAAAATGGGGCAAGTGCCCATCAGAAGATTCAAAGTATTCCCAGACTGAGATATGAGGCTAATTGGGAATCCCTTTCATACTGATATGTGACCACAAACTGGGGCACGGTGAATTACTTCATACCAGTACGTCTCAGAGCTCAGTGCCCAAAAGTTTGGCTCTTATAGACATGCATGAATGGTCATGAAAACTGTTACTATTTTGCATCTATCCCACATATCTGTTTAAATAAATTTAAATAAACATGAATTATCTTTTTTAAAAAAGAATTCCTGATTTATTATTATTATTATCAATTATTTTTATTATTTATTATTATTTAGCTAGTTTGAGGATTTGCTAAGATGAGATGGAAGCTTTATCTGCAAATGTTAATGAAGGACCAGCATCAGAATAGAAACAAGAGAGACAATATTGTGTGGGATATTTCATTTCCAAAAATCAACTGCTGTGAACTTTTTTTATTATTATTCCTACCTGAAAAAAGCAAAGAACAGAAGCTTTCTTTCAAGAATTTTCCATATTTCTTTGTAATAAAACTTACTGTTCCATCATAGATTGGTGTCAGTCAGAAGGTAAGTAGTTCATCAAAAATATCTTTAGAGACAATATATTGCTTCCCTTTACTCCTCATTTAAAGCTGTATTGTATGTATTTTTTGTTACTTCACATAATATTCTGGCATGGTGTGTATAGTAAAGACATCTTAAAATGTACTTTTCTGCTTGCTCAAATTTTTTCGTGCATAAAAATGCATAATCAACACTGCCTTGAAATGAGTGCTTTCAGCTCTGTCAGTTATGTGGAGAATGCAGGTGCATGTCACACAGCTCTATCCTACCTGACAAGTTAGTGCCTCTATTCATCTGCATGTTGAACTGGAGCCTGAACAAAAAGTAATTAAATTTAACTGCTGTTCCAAAATGTGTTTGGTTACAGAACTGCAAGGGAATTTCAGAGAAACCACATAAAATATCTACAATACTCTCAGTGTTCATTGATTGCTTTAATGCAGTTACATGTATGTTGCTTAAACACGTAAATGTATATTTAAACACAGCAGTGATTCAGAGATATTATACAGCAACTCTGGTGTCCTATTTGTAAATGATTTGGTGTTTGCAGGTCTAGTAAACATTTCCAAGTCTCAGAATTGCAGCAGGTCTTGTACAAGGTAGCCAATGTATTCGAAGTCCCTTTGGCAGAGGAGAAAACAAAAATCTTCAGTTCAGTTATGTTATTTTTAGATATTAATTCAAGAAGAACTGACTTGAATATCCCAAAAGGCTTTTACAACTTCTGTGTCCAGGTAACCCTAGCAAGGAAGATTGACATAAGAGAGATGTAGTCATCTGAACATTGTCTTAAATGTCATTCCTGCAGTTTACAAAGTCTCATGGTACCACATAGTGTCTTCAAAGATGAAGGCCTTAATAAGGCCTCAGGCCTTATTAATGTAATTATGCAACAATGGGTACATTTTACCACTTAGCCTCTAAGTCTGGAGAAAAGCTAAGATTGTTTCAGTTTGCAAGGTGATGCAAAAGGAGCTTTATTCAGAAGCAGGTGTATGGTAGAATAATTAATTGAATTATGCTACCACATAGCATGTCACTTCCAGCTATCCAACCACTTTACACCTACCCTTATCCACATAGCATGTCACTTCCAGCTATCCAACCACTTTACACCTACCCTTATCGTTGTAAATATGACTGCATACACCCCATATTGGGTGCTCACATATTCTTTTTTAAATGCAAATCTATATACAGCTGGAGGTAATTTAAGGAAGTAAGTGTTTGTTATGCCAAATTCCTGGCCTTGTGTTACCACTGTATCTCAAGAAACTAGGTATATTCATAGGGCAGAATTAACAGAGGGAAGATTCCAAGTTAATTTTGCATAAAAGCTAAAGAATTTCAGCATCTCCATTTTCAAATTCTTGACAAATATTTTGAAAGGACATTCAGAATTTTGTTTTCAGCAATATTCAGTTTTCTAAAAGCAAGATTATATTACTTCTTTCAAAACAAGCATCCAAGACTTGAGATATGTAATACAGCAGAATTTCCCTGTCTCTTCCTCTGCTTCACCATTTATATAAGCAAATACTTCATAGTAAAAATTGCTTGATTAATTTTTCATATATTACATCAATCTGAGAAAAATTATTTTTATATATTACTCTGAGCAAAATAAATGTTAGGCCATTGATGTGATTTGTTAATGATGGCAAACAGGTTTAGAAAGAATTTATTAGAATGTTTGGGTTCTTCATAACAATAAATTTCCAAAGTAAATGTGCATATTTAAATTCCTAAAATAGTTCTACCTGTGTACAGTTCTACCTGGGCATTCTCACATGCTTGTTTAAATGCATTGTTTCTATGGACTTGTAATTTATTTATTTATTTTGTGAAAGAACAGATCATAAATTCTTTGTGAACCTGGTCTGAAAAATTGAGCAACATTCATGAACAGTTTCCAATATTTCAAACATACGAACACAAAGGTATTTGCCAACATATATGATGAAGCCTACTTACTTACTTACACTTACTTTCCAAATAACTACTGTAGTCGAATCAGTCACATTATTTCTTGTATGGGAAAGGATTATGGGAAGGAAACAAAATCACCCAGATGAAGGGTCTTACATGACAACAGACGTTTTTCCAAATGCTGGGAGGCTTTTCCAAATACAGAGAAAACTTCCACTGATTTATGACATTAGATTAAGTTAATTTGTGGAAGACAAAAATGATTTTTGGAAATTTGATTACCTAGCAAGCATAACAAGCTTTAATTTTTCTGTCCAGTCTCCAATACCTGTGAACATTACATTACCTGTGAACATAAGAGTAAGTAGAAATATAAAGCTATGGGGATGTGAAGAACCAACCTCATTTAACATAAATCCACCTAATAAAAAGGTTTTGTTGCCATTGTTCTTGCTGGTTTTTTTGTTTTGTTTTGTTTTGTTTTGTTTTTTTCCCTTTAGGTAATTTATGAACTGAATAATCATCTGTAAGACAGCATAACATTGTTGAAATTAGCTCTGGCTTATTGTTCTTATTTTAATGACTGATCACTGTCAAAATGCCGACATTTGTATATCAGTATCCATTATACATAGAACTGTAGTTGTATTGCAATAAAAGCACAACTTGTGTACAAAATTATGTATACTGTAAGTACCCCAACTTCCTATTCACCAGAACAAGGACTGAAAAAGCTGTCTGCTCAAATACGTAACATTAACAGCAAGTGCTGCTGACATCAATTATTTCTGTATTATATGAAATTATGAATGAACTTTATAGTACAAAAAAAAAAAAAGTCAAGGGAGCATTTTAATGAAAATTTTATGTAAACCACAGATCTCTGTTCTTTCAATTCCATTTTGGAACTGAAGCAAAATATTTTTTTATCTAATGAAACCAAAACCCTTTACAGATAAGGAGTTATTCATTAATTGTTGTTTATTCATTAAGCTGCATATAAGGCTCCTAGTCAGTTGTGACAGACATACTGTATTACTTCAGTGATATTATGTTACTTCAATAGTGATTTTTATCTCCAGACCTTTACAGATATTATGTGTTGTTTTTTGTTGTTTTTTTTTTTTGTTTGTTTTTTTCCTCTTTTAACATACTTCTGATTTTTAAAGCCTCAGTCTTCTAGACCATGATCCTACATTTTTCAAACCAAGAGATGATGATCTATTATTTTAATGTTTTCATCTTTCTGGTTTAGATGAGCATAGTTTTATTTTTTAAAGCTGCCCCCTTTCCACATGTAATTTGAAGAAACCAACAAACACATGGCTACACTGTGATTTGGACTAAACAATGCAATGAAAGATAGCAGATTTATACCCAGATTATTTACTCCAATATTGGAACCAGGACATCTTCTTGACAAAAATCATATTTGGATTTTGGTTTGTTTGGTTGGTTGGTTCTGCTTGGTTGCTTGCTTTGTTTGTTTGTTTTTGACGAACATTACATGGTTGGGGATGAGGGGAATGCAAGAGTTTTGCTTTCATTTCCCAGTCTCTAGTCAGTTCCACTCAGATTGTGCACGCTGAACTTAGGTTTTCTGTATGCAAATATCGACAAATGACCCTGTGTAGCTAGACTTTCCTCATATTCATTGGAGATCTAGTAATAGCTGTGAAGAGAGCCTAGAGAGAGAAGCAATCAGCTGTCTACGGATATTCTATCCATACAGATATCTATCTAACAGCTGTTCAACAAAGTGACTCTTTGGCTAAATTGATCAGATCTTCATTTATTATAACAGAAACATAAAGACTTTCTCCACTTGTAGGTGTACTGATGACACCTAAATTTAGCTTTTCAGATCTGGAGATGAAAGCTACCCAGAACTGTACACCACGATAAATCCTTCCTCTTCAGATTATCTGAAGATCCACAAAGTTTCCACTAGACAGTGTCTAGTAATGATGTTGACCCAAATGATATTTCAATTTGTAGTGACACTTATAACTTACAGAAACATTTTAAAACAGAATTTCATTTACTGATTTGATTTCAAAGCATGTGATTATGCACTAATTTATTACATACAATAGAAAATAAATTATTTAAAATTATTTTCAGTGTGTCATTCACTGTTAAGCAAACTAAAAGTATTTAGCATGTGTACATTGATAAAATGACAATATTTCACATCTGTCAGTCAATGATCTCTTATTTCCAGAAAATAATACAAATTGTCTTTTATATTTTAATATATGGCAGTACTTTACAGTCTGGGCAATTCATTCCCATGGTTATGTTTCATTCAAATTAATTTATATGGTTGATTTACTTTTAGATAAATTATTTATTTTAACTGCTCTAAACTTTCAATATATGTTTCAATAATCTAAACACTTGCATGGCAAATAACAATGATCTAACAGAGTTTGTGACAATATACAAGTAGTTTAGGACTATATGCTTACTGATAAACTGCTTAGTTAATTTTTGTTCTCCCTGAATGCTAACCTCAAGACAGGAAAATTGATTTTGTACTTTAATACAATCATCTTTATTAGTCTTGCAGAACCATTACCAGTGAATACTTCTGTCATGGAAACAAATGCCAGTACTTTGGCATTTTCTGTTTTCGCCAGCAAAGTGGACAACCACACAAATAGATATAAGGCTAATAACTAAAAATAATTAAATGTTTAAAAACAAGGGTAATGGAAATTGATACATTTGGTATATTTTCAGTATTCTTATTAAGGAATGGCAAATATATGACAGAGGCTGAAATTGCAGTCATAGAATCATAGAATGGTTTAGGTTGGAAGGAACCTTAGAGATCACCTAATTCCAACCCCATCCCCTGGGCAGGGACACCTCCCACTAGACCAGGTTGCTCAAAGCTCCATCCAACCTGGCCTTGAACGCTTCCAGGGATAGGGCATCCACAACTACTCTGGGCAACATTTTCCAGTTCCTCACCACTCTCTGAGTAAAGAAGTTCTTCCCAACATCTTACCTAAATAGATCCTAATCTAGTCCTCTTTTAGCTTAAAACTGTTACCTCTTTTCCTATCACTATACTGCCTAATAAAGTCCTTCCCCATCTTTTCCATAGGCTCTCTTTAAATATCGAAGGGCTGCTATAAAGTCTCCCCAGAACCTTCTTGTTTTCAAGCTAAAAAACAAACGATCAAACAAAAACAACAAACAACAACAACAACAAAAGAAAACAACAACTTTCTCATCCTGTCTTCACAGGAGAGGTACTCCATCCCTCTGATTATCTTTGTGGCTCTCCTTTCTAGCAAGTCCATGTCTTTCTTATCCTGCAGGCACTAGAGCTGAACTCCAGTTGGTATCTCACAAGAGCAGAGAAGAGAGGAAGAATCACCTCGCTTGATCTGTTGGTCATGCTTCCTTTGAAGAAGCCCAGAATACAGTTGGCTTTCTGGGCTGCGAGCACACATTGTCGGATCATGTTAAGCTTTTCAGCCACCAGGACCTCAAGTCCTTCTCTGCAGGGCTGCTGTCTATCCGCTTGTCACCCAGCCTGTATTCATGTTTGGGATTGCCTTGACACAGGTACAGGACCTTGCACTTGGCCTTGAACTTCATGATGTTCACTTGGGCCTACCTCTCAAGCTTGTCCGGGTCCCTCTTCATGGCATCCCTTCCCTGCCACAACCATACCACTCAGCTTTGGTGTCATCTGCAAACTTGCTGAGAGTATGCTCATTCCCACTGTCCAAGCTGCTGACAAAAATTCTAAATAGCACCAGTCCCACTATAGACCTCCTGAGGGACATCATTCATGGTAATGGAAGAGGTCAAATATGAAATGAAATATAAGCTGTTATAGAATTTCCTTAGGAGCTATTCTAAAGCTTGATACATTCTGTCTATAAAAATTTAATTGCATTCCTGCATTTTTTTCTATACATATAAACATTTATATGAATAACCAAGTTTTTTTTTTTTTAATGATGTAATTTCAATATGCTTTTTAAATTAGATCTCAAAGTAATCAACTGATTTTATTCCTAAAAATTACATAATGCAGTTTCTTCAGAAATCTAATGATTTTAGATTTCCTGTAGGAAAATTCAGACCTCTGTTGTAATCCTCTGAAAAACTCATTGGTTTTCTATCACACCAATCATTATTCATGTTAATTTTTGTAGGTCTATGTCAAACAAAATCAGTGACACAACACAAATGGGGGGTTGTAATATTGTAGTACTTGTCTGGGGAAAATCTTGCTTAGAGACATATTCAAAGTCCAAGTTAAATTTTCTTTTACTACTAAAGGATGTCCATCTCTGAATGAATTAATAAAAAAAGACTCTTTATGTGTACAAGCGGGTATCTGGTTTAAGCACTAGAGCAAACATTAAAAGTTTGGTCCTCAACATTCTTCTGAAAATGCTGCCCTTTATCCTTAAAGACACAAGTATGAAAAGTTTGGTGATCGTTTTCCTGTTGTTTGTTTGCTTTGCTCTTGTTTTGTGCATTGAGAGAGTCCATAAAAAAGTATTTTATTCTCTTTTTCTTCATTTCTAATTGACCTTATAAAAGGTATTAACATATACTTCTCTTTTTCTAGCATGTCCTAGGACCAAAGAATACGTTGCCCTGCAAATTATTTAATCCTATGAAACATTATGAGAAGTATTAGGTAACTAATAGCAACAAATAAATAAATAATAAATAATAAATGATAATCTGAAAATATGAGTAAAATTAAAAATAATAATAATAACATTCTGATTACAAATAATACAACTGGTACTGCTAATAGATTAAATGTTTTGGTTTTATTTCAATTAATTTGCAGACTACCAAAGGGTAGAAAAAACTCAGGTTATTATTTAAAATAAAAGGGTATTCACCATGAGATATCATTTCAGTAAATATCTGATTGAAAACATTTCAGCACTAGTTCATAAAATAGTATATATTATATATAACTGTATATATATTATATTTTATATATATATTTAGTCTTGTCTACATTTAATGAACAAAATGAATAACATTTTTTGCTGTTGACTAGTTCATGTTTGTATATATGCTTTTTGAACATTAGAAATTTATGTATTACAGATTCATATCCTAATATAGCTTTAAATATAGGGGGATCTGATACACTGTTTTGCATAGGTTCTCTTTGATGACAGGGATCTGAGGGTTCATCCAGTCTGAAATATAATTTTTGGTGCCTGACTGAAGTTATCACCTCTTATTTTAAACATTTATAATTTAAAAAATAAATAAAGAAGAACTAGATTCTGGCATCGTACAGACCAGACTGATTATATTTGGTTGAATTACTTGATTTTTCCTCTTTTTTTTTTTTTCATAATTTAGTGTGAAAAATAGTAAAACGTTCAAAATAAAAATGTCAAATTTGCATTGTAAACTTCTGTGTTCTATAATCCAGTTCCTAGGTCATGTTTCTTCTTCCTTATCATCAATATTATATTTAAAAAATTTAGAATACTATTGAAAAGTTTCTCTGTAAACTTATTGTAAGATATTCATAGTTTGGCTAGAGATAATGGTGTCTATGTTCATGTCTGAATAATTTCTGATCATAGTAATCTTAAATTCCAAAGACATGGGTATAGTGGAAATATTTTTTCTCTTAAATTCCACTTGTGTTTTATGATTAAATGACATCTTTTTCTCCTTTTCTAGTAAATCACTGTAGAGATTAACACACACTTTGGAAATACATGTATTGCCTTTTGTCATTCACTAAAATGAAAGCAAATACAAACAAAATAAAAACAACATAAAAACAGTTGAGTGAATTCAGATCTTTATATATGTTGAGCAGATTTAGATAATTATGAACAATGATCCCATTCAAAAAATTATGCTCTCAAGTATGGCTTAACATTTTGAACAATAAAACTTGTGAAATATAGTCTATTAAAAAATAAAAGGTATACTGTATCTTTTTTTTTTTTTTTCCTACTTCTTTTTTCCCCACAGATAAAATTTTGACTGTAAAGATTAGATCAAGTATTTGCTCTTCGGCGTCTTAGGTAAACCACAGTATCTTTGTATTATCAACAGAAAATAATTAAAATGGTATAATTTGTTTCACACATTCTGAAAAGAAAAAAAAAAAAGGCTCCATAACCAAGGTCAACAATGACTTATTGTATACATATACATATATATCATGCTTTAACAAAGCCATAAATTACTTATCATTTTTATACCAATAATCTATATTTCCATTCAATTATACTATTAAGACAAATATATGAGGCAGAACATGCCTCTGTTATTATTTTACATATCTCTAGATGATATTTGGGAAATATTTTTATAGTTCTTGTCCAACACAAAATTCACTTGAACATAAAGCAAATCAAAGTGTGATCTAGCTGACAATGCTCATTGAAGGGTTCTTCGGCCTTTTGACACAGTCATGCAATCTGTGTTTCTCTTTCTGAGTCCTAACTGTCCTACAATAAGAAACAGTTCCATCTCAGCAACTATCTGTCATCAGAATCTCTGTAGTCCCCTCTGCAGTCCTTCCTCCCAAGGAACCCTCTTTTGCAAATGAGAAAACAAAATTGATGTCTCTGTGATTAACTGACACCTCTGAATTAACAGTTTTGCATGATATGAATACTGAATCTAGGTCTTATAGGGTTTAGCTTACTGATAAATCCACCTTTCTATCCATAATAGCAGAGACATTAGCTTAGCTCCAGCTTCCTTTTGTATCTACTAGTTTATGTGGGGATGACTTATTACACAATATTCATTTGGCAAAAAAGCAATCATGTCGTAAAAATAAGTAACAAAGAAGGACAGCTGCCATTGCATCTGAGAAGCAGAGAAGGGCAGCAAAAGGAGCTAAGGATATCGTACTAGGATAGGACTTTTTGTAGAATATCCTTCTAAAACTGTACCTGAAATAAGAGCAGATAGGCTTCACTCTTATGAGAATAATAAAGGGTTCACAGAAATTAATGTAGCACTGGAAAGTCAGCGATGACTGGTAACTGGAGAGTCTGTCTTTGTAGTGACAACAGCAACCTATGTTTTGGATAGCTTGAGCCCAAGGTGCCTTGCTGGAACATTGCTCCAAGACACACAGAGGAGAAAGTCAACCAAATAGAATTTAAAGCATTATTGGGACAATCACTGTTTGTGATGCCAAAGTACAATATCACAATTCCTTTCATTTTCTTTCTCCCAAGGCCTGACACATCAGCATTTCTCTCTAGTTAAATTAACCTTACAACTCCTCAGAAAATGTTTTCCTTAAGGCTTTTAAATAAAGTTGGTTTACTGCTCTCCTTCCTAACTTTCAGTCATACACATAACAAGAAACTGTTACTTACATACATGATTATCCCACCTTTAGGTTTCAGAACACACAAAATTCTGGGCTCCCAGTAGCCAAATCTTCTTCCATATTACGAGGAAAATTGCCCTCCTGCTACTTTTACAATGTAGGCAAAACATTTCAAATGGATTATATTCTTCTTTTTCTATAGTAGCACTTTTCTGAAATACAAAAACAAGAACAGCAAACATATACGTATGTATATATATATAAAATAAAATAAAATAAAATAAAATAAAATAAAATAAAATAAAATAAAATAAAATAAAATAAAATAACAGATTAACCTAAAGATAAGGAGGTATAGCATCACCAAAGCAAAATTGTAAACTAAAGAAAATAAAAACAAAAAACCAACAAAATGCTTTGGAATAAGTTTAAAAGTGCACATAGACATTTTTATTCCACTACTAAGCCTCCCATATTTTTTATAGCTTTCATTACTTAGTGGCAATATTCAAAACTGAATTTTTCAATTTTTCTTTTTTTTTTTTTTGTCAAGACATGGTGACATAAGACATTAAATTCCTTTGAAATAATAAAAAAAAAAAGGCGTTCTGAAATCAACAAATTTCATCTGCAGAATAAATAATTTTGTTTCTTTTGAAATATCTACATTTGATGAACACTACTAGTCTTGTATCTAAAAAGAAAACAAATTATTTAGCTTGCATATTCACAATGATGACAAAAGTTGGATTAAATGGGGGAAATAATTAGCAGTAAAGAATAAATGAGATATAAATGAGATTCTGAATTGAAGATTCTGAAACATTTCACTTTTGAATTTTATAAAACGTACCCTATATATATATATGTATATTTGTATATATTTATGTATTCATTACATTGTTGTAATACTCACCTAACCCATCATTAATTGTCTGACTTCTTTTGTAAACCTAACCAAAAATGGGTCTTGAGGAAAGATTGTGTTGCAGTGAAGAGGGAGGTCAACAGAAAGAGGAACGGTAGACTGCTGAACTCCAGATAAGCTTGATAACTTTTGTATACCTACATTATTAAGTGCACCAAATTGTAGTGGCCAAATAAATAAAAAAAATTCAAAGCGACACCAGTTGTAAGGATGACCATCAAAGGCAGTGTAAGTCCATACACATCTCTCTCAAAACACTCTAGTCTCTAGGCTCTTCGCATATATTACTGCATTTTTGTTCTCTGGATTTGTACTTTAGGACATAGTGAATTGTTTTAATTCCCTGGTTACATATGTTACAGAAAAACAGATAAGGAAAAAGTACTGGGTGAAGAAATTGAGAAAGAAAGGGAAGGGGGGGGGGGGCAGGAGGGAAGGAGGGAAGGAAGGAGGGAGGGAGGGAGGGAGGGAGGGAAGGAAGGAAGGAAGGAAGGAAGGAAGGAAGGAAGGAAGGAAGGAAGGAAGGAAGGAAGGAAGGAAGGAAGGAAGGAAGGAAGGAAGGAAGGAAGGAAGGAAGGAAGGGAGGGAGGGATTAGGGGGGAGGGGGGAAGAATACTTAGAGTGACATGTGGCAAGAACCGGGCAGTGAGTCCAAATTGCATGCCTTGAAAATGCCTTTTCAGCTGCCCCCCAGCCCTGGAAGTCCTGAAATCCACTTTTTTTTTTTTTTTTTTTTTCCACCTTAGTACCTTCCAATCACCAAAAGGTTTTGCTTTTAAGTTAGTCAAGTTAAGTTAATTTGATAAATTGTAACTAGCACTCCCATCTCAAAGATGTTTAAGGCAGCACAATTCAAAATTGGAAGATTTCAATCTTTGTATTCACTCAGTTAAATTCAAATAATCCTGACAGACACACCCATTATCCTGCCCTGCTAGACTACAAATGAAATACATGGGAACTCTCCATGCTACAGTTCTAGTCAACGGGAAGCACACATGATCCTAGTCCAGAAATCACACCCACACCATTTTGCACTGCCCAAATCATTATGTCCCGCTGTTTCCTGCTATGGAATTTATAAATCAGTTACAAAAGCAAAACTATTTGGAGCAATCTGTGGCATACCTGGAGATTAATCTTGAAGCTGGCAGATGTGTATCTGAAACCCCTCAGATATTCCCCAGATTTACTATTGACCCAGAATGAGGATGCTAGGCTAATGTTTTAGACATTACACTGTTATAAAAGGTCATGCTACATTTCTTTTTCTTCCAGACATGTCTTAAATAGACTGAAATCTTAGGTCACTGAAAAGAAATTGTGCAGCTGTTTTTCAAGTCCATGCTTCAGTGATGTATCTAGAGTGATACAAGAAATATTTCACAGAGAAAGAAGCTGGAAGCACAGACCAGATTGTCTAGATCCAGGTCTGCTTTTCCCTTGCATTAGAAATCTCCATCTTTCTGCCGCTGTTAAGTTCTGCTACTGATCTTTTGGGCACCTTTAGGATTCCGGAACTAAGTTTATGTCCCAGCTCCGGTATTCTGTGTCTAAATTTTTATCTTTATTACTCTGTTTCTTGATTTATTTTTTTTTTCCCATGCAATAATTTCCATAAACTCCTGAGTGTTCCTTTCCTGCATGACTCCAATATTTTGACAGTATTTATTTCCTCTGTGGACTTCTTAATTGTTTCAGTATAGCAAGGAAAAAAAGCAGCCTATGTTACCACACCAGTAATCATGCAATCTGCTCAACAGAACTTTCATCCTTCTGCAACAAGAATTTTTCATACAGTTAAACAACTAAAACTGCGAAGCTGTAAGATTTTCCTGAAAATAACTAGAGGACACAAATCTTTATAGAAAAGAATGAAAATCACAGACTTCATTTTTGGAGACAGCACACAGCAGATTGGTTAGAATTACTAATTAAAATAAATAAATAAATAAATAAATAAATAAATAAATAAATAAAAAGTAATAAATACATGAATCTTATACAGAACTGAAATTCCAATCCTCATACAGTCTTATTTGCCACTATCACTGTTTGATCATTGTATGGTTTTCTACAAGGTCATTAAAATACCGAGCAAAACAATTTACTTGTGTGAGTATACAGAGCTCTGCAGTGTTTTATTTCCTTGCTCTCACCAATACTAGGTAGATGTCCTTACTTACATGGAGGAACTTACATTCATGACTTAATGGGGGTATTGAGAAACATCTGTTAACTGACCTCTGTGGATTTTCTCCTATGGATAAAAGGTATTATTTTGCATCTATTTGACTATGGCTGTTAATGTCTGAGACTGTTGCAGCCTTAAAAATGCACAGTTCATTCTGCAGATGGTGATAGTTCTACTAACACTTCTATTGTTAGTTTGAAAGTCAAGTGATGATATGTGTGGGTGTATGTGTGGGAGCAGTGCAAAGAATTACAAGGATTTTCTCCCACACTAACAATCCACATGGAAAAAAAGGCCTTATGAAACAATGTTCTGTTCCAATGGTATTTTTAATCAGTCTGATTTTTTTGCTAAAATAACATTTTATTGCACTGCTTGTCATTTTTCTACCTAAAGGTTATCCTTTTAAGCTAAATATATGCATATCTTTTGTGTTTTTTCTTTTTTGAGATGTCACTATTTAAAAAAAAAATCACTGTGTCAAAGCAGAAAACATAGATGAAAAATTAATGATTTATTCTGACACTCATGCAATTTACACTCCTGGTTGTTATTATTATTTTTTTTTTCCAATTACGCATTTATTGGACCTGCTAGTAATTGGAAGTTCTTTAAAAGACAATGCCTGTAAGTTTAGTAGTTTCTATAATTTCAGAGGTGACTGCAAAGCAGGAAATATAACAGAATTTGATTGTAAACACATCCTTCATGTCACCTGAGGATAAGGTGGTTGACCTGAACAAATCACACATGCACTTCAGCCCCAAACTGTTTTTCTTTTTGGTTTCTTTGTTCAATTCTTTTGAAACAATCTTTTCTTTACAATTCTTTGAGAACATTATAACATCTTGTTCTCATTTTCATTAATTCAGGTTGTCCACCGAAATTGCCTGGTCTATTGCAGTTAGGACAACCTCATTTACAAAAACTTTTTTTTTTTTTTTTTTTCTCTCCTGAGTAAAGCATGAGCTCCATTATGTTTTCTTTCTTAAAAAAAAAAAAAAAAAAAAAAAAAAAACTTTTCCATATATGCGTGTGAGAGAGTGAGAGAGAGAGAATATGTACAAAATATTTTGCAAAGGCAAGAACATGAATGTACATGTACTTTACTTCTCATATTAATAAAATTGAGTAATAAGAAAAAATGACTCCATTCCCTTCAAATCTTCCTTCATTCTACTCCTCTCCTTCATTTTTCTATTACTTTTTTTCCTGGGTTCAGACATTTTCTTTTTCTCTCGGTGCTCCAGAATGTGCTGCTTATCTGTACATTTTTAATAATGAGTACAGCTTTGGGTGATCTGTAGGATTCTACTTTGTTGTTGTTTTTGATGGCAACCACAGTTATATCCACTGAGAAATGTCCAACAAAAAAAGCAACCTATAAGCTAGAGGAATTAAAAGAAATGATCCAACCATGCAACCTATGTAACTACATCTATTTTAGATGTCTTGTTTTTTGATTGAAAGGTTTAGTACAGGTCTATCCAAAATTAACCATATCCACACTTTGAAATGAAATATGTGTTATGCTGTTTCCTCCGGGAAGATTGGTCTGTCTGTCTATCTATCTGTTTATTTATTTTTCTGGAATTTATCTTTTTTTATCCAAAATGATTGTTTCATTTACATTAATATCTCTGTTAGAAAACTTTGTTTATGAAATGTATTGTTTGTTTAACCTTAAATTCCAAAAATGAAGACCACTAGAACTTTGACTTTACTTGAACTGCCAAGAACATCAACAGAACAAGGAATTTTGCCTTGGTTACATTATAAATGGCACAACGTGACATAGTATTTAAAAGCTATGACATGAATCTGAATGATTCACTATACATTGCAGGTCCATCCGTTTTATAGGTTTGACCAAACCAGATCTCTGCTGCCACATAGCGACTGTTTGACATTTTGACTATGAGATAAATAATTCATAAGGGAATTAATCTAACTATTTTAATAAAGTTTTTAAGTCTCACTCACCAGCAACTCAATTCATGGACTTTTTTATAATAAATTTGACAATAAAATATATCTAAACATTTTCTAAATATTTTGCAATGAACATATAGATAAAAAGACAATTTTCATTTGATTCCACTAACTATCCTAGCTAACTTTGCATTTAGTTTTACAGTCATACATATTATTTTTAATAAGACCAGTTGTATTCCTGTTGGGTTGATGCATGTGATTATAAGGGGTTTAAGAGGAAAGAAAAGATGACATTTAGGAAAGAAAGAACATTGGCTAACTGTTTTATAAGGTTTATGAACATTATGCATGGTGGATGTGTGTCAACAAGTTAAAATGTAGTTATACCGTACTATAATATGAGAATGATAGCTGGGCATGGTGGGTTGCTTTGCTTTATTTTTATTTTTTACTATTCCATAGTAATGAAAAAATATATAGTAAGAAAAAAACAGTAAAATCAAATATAAATCATATGTATCAGTTAAATCTGTCCAAAGAGAGTTTCTAAAGGTGCCCCTAAATCTGTATGAATTGACATGAAGTAGTCTGTGGTAGTTGTCTTAGTAAT
This sequence comes from Anser anser, assembly GCF_964211835.1. Taxonomy (NCBI): domain Eukaryota; kingdom Metazoa; phylum Chordata; class Aves; order Anseriformes; family Anatidae; genus Anser; species Anser anser. The sequence goes on along the minus strand of NC_139720.1, from coordinate 124,803,868 downwards.
TGAGCAGTTGGAACCCAAATAATGCAAATTAAATTAAATGTTTTGTAATGGTGATAGAATTGGTCTTCTGCAGATTTGTGTCCCATTTCACTTCTGTCATCCCATTTTTCAGTTTTCTTGTTTTCCGAGATGATTCCCAAATGGTTCCCTCAATACCTCAATTATCCTGCTATACCCTTAACTCCTTCAGTCTCCTGACACTGCAATGGTTTTTCACACATCCCTAGATAATACTTTCACCTTGTCATTATGCATCACATCCATCAGTCTGGCTTCCACATGTGGCTGGTTCAGCTCTATATGTACGCTGATAGACTGGTCAGAACAGACAAGACAGAAAGAGTGGATTTATTTTTTTCTGTAGTCCCTCTGACACTCTATCATTTTGTCCTACTTAATCACAGAATCATAAAATCATAGAATCATTCTGGTTGGAAAAGACCTCCAAGATCATATGGTCCAACCATCCAATGAATGAATACAACCATTAATGAATCCTCAAAGACAAGGTTTTATTTTATTATTTTATTATTATATTATTTTATTATATTTTATTTTATTTTATTATTTTTTACAATGAGAGATAACTAAGGACACTATACTTTTATCCCTTTTCTATTGAAATATTTCAGAATACAGTGATCTTTATTGCAATTAATTCCTGTTTTTTGTGGTTTTTTTTTTTCCTTGTTTTCGTCTTTGATGTGTTAGTGTAAAGATATAGGGCAATGCAAATAAGAGAGTTGTTAAAATGAAATACATTTATTTTTGGAATAAAAAAGCAAATGATTTGCAACTATTAGTTTACTAATCCAGTGTCCTTGTCAATGTGCAGTTACTAAAGAACACAAGAAAAAGAGCAACAACTGGGAAATTCTGATATGTTGACTTTAAAGAGAAAAAAAAAAAACAACTTTTAGAAAATTAGTATCTTGTTTTAGTTTTGGAAACCTGTTTAAATATAGGATGACCACTTCTATTTCTTAGGCATGGTTCATATTTTATGTATTCATATTTCTATAAGGAATATTATTATTGTTGTCAGTAATGCAAAACCAGAAAAATCATCATGCTTTCTCTCTTACTGTTCAGTTACTTTATTGTTAGAGAAAGTGGCCAGAAAGTGAAAATTATTATTTTTACAATAACTTTTGAAGTTTTGATTGTCTTTTTCTGTCTTCTCGTTCACTCACTCTGAAAGTGTGAGGCCTTCAGGAGAGAAAGAAGAGTCAATTGGAGTATGATTCTGAAACATGACTCAGTCAAAATGGTAGTAATTTGTTCATCTTCTCCAACCTCTCAATAGTCCCTAACCAAAGTGATGATGTAAATAAAACATTTTCATCATAAGATTTGCGCTACATTATAGTAATAAGTTATGAGGGGAAACAAAAACAAGAAAAAGGAAACCAAACAAGAAACATCTTTGCATAAATGGGAAATTGAAGTCAAATGACAGCAGATTTAAAAATAAATAAATAAATCAATGAATGATTTTCTAAAGGAGTAAGTCCCTCAACAATTAGCATCTTGATTTCTTATTCATTATACCATGTGTTTTAGAGAGCTTATTGAGATCCTGTCTTCTGAGATGAAACATTGCATCACTGAATAGTAATAATTCTCAAACAGAAGGTGATATTTTAGTCCCTAAATGTAAAATTTAAAGAGTTAAGAGGTGGAAAACATCATCTTTTTACAGCTGCATCCCAGACAAAAGTGAGAGAGATATAGATCTTAGACAAATAAAAATTTGCCCACGGAGGTTGCTGAGTCTCCTCTGGAGATACTCAAGGCCCGCCTGTATGCCTACCTGGGCAACCTGCTCTAAGGAACCTGCTTTGGCAGAGGGGTTGGACCCGATGATCTCTTGAGGTCCCTTCCAACCCCTACAATTCTGTGATTCTGTGAAAACAAAAAGGAAGACCAGACAAAACCACACACATATCCAGTGAATGCTCTGACACTCTAGCTGAAGGCATATTCTAAAGTCAGAGGTGATTGTCTGACACAGATAACACCCTCTCAGAGTAGCAAAGGGAAATAGGACTGATAGCAGTAAAACTATTGGTAATCCCTTTGCCCGGCTTTGTGGAAAAACCTAGAATATGACCACTGAAGCATAAATCAGACAAAACTGGGGAAATATGTTGGTCTTGTCCCATTTTCTCTGTAGAGAAATAAGGCTTTATGTACCTGCATTGGGGACTTTGACAAAAGAATTCTGTGACACCTTTGAAAAAGTTCAGCTACAAGACACTCATTTATTATCATGTCTGAAGCTTGAAGTATTTTATATCTCCTCCAAACCCTTTTAGATAAGCAAAAAAATTCCTGTAAGGTTCATCAGATGATTTCTTATTTATCTTAATTTCTTTTTCCTGTTAGTATCATAATATTCGTGACAAAACCTTCATTGATATTCATTGTTGCCACTGGTTTAGAGTAGGAAAGGAGCCCAGAAAAATTGTCATGTGATAAGTAACTCAGAATTGCTTACCAGAAACATCTGGATTTTATTTTGTTTTGTCTTGTTTTGATACTCATGTATTTTGCAGCAAAAGTAGAATATACCTTCTCTTACATTCTTGTATTTTAGGTTTCTTTGTATTGGTTAAAGCAGTTACTTATTTTCCCCTTGTGAAATGAAAGTTCTAACACAACAATTTATAGATGATGAAATTTTAAAGGATTAGGAGAACAATTACAAAATATTGTTCTTGATAAGACTTCATTGAAGCTGACTGAAATGCCTAGGGAAAAATTAACAAAAATTTCAATATTGAATTCTCACCAATCTTTGTAATAAGTGTTTTTGTTGTTTTTGTTGTTTGTTTTGTTTTTAATTTCTGATGAAGTCTGAGATGATACAAAAAATCTTTATAAGGTCTACGTAAAAAAAAAAAAAAAGACATTTTTATTTTGAATAATTTCACCAGACTCTAGAACACTCCTTAATTTTACCATTTAGAATATTGTGACACAATATACTAGAAGCACATATATTGTAAGCATTAATGACAATGTAATCTGAAGACTAAGGATGTACAGAAATAAATACACAGAAATTAAAATCTACCAATGAAGTATACTTAATTTCAGGAACTCTATTCATTATATCTATTCACGAGTTCCTGAAATTAAGGATTAAAAATTGTCTTCCTTCTTTGGGAAAGGCTTTAGAAGAAATATTTCTAATTTTTAAATCTATTAATCTTTTTGAAGAGTTTGTAATCATTAACATTCAGTTACATTCATTATAATAAACAAAACAAAACAAAACACCTTAGTCAAGTAAAAGAAGAATACAAGGAATAGAAGCGTATGTAGGACAAGATCCGGGTTTATTTCTTTTGAAGTCAATGAAAAATATGTTTAATGAATAAATGAAAGTAAAATGCTAAAAAAAAAAAAAAATAAAATACTTCCTTGCTATAATAGATTTAGCTTGGTAAAAAAAAAAAAAAAAATCATCTTCACACTAAAGATCATCTAGGCCAAACATTAAAATAAAAATGGATTTTTACCTCACTGTCTACCTCACTACATGGTCTTTCAAGCCATCAAATTTCTCAATAAAATCAACAATAATTGCTATAAGGATAGTTATGATCCTGTTGTCTTCACTTTTACTTGTCTCATATGTTAATTTCTTTTTTCCTAAATATTAAAATTCTAAAAAATTCACTTAAAATTCTACTTTGCAAATGAAAGTGTTATTACATCCTTTCACATTTTTCAATATAATAAGAAAGACAATTTTAGTGTTTACATTATTCTATGACTGTTTGTAACCTTTCTAAATTCTTCCCTTTATTGCAACAAAAGAAAGTTAGCTAAGGCTCTTCATATGGTTTAATAACTTTCCTGATGACAAATCAGTCAGACTCAGACTTGATTTTGGTGTGAGAGTTGTTTTGTTTCTATATAGATCTAACAGGAGTAGGAAGACTGAATAACCTATTTTTACTGTCAGTAGCATGAAAAGATTAGATCTCTCAACAATAAAAAATAATGTGTTGTTTATATAATTTTGGAAGGGTTGCATTTTGATATTTAAAGCAGAACACATCCTGGAGATAAAGGTACATGTGTTCCTATTATTTTACTCAGTATTTCTGTCAGTTTCAGTGATTACCCAGATAACAGGAAAAAGTTTAGGTAACAAGAAATTACACCAAACTTTGAATTTTTCTTAAAATGTGCGCAGATTTCGAAGTGCAGTTGACTGAGGTAGGTGGTGGATAAAGAAGCTTAGTTATTTCAGATTTTACCTCCAGATAAATTCTATTTCTTTTCCTAAAAATTCCAGTCTGTAACAATGTACTTTCATTTCTTTACAATATTTCATCATTTTGTTCTGCTTGCACACATTATTCTACTTTGAGCTGTCTTTGTCTAAACAACTCTGCCCTGCCTGAGATGATCACCAGTCAAAGCAGCGCTTGTATAAATGGTTCCGTTTTGACATATTGTGAATAGACTCTGAAAATATCAGGGTTGCAAATGACAGTCAGTGCATTTGAGTGGTTTGTGCCAATAGATGCATGTGGAGGTATAGTACGTGTTAAAATCTGTTCACGGATAAGTGTTTGGTCTTTCTCTGGAATGTTTACATATTCTAGCAAATGTCTCCATTCATTTTTCTCCAAAGCATAGAATAAATGTTTGAAGATTACCCTAAAAAAAGTGAATAATCTTGACCAGTACTTGCTTCTGTAGGTCTTACTTTTTTTTTTTTCTTTTTTAATCTGAGTAATTCAATACATGTATTTAAAAAGCAAATATTTGAAAACTATACGAATGTGCTTGTTTTTTGCTAGTATTCTTAGACCTCCAAAAAGTCAGGATGTAAAGTTTGGGATTTTTTCTAAATTGAAATCTGTATGAAAGTTCTCCTTGTAAGATCCAAAATCTCAAAAAGTGTTTAGGGCATTCTAAGTAATAGATATTGCACCTCTCATTTTTCATGTGGCATATTAAAATACAACTATTAAATTGCAAACTGTCTCCCAAATTCATAGCTAGTTAACTCCCAATGATACATCCAGCTGCCAACATCGAGGGTGAATTTTGCAAGTGAGCTGAGACTTCAAAAATACATATATATATATTTATATACATGAGTAAAACCCTGGTTTACAGATAGTGAGGGAAAAAATAGAGTACTGAAATGCCAAGCAGAAACCAGTGAACAATTTCTGTTAGGAAATTAATAAAAAGTTTATACTTTTCACTCTTACTTATCCTGCACAATGCATTTATCCCATTCCCTAAAATAACTAGCAAAATGTAAGTGAACAAAAAAAATTTACTGACCCTGAATTTATGTTGAAATAAAAATTGAGTTTTAAATTTATTTATTAAAATTTATTAAATTTATTTAAAAAATATTAAAATTATTAAATTTATTAAATTTTAAATTTATTCCATTTTATGAAGAGAAAAGTAAATCTTTTTACAAGATCAAAGTCCTGATGCCCATCTTCCTTATGCAAGCCAAAGATAATTCTACAGGTGTTAATAGGTATGGAGGTGGTAAGAGAGTAAAAACAAATCCCATATCTCCTACATATTTTTGTGAGATTATGTATATTATTTTATTTGGACTTTATTTCCCTTGTTTTGTTACACTCTGAATCATTCTTAACTGATCTACACCGATGAACTATTAGACCTATTCTGCAAAGTTTTTACTGCTTGCTTTTTGGTGAAAAACAGAATATTCCTTTTCTTGATCCACAGTGAGATTTCTAGGATTTCACAGTATCACAGTATCACAGATTTCTAGGTTGGAAGAGACCTCAAGATCATCGAGTCCAACCTCCGACCTAACACTAAGTACTCCACTAAACCATATCACTAAGCTCAACATCTAAACGTCTTTTAAAGACCTCCAGGGATGGTGACTCCACCACCTCCCTGGGCAGCCCGTTCCAATGCTTAATAACCCTTTCGGTAAAGAAGTACTTCCTAACATCCAACCTAAAACTCCCCTGTCGCAACTTTCGCCCATTCCCCCTCGTCCTGTCACCAGGCACGTGGGAGAACAGACCAACCCCCACCTCTTTACAGCCTCCTTTAAGGTAACTGTAGAGAGTGATAAGGTCGCCCCTGAGCCTCCTCTTCTCCAGGCTGAACAAGCCCAGCTCCCTCAGCCGCTCCTCGTAAGACTTGTTCTCCAGACCCCTCACCAGCTTGGTCGCCCTTCTCTGGACTCGCTCGAGCACGTCCATGTCCTTCCTGTAGCGAGGGGCCCAAAACTGAACACAGTACTCAAGGTGCGGCCTCACCAGAGCCGAGTACAGGGGCACAATCACTTCCCTAGACCTGCTGGCCACACTGCTTCTTATACAGGCCAGGATGCTGTTGGCCTTCTTGGCCACCTGAGCACACTGCTGGCTCATATTCAGCCGACTATCAACCAGTACTCCCAGGTCCCTCTTGGCCAGGCAGCTTTCCAGCCACTCATCTCCCAGCCTGTAGCTCTGCTTGGGGTTGTTGCGCCCCAGGTGCAGGACCCGGCACTTGGCCTTGTTGAACCTCATACAGTTGACCTCAGCCCATCGCTCCAGCCTATCCAGATCCTCCTGCAGAGCCTTCCTGCCCTCGAGCAGATCGACACACGCACTTAGCTTGGTGTCATCTGCAAACTTACTGAGGGTGCACTGGACGCCCTCATCCAGATCATCGATAAAGATATTAAAGAGGACCGGCCCCAGTACCGAGCCCTGGGGGACACCACTAGTGACCAGCCTCCAACCAGATTTGACTCCATTTACCACAACTCTCTGGGCCCGGCTATCCAGCCAGTTTCTAACCCAGCGAAGCGTACGCCAGTCCAAGCCCCGAGCAGCCAGTTTCTGATTTAGTGTTTTTTGTTTGGTTAGTTTTGTTTTGCTTTGTTTTGTTTCTTTTCTCAGGTATTCACCATTAACTACATCAATAAATGTGTACTGATGTTTCTAAAGGGGAATAACTCTCATTAAGCTTCTCATAACCAGCTCCCAAATGCAAATTTGAAACTAATACCAAACTTATAGAGTCAAAACAGACATTTTTCCCCTTGTCATACTATAGTCATAGATAAGGTCTTTTTCCATCCTTTGGACATAAAGGATAGACCTTTTCCTGTTTCATCTGGAAGTTTTATTTAAGTACTAGTATATAGGACAATGCAATTGCTTTATTATTATTATTATTATTTTTCCCTTTTCTATTGCACTTGTACCTTTTATAGGGTTTTTTTATATGTTGGCTCTTTTTGTCTTAGATATCGACTCTGGTATTAAGTAGAATGAACTTAAGCTGTTCTTAATGTTGGGCATATTACATCAAAAATATGTTACAAGACAGAAATAACCCAAACCATTTTGACTCTATTTTGTCCACTCACTTTTTCCTTGTTATTCCATGTTTATGAACACAAGGTAGTCCATGAAAATTAATGATATGTTAGTGAATGCAAAGGTTTACGGAATGCTGAGAACCTACCAATTTAATGTTAATGATTATTGTATAAAAGCTTCCAATTTAATTTGAAATGGGACTGCAAAATGGCTCATATGCTGAGACGTCCAGGAAAAGAATTTATTTCTCAGTAATGGCAGGATGCCAACCTGCTAATACTTACCCAGGAAATCAATAGCAACTAGATGTATTTAGGTAGGTAAAAAATGTTGTTAATTCAGTTGTAGAAGACAAAACACTAATAATATTTCTTCTTACATTAGGCATTTACTTCAGATGGAAGAATTATAAGGCTTTTTCTAACATTAATTAAGGCCATTGAATGACGAGTATCAGAAAAATTTCCATCCAATTCCTTTCAAAAAATCAGCATTTTCCCCTTAATTTCCTATATGCATCAGCAATACCTTGAAGCACTCAGCAGAAAAATATGATTTGATAACATACCTAAAATTTCAAAGGATTTATTTACAAAATTATTTATTTATTGTTCTATTGTTGGGAAGAATCTTTGTAATCACTGTAATTTGCTCCAGCATGCTACCTCATGGGCTGCAGGGGGACAGACTGCTCCACCATGGTCCTCTCCATGGATCCCAGGTGAACTTCTTCTCTGGTGCATGGAGCATCTCCTGCTCTCCTTCTTCATTGACCTTGCAGCCTGCTGTGTTGTTCCTGTTACATTTTGTCACTCCGCTCTCCCAGCTGCTGTTGCACAGCTTTTTTTTTTTTTTCTTTTTTTTTTTCCCCTTCTTAAATCTGCTGTCACAGAGGTGCAACCATCATTGCTCATTGTTTCAGCTTTGGCCAGTGACAGGACCCTTTTGGAGCCAGCTGGAACTGTCTGAGAGCTGACAATGGACAATGCTCAGAGCAGGCTTTTTCAAAGAGGAATGAGACTTGGTGAACCACTGCCAAGTAAGTCTTTGCTTAATTAATGTTTTATACTAGCCAAGGAGACAACAAGAGGAAATAAATAAATGAAAACTTATTTTGAGAGTGCTCAAGACTAATTTTGTCAATTGTGGTATATTTCAGTTATGCCATAGATATACTGGGAAACTACTGTCCAAAGCTGAATCCAGACCATGAGATACAAGTTCCCTTAATGTCTTTGAGATGCACTTTAGAGAGATTTCTTATAAAGATGTTTCTTCTTGTTCTCTACCTCTAGTTGGGACTTGGAGCTCTGCAGCAAAGGAAACCTTTGTTAAAGATGATGTAGGAGTTTCAGACACATTGTTTTCACTATTTTCAAATTCATTCAAACTCTTCACTTTACAAAATCTCCTTAGCTACAAAATTCCCACAGCCCATGACTTACTACCTGGAAGTTTTCTTCCTGCTCTCGTGTTATGCCCAGTCTTGGTGTTAAGGAGGGAGAACTTTCCGCTGGCAGTGACTAAGGGGTAGATGAGAAATGGTGCTGGGAAGCTGGTGAGCAGCACTGCTGAGTTTTCAGTGGATCATTTCATGATCAACAGGCTGCTGCGTTAGATTACATCAATAATAAGCGGATCAAACAAAATGTGTTGGGAGAAGATGCCCAATATTTCAGCCACTGGATGTGAAGGGAGTCTATGTACAGTGACTCAGAATGATAAATTTTTGTGGGAAAGGCAGCTTTATGTGAGGAGCAACAATTAACAATCAACAGTAAGTGTGTGAGGGTGCACAGCCCAAGGATCACCCAGATGCCTCTGTTTTTGCCTAGAGACTTTAAAGGTACTTCAGGTGATGAGAAATATTATTTACAAAGGCTAGACCGTTCAATTCAAGTAGTTCTTACTTGAGGTTTGGGCATATAGTTTTAGCTCTATGACTATTACATAAAGAAATAGGTGTTTTGTTTGTCCTGGTTGAAAAATATAGACATTGCAACTGCAGAAGGAACAGTTACCATGCTGTTTTTTTGTTTGTTTTGTTTTGTTTTGTTTTAAATATGTAATACAGGAAAAAGTTTAGATACTATAGGAAATAGTAAAATTAAACAATCTATATATGTAATATCTAATGGAAGCAAAAATACATCCAATATCTGACTTTTAACATTATACCTTCTTCAACATTTTACTGTGAACATTTGGAGTAAGTGACAGAGAATGAAGTGAATTCTTATACTACAGCCATGTGATTGGAAAGAAGTTCAAGAAAAACAGGAAGGCTTTACTTTCTGTGCAAGATCAACTGATAACCATGAAAGTTGTTCAACTGTCAGGTTGTTTAGAACTTATAATAGAGAGCTCCCAGTTTCCACAATATTCTATTTTGTCATTTTACTATCCAGAGAAGATAAAGATAAATTTTCCTTATATCAAACGTAAACCATCTTTGCTGCAACTCATTACCTACTTGGTAGGACAAGCATAGTTAATTTTTAACCTATTTATTCCAATGCAAGACTTTAAAAAAAAAAAACAACAACAAGATATATAAACATATATAAACATATCATCGTTGACTAGTAAAGTTTTAAATTGGTATAGCACTTAAAATAGTTTACATTTATTGTTATCATTTAAAAAGCTGAAAAACATTTTACTGAATTCATCTAAGATATAATTGTTCTCAGCAGCTGAAAAATTAAAACTTTTTCTTTCTTTTTTTTAATGGGTAAGCTGATCTTCCCCTAGATTAAAGTAAGTGCTTATACTTTTTTTTTTTTTTTACATAAAGCTATTTAAGTGCAGAGTACATACGAATTTTACTACAGCTACTTCCTATTCATCTCCTTAGTATTTTCTACCTTAACATGTATTTTCCTTCCATACCATTTGTGACTATTGAAAAAGACAGTGATTTTTCTACCTCTTCTTCCATGATCACAGCTTTGCTAAAATTCCTAAAAGTCACTCTTTTCTTAACAATACTTCTTTCAGACAATTTGACTTGGTAAATGGAAAATAATATTTAATTTATTTATTTATTTTGCCACACAGAATTTAACCACAGGTCCCGCTTCCACAGGACTTAGCTTTTTACTTTTGGAAAAGAAGGATCTGTATGAGATAAATGGAAAGAGAGGAAATGTAATGATGGAAAAAATGTGTGTTTTCATAACTTTCTCTATCTACAAAATCTTCAAAATTAGTTCTTCAAGCCTAGACCAGTCCATCATTTAATTGACTTGTATGGTTCCTACAGCTGCAAATGTATAACCCTGGCCACAAGAAATCAACAGAATCTTGGGCAACATCTAGTAGAAATTACCTAACTTTCTAATATACATGTTTTTTTGTTTGTTTGTTTTCATTTTGCCTAGGAGAATGTATTTTAGAAGGGATTTTCCAAGAGTAATGACAGGATTCTGCCGTATACTTTTGCAGACTTCACTCTATGTTTTTAAGAGCAAATAAACAACCAGAAATAACTAAGCTGATCCTACCTTAATACATGTGGTCAAATAAAGAGCTTTTAGGAATTATTTTTAGTCTATGTTTGTTTGTGAATATATTTCTTAGTCATTTACTATTTCAGTTTTCTCAGGTCTTCTGGGTGGTGGGTTGCTACACATTTGTTCCACAAAGTAACAAATGTCATTTTTCTGAGCATAAGAAGGAAGAGGAAGGACAGATTCATGTGGCTGCATGGGCTAGAAATTTATGCCTGGTAGTCTGTGGGGTGTGTCCTTAGCTCTCTCATTGCAGTCCCTGTTGTCACAGGCATGTTCTGCCAGGATAGAACAGAACAAGAGGACAATTCATAGCCCCTCAGGACTCTGAAGGGATATGAAAAATTATAAAGTAGAAAGAAATACTTCCCAAGAGAGAAGCGGTGTCTTTGGGAGCTCTAGGGCAAGTTCTGGTCTGACTCTATTGCTGTGATGGTTTCTGACCATATGACCACAGCAATTCTATAATGGCAACCAGTATGGAGCTCTTGCTAATCGTTTAATTCACAAAGTGTCCCTGTCATTGTGTCCAGTTTGGACACGTCTTTAACAGCATGTAGTTAACGATATAAAAATTTAGACTAGATAGCTACGTATTCTTTCCATCAAAGTCAAAATAAATACAGTGACTGAGGTATATTGTCTAATATTATATTAATTAAGTAGATACTTGCACTCCTTAAGAGTCCTTTATGACATTGATATAGGATTAGTTCAAAGCTGAGATTTAAACAAGTGAAAAATGCTAAATACTACTATCCCTGTTATGTGTTTATCTATTAAGAGAAATAGGATAATATTGTCTCCAGTATCTTAACATTTGTCAAAATTTGACTTTTCTAAGTTTAATAGAAAAGCACTTTTACTCTGAAAGTCTGTTTTATGTAATAAAGGATGTTTTGGCTATGTATTCCAAAATGCAAAATGAAAGTTTTAAGAATATCAAGCATTCAGTGGAATGTGTCAAGTTTCTGTGAGGCTTATATCATAAACCTAGTTAATAATCATTGCTACCCTAATAATTTAATGAAACTGCCCCAGTAATTAAATGCTTACTTAATTCATAGGAAAAATATAGCAAAGCTATTATTTCGAAATATTCTACATATATAAGCTTTTTTGTTAATAAAATCAGGTTTATTTATCTGACTATTTCTTTTTCTCTGAAGTCCTTCAAATTTCACAAACACTGCAGTTTGTGCTTATGTATAGTTTATACATGTAGAAATATAACTGCATACAAAATGCATACACATATATATCCTTTCTTTTCTGCAGGGTAATTTCTCCCAGTTTTAAGTGGACGGTCAAAATAGAAATAGAAAATATCTTTGCTTGGCTTGCACCTGCACACATCAGCTGTGCATGTAAACGAATTAACATTGTAAGTCAGAGAGTTGGCCTGCTATCTAAGTTTATTATACTAATATTCTGGGACATTTTTCTAAATGTGTTATAAAGAATGCTTTTGACTTCCTCTTTGAGGTACTTCAGGTTAAATTTCAACTCTCACTCAGGTATTTTCAGTCATTCTAAGCGCCTTCCAGCTGATGCTTCCAGAATTCTTGGACAAAACTCTTAGATTTAAGAAACAAACTATTCAGATGAAGAGTGTAAAAGTTTGCCTAATACTTTTGAAGCAAAATATCTGGGTAAGAACTAGATAGATTTTGCAACACACTTTACACTAAAAAACAAAACAAAACAAAACAAAACAAAAAACAGTTTAACATAATCCAGACTTGAGGTGCCATACAAAGACATTTGTTAAACCATGTCTGTATTTTATTCTTCTTCAGTTCACTCAGCTTAGGTTGAGTGTTTGTCCATGCTCATTGATGAAACCACAGTGTACAATATGGCCTGCAATTACTGGCCCAAAATTTCAGTGAAATTATGAAGTAATTAATTATGAAGTTACTTGGTTGCCTGAATAACAGTAACATTACTTACACCAGGTGAAAACTAGACAAATCAACTTTGAAAATTTGCTCTTACCCATCTTTATTTAGATTTAGAATTTGTATAATTTTGATTTCACTCATGCTCAGACCTTTAGATATGAGAAAGAATTAAAAACTAAAGCATTTCTTATACAGAAAATAAGATGTGAGACGAATGATAATTTAATACAGAAGCTTTTTAGAGGCATTATGATGTAATTAGTTTACATCACAAAATGAAACCATTTTAAAGACTTTAGAGCACTCAGCTTATTTTTAATTATACCTCAAAGAAAAATTGTCTTTCTGTTCCACAGATTGCTAAACCTGGAGGTCCGGAAAACGTAAATTAAAAGAAAATATTTGTTACTAAACTGGAAAAAGCAAGTCTTTCTATCTTCTTTAATAGGTGTGCATCTTCTTTATCTGAATATGCAAAAACTAAGCCAAGGAGCTAATTCCTGTTGTCTAACATCCTTTCAGTTAATAATTCAATCCATTCATTGATAGAAGGTTTACATGGGGATTGCACTTTAATATAATATAATAAAATAATAATAATAATAATAATAATAATAATAATAATAATAATAATTTCACTGAAGGTAAGTAGTATATTGATTGCTTTAGGGGAAGATGTCCTATACGCACACATAGTACAGTCAGATCAATATCCCAAAAGTCATGGCTCTTCACATCATATTTACTAAACTGAGAATTAACATCAGAAACTCTTCTAGAAACACTATAAAACAGTCTGAAGCCAAACACTACCTTCATCTTGTCAGATCTTTGTAACTCAACTTAATTCAAAAACTGATGTACTAAATTGGACAGAATGTTCAATTAAAACTATACAGAGGGGAAGTAGAGGTTTAGGGAAAGAGTGTGGAAATGTCACTGTACTTCCTGTGAACTACTGCATATCACACCTTGATCACTTTTCCCCTGCTTTCCACGACTTTCTATATATCTCTATCTTGTGATATTCACTTCTTTTCTCAACATGAGAGCTCTCTTCTTACTTGTCTCTCTGGTAAATTCATACACGCTTCTCTTTTGCATACTGTTTTCAGCTCTACTGTATGTTTTCTGATATAAAGGAATGAAAACTGCCAGTAAAAGAAGTGCAAAAGGAATGTGCTGTATACATTTTAACAATGACACATATTTTGATATTTTCTGTTTCTTCCCAATTCCTTTCCAATTAATTTTTGAGCATTTTTTTCCAAAACGAAGCACAATTGATCAAACCTTTATTGAGTTTCAATAGCTAGTGTAGATCTTATGATTCTTATTTCTCTGCTTCTCTGCTTTTAATTCTTTAGACATTTCATCTCTATCTCAATTTCTGTCATAACTGTTCATAATGAATTATTGTTCTAATTGTCTTGGAAAATGCTGTGTTAACAAATTTGATAAATTTGATAACCATCATATCTGTTTCCAGATCACTTATGAATATGTTCAATAACATAGGTTCCTGTGGATCTCTCCATAATGGTAAAAACAACCATCTTTTCCAGGCACTTTTTTTTTTTTAACCATTTAATAATAGATACTGGAAGATTTTCTCTCTAATCCTATGTCCTGTTTAAAAGGGGGGCTTTCTCAAAAGTATTTTGCAAAACTGAGTGTTTTGCAAGATTTGCAAACCAATTTCAGACATTATCTTTGTCTAGTTTATCGCCTTCTTTATAGAGAACTGTGCTTCCCAAAAAAACTGTTGATGTCCTACTATATCATGCTCTTAATCATAGGCTCAGCAGTTTGCTGAGTGCAGATATAAGCTTTCCATTTTATAGTTCTCTAAAGCCCTTTTAAAAAATTTGTATTGCGTTTGCCATTTTCAATTCCTCTGGTACAAAGTCCATTTTAAGTGATAAATTACACGCTATAGTTAACAGTTCAGCACTTTCATATTTCATTTTCCTTAGAACTCTGTGTGAATACCATCTGTTCCTGGAAGTTTGCTGTTATTCATTTTGTCAATTTGTTTGAAAACTCTTTTTACTAACATTTTATCTTAGTTCCTGGGTGTTGCCTTCCATTACAAAAAGCTTTCACAGGTGACCTAATCTCTTGCACAGTGATGTAAGTTCATTCATTTTGGTTTTGTCTTATGGTCTCATTTTACTTACAGACACCCTTAATGTCGTATTAATCTTTGGCCATACAGAACCTTTGGAAGGCTTCTTGCTTTTGGTGTTTTTGAATACAACATTATGAGGTTAAATATTTTCCTAGAACATGATGTTTCTCAAAGACTTCTTTCAGCTATTGTAGTACGACTCAATTTACATTTAAATTTGCAGAATTTCATTATTTGTATATGATTTTACTCTCTTAAACATGATTTTTCTCATTTCTAAAGGACTCTATCACTTTATATTTAACCATGTCAACCTTTAGGCTTAATTTATATGAGATTCTTGTATTTAAATAAAAAATATACTTTTGGGCTAAAATCGGTATATAGTTATAACATCCTCACGAAAAGTATTTTATTTTGTAAGAATTTCATCCTGTTGGCTTCTAGTGTCTATTTTAGGCTTCTAGTGTCTATTTTATTGCTCCATTTTAGGGCCAGTCCTCTTCAATGTTTTTATAAATGATTTGGATGTAGGACTAGAAGGTGTTCTGAGCAAATTTGCCGACGACACTAAACTTGGAGGAGTTGTGGACTCGGATGAGGGTGGAATGGCCTTGCAGAGAGATCTGGACAGATCAGAGAGCTGGGCGATCACCAACCATATGAAGTTTAACAAAAGCAAGTGCCGGGTCCTGCACCTGGGACAGGGCAACCCTGGCTATACATACAGACTGGGTGACGAGATGCTGGAGAGCAGTCCCGCAGAGAGGGATCTGGGGGTTGTGGTTGACAGCAAGTTGAATATGAGCCAGTAGTGTGCCCTGGAAGCCAGGAGGGCCAACCGTACCCTGGGGTGCATCAAGCACGGCATTGCTAGTTGGTCGAGGGAAGTGATTGTCCTGCTCTACTCTGCGCTGGTGCAGCCTCACCTTGAGTACAGTGTGCAGTTCTGGGCACCACAGTACAAAAAGGACACTAAACTGTTGGAGAGTGTCCAGAGGAGGGTGATGAAGATGGTGAAGGGCCTAGAGGGTAAGACGAATGAGGAGCAGCTGAGGTCACTGGGCCTGTTCAGCCTGGAAAAGAGGAGGCTGAGGGGGGACCTCATCACAGTCTACAACTTCCTCGTGAGAGGGACTGGAGAGGCAGGTGACCTATTCTGTGTTATCAGCAGTGACAGGACCCGTGGGAACGGTGTGAAGCTGAGGCAGGGGAAGTTTAGGCTGGACATCAGGAAGAGGTTCTTCACTGAGAGGGTTGTCGCACACTGGAACAGGCTCCCCAGGGAAGCAGTCACTGCACCAAGCCTGTCTGAATTTAAGAAGAGATTGGACTGTGCACTTAGTCACATGGTCTAAACTTTTGGGCAGACCTGTGCGGTGCCAGGAGTTGGACTTGATGATCCTTATGGTTCCCTTCCAATTCGGGATATTCTGTGATTCTATGATTCTATGATTTGTACATTAATGTTATTTTTGACATTGTGGTAATATATTAGTTTACTTTTTTCTACTTTTTACTTTTTACTTCTACATTTACAGGTTAGCTTTTTATTAATTATGTCTTGTTCCAGGTAAAATGATTGAGACTAGAATTTCTTTACATTTTCTAATTACTTGTTTTAAGATGAGATTGCTTAAGAAGAAATTTCTGAGAAATGTCTGTCATGCATTATGTCTATTCTGACATGAGTCAAAATGAGAGTAAGAGAAGTTGTCTAAGAGGGCTTCATGGTCTCAGTCTTTATGATTTCTCTTAATATGTCACAGACCGGGTCATTATTTTGTCTAGGTAGTCTATCTAGTATTTCTCTATTTGAATTTAAATTTTCACATACAGCACCACGTTCAGTCAGTATTTCTTCATCATTTTAATCCACTAAATACTGAATCAGGGGCCTCCAAGAGTATAAACATAATTTGATATCAGAGGTCTTGAAAGTACTGACACATAACATACCTCGAGGCTAGAAACATAAATCACAAATGATCAATAACTGGTCACTAACAGATTTCAGCCTTGAGGGGGAACTTGTTTCAAGGCATCTGAAAAGGAAAAAATGGTATATGGATTCAGCTTAAAAATAAACAAAAAAACGTGCATAAAGAAAACACAGAGCAGAGAGTAAGAAGTTACAAAAGACAGTCAAATGTACAAGGATGGGAATAAAGCAAAAACTGAGAGAGGAACTGCTACCACACCTTGCTGCCAGCCCACTTAGGCTGTGGGCTCATTGATATTGCTGCTTATCCACTGCAGGTTCTTTCTCAACTCCAGTTGAAAAAGTGAACATTTATTTACTTATTTACTTATTTTTGCAATTCTTATTTTGTTACTCTGTTTGCTTGAATATCTTTCTATAGTTGGTCTTGGTCTAGTTATCTATACTTATATGTCATGGTTATATAGAACTTGCACTATTTTCTGCTGTTCCTTCTCAGAGTTTTATTCACCTTTAATGCATTTTCTTTGGAGTCAGGTTGCTGCCCACTTGTGTACATTATATCATTTAGATCTTTGTATTCTTGCATAGATCTTGTATTTGTTAGGTTTTTCTTCTGAGAATTTATAGTATGTCACACAGTGTAGAAACCCCTTACGTAGCACTTTGCCAGGCTACTTAATTTAAATATAACTTTTGTTTTCCATAGAGGTTCTTTATCCAAAAAATACTGCAGCAAGTATCACATGCTGCAAAGAGAGGTGAATTGTAGATTTTCCTGGGAATATATGTGTTTATAAGGCATCCTAAAGATGTGTATGTCTTAAAAGTTATAAGCTAACTATAGTTTTGAAACTCCACCAAGTCTATTGGACTGAATATTTTGAGACGGTTCTGACAAGCAGCTGAATCTTTTCTTTGTTGAAAATACATGCTGAAATGGAGTCACTCTATCAGGTCCCATGGTGTTAATATATGTAGGTAGTGAAATCCCTCAAATATACTGAGATACTAGAACCCTGTTAGGTCTGTTTAGGTCAAAACTGTCTGCATACCTGTACTAGACACTAGAAGCTGATCTGTTATTTATAAGCATTGATTCTGTTGGTTCATAGAATCACAGGATCATGTACTCATAGATTGATTGTCGAGGTAATCGGCTCAGGGGCAGACACATTCTGTAGTACATCACAGTGTTAAGGGGCTTCCCTTCATCAAGGCCCCTTTGAGGCAGCCAAGAGAGCGGCCAGGACCTCACAGCCTTTGTGAGGGCTGCTGAGCTGTCTTGGGCGGAGCCAGGAGTGCTCCTCCTCTGTTGTAAAAAGGAAGCCCCTAGACAGCAGGAGTGGGCAGGAGCTGGCGAACAGGATGGACAAACAGGGCATGGTGCATCAGCTAGGGCATGGCACAGCAGCTTGTGAGACAGTGCACAAAGGGAGGGCAAGCAGAGAGGGTGCTGAATCTTGGCCAGGTCATCCCAAGAGCAATGGTATCCACCTGGCAGAAGGCCATGGCCTCATGGAGCTTAGCACCCACCACAGCCAATGCAGCCTCCCAGGAAAAGTTCCAGGGGGAACATGCTGCCACACCGGTTTGAGGCTGCAAGGTGTCCCCTACTCTTATGCCAGTACAGGACGGCAGCAGAGAGCACAGCTGTGGGAGGTGTGCCCAGATTGAAGAACTGCTTCACCTAGTGGCAGAGCTTTGGGAGGAGGTGGGCAGGCTGAGGAGCATCAGGGAGTCAGAGAACGAGATTGACTGGCAGGATAGGGTTCCGCCATCCCTGAGGCGGGCTCATCAGCCAGCCACAGTGACTGTGCAAGAAACAAAGGTTTCCTGACCCGCTTGCTGCCAGGCAGAGGGAAGGGATGCTGCCAGGCAGAGTGGAAGCAGGTTCCTGTTTGGTGCAGCAGGCAAATCCCCCTGCTGCCTACATCACCTTCCCAGGTGCCCCTACACAACAGGTATGAGGCTCTGAAACTTGATGGGAAAGCAAATGATGATGTGGATAAAGGTCTGTCCACAGTGGGGAAGTTACCCAGGGCAAGTCAACCTATGCTCTGCGTCACAAAAAGCCCCATCAAGAAATAAGGAAGGGTTATAGTTATAGGGGATTCCCTTCTGAAGGTAAAAGAGGGCCCAATTTTTGTCCAGACCTGACCCTGGAAGACCTGACCCTGACCCAGACCTGTCCAGTCCAGACCTGGAAGTCTGCTGTCTTGCTGGAGCATGGTAAGAGACATTGCTTGGAAAGTCACCCACCTGGTATGTCCCTCTGGTTATTAGCCTTTATTGTTTTGTTTTGTTTTGTTTTGTTTTGTTTTGTTTTATTTTATTTTATTTTATTTTATTTTATTTTATTTATTTTATTTTATGTTATTTTATTTTATTTTATTTTATTTTATTATTTTTTTATGTTGGCACTGATGAAATGGCAAACGGAAGTCCAAGAGTGATCAAAAGGGACTTTAGGGCTTTGGGGTAATTGGTTGAAGGATCAGGTGCACAGGTAGTATTTTCCTTCATCCTTCCAGTAGCAGGGATCAATACTGAAAGGCACAGGCAGACCCAGCTGATCAATATGTAGCTCCGAGGCTGATGCCACCGACAGTTTTGGGTTTCCTGATCATGGGAAGGTCTACTTGACACTGGGCCTACTGACTCCTGATGGGGAGCACCTTTCTCTGAGTGGGAAAAGGATTTTTGCCCAGGAGTTATCAGTGCTGATTGACAGGGCTTTAAACTAGATTTGAAGGGTGAAAGGGACAAAAACAGACCCACCAGTGATAAGCTATGAGACTGCATACCAGTTTTTGAGGAACTGCATGCTAGTGAGGCCCTTCAGTCTACCCCACAAGGGTCTGAGTTGAATGAAAGACATCTGAAGTGTTTCTATACATACATGCAGCATGAGAACTAAGCATTTCAGCTCCCTGAAATGCTTGCATACTAATGCATATAGTATGGGAAACACACAGGAAGAACTGGAGATTCGTATGTGGTTGCAAGGCTATGTTCTCATTGCAATCACAGAGACATGGTGGGATAGCTCACATGACTGAAATGCCGTCATGGAAGGCTACGTGCTTTTTAGAAAAGACTGGCCAGGAAGGTGAAGTGGTGGAGTTGCTCTTTATGTGAGAGAGCAACTGGAGCTCTGCCTAGGGGGTGGATGAAGGGCAAGTTGAGAGCTTATGGGCAAGGATTAAAGGGCAGGCTACCACAGCCGATACTGTTGTGGGTGTTTGCTACAGGCCACTTGATCAGGAAGAAGAGGTAGATGAAGTCTTCTTCAGACAGCTTGAAGTAGCCTCTCAGTCACAAGCCCTGGTTCTCATGGGGGACTTCAACCACCCTGATATCTGCCGGGAAGACCACACAGCTAGGCACAAACAGTCCAGGAGGTTCCTGGAGTGCCTGGAATAAACAAATGAGGAAGGGCTAGTTGGAGATGTGAGGATTGGGGGCATCCTTGGCTGCAGTGACCATAATATGGTGGAGTTCAGGATCTCACGAGGAAGAAGCAGGGCAAAAAGTAGGATTGCAACCCTGGACTTCAGGAGAGCAAACTTTGGCCTCTTCAGGGATGTACTTGGAAGAATGCCATGGGTTAGGGCCCTGGAAGGAAGGGGGTCCAAGGTAGCTGGTCAATATTCAAGCATCACTTCCTCCAAGCTCAAGCTCAGTGCATCCCTATGAGTAACAAGGCAAGCAAAGGGAGCAGGAGACCTGCATGGATGAGCGGCAAGCTCCTGGCAAAGCTCAGACAGAAAAAGGAAGTTTTACAGCATGTGGAAAAAGGGACAGGCCACTTGGGAGGAATACAGGGACACTGTCAGAATATGCAGGGATGTGACAAGGAAGGCCAAGGCCCATTTGGAATTAGATCTGGCAAGGAATGTCAAAGGCAACAAGAAGGGCTTCTTCAAATACAGAAGTAGCCAGAGGAAGACTGGGGAAAATGTGGGCCCCCTGCTGAATGGGGCGGGTGCCCTGGTGACAAAGGATATGGAGAAGGCAGAATTGCTGAATGATTTTTTTTGCTTCAGTCTTTACTGCTAAGATCAGCCCTCAGGAATCTGGAGACAAGAGAGGAAGTCCCAAGAAGGGAGGACTTTCTCTTGGTTGAAGAGAATCGGGTCAGAGATCATCGAAGCAAACTTGACAGCCACAAATCCATGGGCCCTGACGGAATGCACGCATGTGTGCTGAGGGAACTGGCCCATGCTATTGCTAGGCCACTCTCCATCATCTTTGAAAGGTTATGGAGAACAGAGGAGGTGCCTGAGGACTGGAAGACACCCAATGCCATGCCAGCCTTCAAAAAGGGCAAGAAGGAGGACTCAGGCAACTACAGACCAGTCAGCCTCACCTCCATCCTTGAAAAGGTGATGGAACATCTCATCCTGGAGGTCATCTCTGAGCATGTGGAGGATAAAAAGGTGTTCAGGAATAGTCATCATGTATTCACCAAGGGGAAATCATGCTTAACCTATCTGATATCCTATGATGAGATGACTAGCTGTGTAGATGAGGTGAGAGCAGTGGATGGTGTCTACCTTGACTTCAGAAAGGCTTTTGACACTGTCCCTTATAGACAAGGTCAGGAAGTGTGGGCTAGATGAGTGGACAGTGAGGTGGATTAATAATTGGCTGGATGGCTGACTTCAGAGGGTTGTGCTCAGTGGTGCAGAGTCTAGTTGGAGGCCTGTAGCTAGAAGTGTCCCCCAGGGATCAGTACTGGGTCCAGTGTTGTTCAACCTATTTATCAATGACCTGGATGATGGAACAGAGTGCACCATCAGCAAGTTTGCTGATGACGCAAAGCTGGGAGGAGTGGCTGATACCCCAGAGGGCTGTGCTGCCATTCAGAGGGACCTCGACACGCTGGAGGGCTGGGCCGAGAGGAACCTCATGAAGTTCAACAAAGGCAAGTGCAGGGTCCTGCACCTAGGGAGGAATAACCCCAAGCACCAGTACAGACTGGGGGCTGACCTGCTGCTGGAGAGCAGCTCTGCAGAGAGAGGCCTGGGAGGCCTGGTGGACAGCAGGCTGACCATGAGATAGCAATGTGCCCTTGTGGCCAAGAAGGCCAACGGTGTCCTGGGGTGCATCCAGAAGCGTATTACCAGCAGGTCAAGGGAGGTGATCCTCCCCCTCTACTCAGCCCTGATGAGGCCACACCTGGAGTACTGTGTTCAGTTCTGGGATCCCCATTACCAGAGAGAAATGAAGCTACTGGAGCGAGTCCAGAGGAGGGCTACGAAGATGATTACAGAGGCCTGGAACACCTGTTGTATGAAGACAGGCTGAGAGAGCTGGGCCTGTTTAGCCTGGAAAAGAGAAGACTGAGGGGAGGCTTCATTAATGTGTATAAATATATGAGGAGGGTGTCAAGAGGATGGAGCAGTTTCAACTCTTTTCAGCTGTGCCCAGCAAGAGGCAGTGGGCACAAACTGAAGCACTTGAAGTTCCAGCTGTATATGTGAGGGCATTTCTTTACTGTGAGGGCAACAGAGCACTAGAACAGGTTGCCCAGAGAGGTTGTAGAGTCTCCTCTGGAGATTTTAAAAACCTATCTGGATGCCATCCTGCACAGTGTGCTCTAGGTGATCCTGCTTGGCAAGGAAGTTGGACTAGATGATCTTCAGAGGTCCCTCCCAACCTCGGCCATTCTGCGATTCTGTGATTCTGAGATCTGCAAACTTGCTGAGGGTGCAGTCAATCCTATTGTCTATGTAATTGGTGAAGATATTAAACAGTACTGGTCCCAAGACAGACCCCTGAGGGACACTACTCACCATCGGCTTCCACCAGGACATGGAGCCATTGACCACCACTCTCTTGGTGTGGTCTTCAAGCCAATTCCTTATTCACCAAATGGCCTACCCCTCAAATCCATCTCTTTCCAATCTGGAGATCAGGGAGTCATGTGGGACCATATCAAAAGCCTTGCAGAAGTCCAAGTAGATGACATTGGTTGGTCTTTCCTTGTCAACTGATGCTGTTACTTCATCATAGAAGGCCACCAAATTGGTCAGGCATGATTTGCCTGTGGTGGAACCATGCTGGCTGTCCCAAACCACCTCCTTGTTCTTCACTTGCCTTGATATTTTTTGCAGGGAGGATCTGTTCCGTGATCTTACCAGGCACAGAGGTGAGGCTCACTGGACTGTAATTCCCAGCATCCTCCTTTTAACCCTTTTTAAAAATGGGAGTGATGTTTTCCTTTTTCCAGTCACCATGGACTTCACCTGACTGCCAGGACTTTTCAAATATGATGGAGAGAAGCTTGAGAACTCCCATCAGCCATTTCTCTCAGGACCCTAGGATGCATGTCATTGAGCCCCTTAGACTTGTATCTGTTCAGTTTCATCAGGTGGTCTTAAACTTGCTCTTCTCTTACACTGGGAGGGACTTTGCCCTCCCAGCCCTCACCTACACATTTGGAGACTCAAGAGATGTGGGAAGCCTGATTGGCAGTGAAGACTGAGGCAAAGAAGTAGCTGAGTACCTCAGCCTTCTCCATGTCTATTGTTACCAGCTCTCCCTTCTCATCTAGCAAAGGGGTACACTCTCCTTGGCCTTTCTTCTTCTGGCCAGTGTACCTATAAGAATCTCTTCCTTTTATTCTTTGCATCCCATGCCAAGCTCAGTTCCATCTGTGCCTTGGCTTTCCTGATCTGACCACTGCGCATCCGGACAGCATTCCTGTACTCTTCCCAGGCCACAAGTCCCTGCTTCTACTGCCTGAGCATTTCCTTCTTATGCCTCAGTTTGACCAGCAGGTCCTTGCTCAGCCATCCTGGTTTCCTGCCCTCCCTGCCCGCTTTCTTACACAGGGAGATGGAAAGTTCCTGTGCTCTAAGGAAAACATCCTTAAAGAGTTGCCAGCTCTGTTCACCTCCTCAGTCTCTAAGGACAATGTTCCAAGGAATCACATCCTCTAGGTCTTTAAACAACTGGAATTTCACTCTTCTGAAGTTCAGGGCCCTGACTTTGCTCTTTGCCAGGCCTGTATTCTTTGAGATCACAACCTCAACCAGACCATGGTTGCTACGGCCCAGACTTTTTCCGATCTTAACCTCTTTAATGAGTTTATCTGCATTGGTGAGCACCAGGTCACTTATCCTCTGGTTAGTTTGCCTAATACCTGGACCAGGAAATTGTCCTCAGTGCATTCCAAGAGTCTCTTGGATTGCTTACAGCCTGCTGTTTTGCTTTTCCAGCAGAAATCCGGGTGGTTGAAGTCCCCCATCAGGATGAGAGCATTAGAGTGTGACACTTCTTGTAGTTGAAGCAAGAAGGCCTCATCAACAGGCTCCCCTTGGTCAGTCGGCCTGTAGTAGAATCCAAACACAAGGCATCCTTTATGGGTCTGATCCTTAATTTTTACCACAAGCTCTCAACCTGTTTGTGGCTATTTCTGAGAGGCATCTCTTTGCAATCTATCCATTTCTGAACATAGAAGGCAACACCCCGACCTCTCCTTCTCTGCCTATCTGAAAAGTTTTTACCTATCTGAAAAGTTTTTCTTTCTGAAAAACTTGTCGTCCTCAATTGCAGTGTTCCAATTTTATGATTTGTCCCGCCACTTTTCTATAATAGCAGTTAGATCATAGTTTTTCAATTGCACCATGGTTTCCCAGCTCCTTTTGTTTGTTTCCCATGCTGCGTGCATTGGTGTAGAGGCACTTCATCTGGACTATGGGCCACATCACCTTTTTAGAGGATCCCCCCCCTAATTCATTTGGGACAACTCACACGTATTTTCCTGTTGCTTCCTAAAGTGCTGGTGTTCCCTGGCTCTTCTCTGTAACTCAGAAGTACATCCCCTTCCCCCACTGAATGTAGTTTAAAGCTCTGCTAATAAGTCCAGCCAGCTTGCTGCCCAGAACACTCTTGCCCCACCTTGTCAGGTGCACTACATCCACTGTCAACAAAATGTGTTTGAGATCGTAGATCTGAGAGGGTGTTTGGATGTGTTCTTTTAATATATTTTGTAACCCTTATTAGCACTGTATAGGAGGAAGTACCTAGAGAATCAGATATCATTGCTGAATCTGTGCCAACAGAACAGAACATTTTAGTTAGGTGGCATAAAGTGAATGCCAGAAGACTTCTCATAACACTATCTCCATCTATTTAAGAATTTACTGGGGAAAAGAAAAAAAAAAACACAAACAAACAAAAAAAAGAGTTCTCTGTACTGAAATATTTCTGGAGAAAAAAAAAAAAGATTTATGCAGAGTGGTTCTGTTCCTTTGAAGTACTAGTTTTTTGTTTGTTTGTTTGTTTGTTTTTTCTAAAAGAAAAAGGAAAGCTTTTCAAATTATATTGAAATTGGCCAGAGCATACAACTAATCTGAAGTACATAAATAGGCTATTATGGAAATGTTCTAAAAATGGGAATACATCTATAAAGAATCTTGATCTTTCTTCTTATTTTTTTTTTGGTTCTTTTTTCTGTGCTTTTGAGCATAAATTTATTTTTTACTGCATACAGGTTGCTACAGAATAAGGGAAAAGCTTCTTTTCCGTTGTCAAATTTTGATCTCCATCACTTTGATGGGATGTGGGATAGAAAAAGCTCGGTAATACTTTTGAAATCACTTTTATTCTACTGTAGAATAGTTACATGAAACTTAGAAAATAATAAAATCACAGTTTTAAATAAAGAGTACGCCAAAACTCTCTGTGTTGTTGCTTTCTGAAAAAAAATAATCTTTACTTTCTTATTTTTAGCACTGTCTTATCTTTAAGTTTAAGCTCCTGATATCCAAATACTTTGGGATTTGGGAATAAGTTGTCCAGGAATGTCTTCTGTTTTGGAGGAAAAGTGAAAAATACATCATTTTAAATACTCAAAATATTTTAAAGTAGATAATGGTGCTAAACAGGGACAAAGGTATTGACTGAGTGCTTAGGAAAGTATCTGATCTAATTGGCAGTGTTGATATGCAGCACATACAGCATGAGATAAACTTTCAAGGGTGATTTTGACATATAATACTTTCTAACAGAAAGAGCAGGAAAAAGTCATAGGTAAGCAGCATATGGGAATAGTAGACAATACAGAGAATAGTAGAGGTAGATTCTTATTCACTCTGAAAAAGTCAAGTATTCTTCTAGAATTAAAAAATAAAAATACTTACTTGAATTAAGTCTGTCTTGCTGGCTATTTCCCACTTTAGTGGGAGTTTCCAGGCATCTTTTAGTCTTAAATGAGTTAATTGTTTCATGTTATAACTCTCTATTGCCACACAGTCTTGTTATTTTTGTTTTTTTGTGCTGCCTATTTTCAAATCCTTGCTCTTCTTGTTTATTGTTCCAGTCTAGCGTTGAAAGTTGTGTGGAAGCATTCAAACTGAAGTTGGAAGAAAGCTCATTAGCAGTGAGTAGCACTCCAGGTTTAAAACAAACACTGTTTGTGTATAGCTGCTGCAAAAGCAAGGTTTTCCTCATTCATTGTAGCCAATAATTTCCAGATCATTATCCTACTAATTCCTTATTTTTTTAATTGATATTACTTGTTAACAAGGTCAGCGTTTCATGAATCCATATGTAGTTGGTAAAAACTATTAGATCTCATAGTAGATGCCTATGTTCTTCCACATGTCTAAGCTCTCATTATAGTCAATGAATTTAAAGTCTGCAGCATGGCTCACTTCACCATAAATAGACAGTTAGCTTTGGTCAGCTGAATGCAATAAAACAATATGTATACAGCATCAGCTGTATACTCCATTGCACATAACAGGAACTAGACCACATAGAGACACACAGGCAGCAGTTTAAGTACCTAAAGAGAGTCATTTAATGCCCTCCAAAATACCCTTGGGGACCCAAGCCTAGAAGGTGACCCTGACAGACGTGACCCAGAAACCTGCACGAGGCCTCTGCCCTTCTGTGGTGGTAGGTGGAACTAGGGAAGACAAGCAAAGATTCCTGAATGCCACTTCTGCATGGAAATACATGTAAATATCTTCATTTGTGACCTGTATTCCTTCGAGACCTAATAATTAGCTTCCAGTACCACTCTAGGGGCCTTATAGTCTCTCCTCTTGTTTCTACATGACACCTCAGAAACACACGAAACGTCTATTGAGTATCTAGCTACTCTACTACCTCCACATAAATGTCTCAAACACTTAAGAACGGGATATCTACATTCAGGCAACTGAATCCCACCCTAAATGTCCATGCCCAAACACAGTGCCATTCTTAGGTGCCAATTCCCTTTCTGTATTGTGGTATCATGGTGTTATTTTCTGATTTTCAATAATACAGTTGAAGAATTTTTGAAGGAACTGCTTGTTGGAAAAGTACCTTCATCTTCAATATGTATATAACTATATGTATATATTAAATGACACTTTGCTTATTCATTCTTCCTGTTATCTAGGTTTGGTATTCGAAAATCCACCAAAAATGGAATCAAAAGTGATTATGTTACCATTTCCTTATGTATTTTTTTTTTCTCAGAGTATTCTCAGAAATTTTATTCTCAGAATTTTCTCAGAATATTCACAAATATTCTTGGGGAAAAAAAAATAAAAGAAATCAATAAAAATAGTGTGCAAACACTCTTCAAGTAAACAGTTATAACATAGCCATTTCTCCAGCCTGTCAAAGTTCTGGATTGCAGCATGACCCTCAGGTGTATCATCCATTCCTCACAATTTTGTGTCATCAGCACAGTTGCTGAGTGTGCATTCTTCTTCATCATTCAGATCATTAATGAAGATGCTAAACAGGATTGGGACCAGTGTTGACCATGCAGAGTACACCACTAGTTACTGACCTCCAACTAGACTTTGTGCCACTTATCACCACTGTTCACCACTGATCACTGGAATGTCTTAGCCTTTTAGCCATTTGTCTCCCCACCTCACTATCTGCTCATCCAACCCCAACATCAACAGTTTGTCCATGGGAATCTTATGGGAGACAATGCCAAATGCCTTTGAAATCCAGACAGACAATATCCACTGTTCTCTCTTCATCTACCAGGCTGATAATTTAATCATAAAAGGTTATCAAGTTAGTCAAGCATGATTTACATTTGTGAAACCATGCTGACTGATGATTTTTTGTTCGTGTGCCTTGAAATGGTTCCCAGGATTAGCGTAACGACTAAGGGACTGGAGCATCTCTCCTATGAGGAAAGACTAGGAGAATTGGGACTGTTCAGCCTGGAGAAGAAAAGGTTCTGAGTTAATCTTGCCAATCTCTATAAATACATGAAGGGAAGCTGCAAAGAAGACATAGCAAGGCTCTTTTAAGTGAAGTCATTCTTACTGTGAAGGTGAGTGAGCACTGGCACAAGTTGCCCACACAGTTTGTGGAATCTCCCTCCCTGGAGATCTTCAAAAGCTGGGGCATTGTCCTGGCCAACCTGCTGTAGCTGTCCCTGCTTAAGCGGTGGGGTGTGACCAGATGACCTCCAGAGGTTCCTTGTCAACCTCAACCATTTGCTAATTCTGTAATGTCAGACAGAACTCCAATGCTTTTGGATAATATTTTTCCCTTTAGCTACTCAAGAGTGAAAGAAATAAGCACAAGTACAAACAGTAACCAAAATAAAATATCAACTTAATTTCAGGTCTCCAGCTAGGATAATATATATATATATATATATATATATATCTTGGCTTATCCAAATCCATGAAGTTGCATTGCAGATATTTGGATACATCTGGCATGATGTGGCTCTGCAGGAGTGAAAGTTCCTGGAGTTTTTCCTATTTATTCTGCCAGCATTCCTCTAGGAATAGTGGTGATAGGACACAGTAGAGCATGGGCTCTTAAACAGACTGCAGTATTTGTGCATAAAAGAAATATGTAGACTTTTCAGGCTACATAAACACTAGCTCTGTTTCTAGATAACATGCAAGCTCTGTTAAAAAAAAAAGAAAAAGAAAAAGGAAAAAGAGTGCTCCAAACAATTTTACATGATACAGTACAAGAGTTGTGTATTCGTATTATTATGATTTCAAATCACATTTGAAATCATGTCTTACTGTTTAATGGATTTCAGCCTAGATGAAGAAACTAAACAAAGGTAGATCTAATCATCTCTTTAAGAAAACAATACAGAAAGCCAATAAACTAGTTTATGAATGGTTCTAAAGCCAATGACTCTTGAAATTAAGTGGTACACAAATACTAAGATCCCAAAGAAAACCCTTCTCTGCAAATTAGGCTTGGGGCAGAGAGGCTAGAAGACTGTGAAGAGGAAAAGGACCTGGGAGTGTTGATCGATGCTCGGCTGAACGTGAGCAAACAGTGTGCCCAGGTGGCCAAGAAGGCCAACAGCATCCTGGCTTGTATTAGAAATAGTGTAGCCAGTAGGTCCAGGGAGGTGATTGTTCCCCTGTACTCAGCTCTGGTGAGGCCGCACCTTGAGTACTGTGTTCAGTTTTGTGCCCCTCACTACAAAAAAGACATCGAGGCCCTGGAGCATGTCCAGAGAAGGGCAACAAAACTGGTGAGGGGTCTGGTGCACAAGTCTTATGAGGAGCAGCTGAGGGAACTGGGATTGTTTAGTCTGGAGAAGAGGAGGCTCAGGGGAGACCTCATTGCACTCTACAACTTCCTGAAGGGAGGTTGTGATGAGGAGGGGGGTCGGCCTGTTCTCCCAAATAACTAATGATAGGACTCGAGGAAATGGCCATAAGTTGCGCCAGGGGAGATTTAGATTAGATATCAGTAAAAACTTTTTCTCTCAAAGAGTGGTCAGGTACTGGAACAGTCTCCCCAGGGAAGTGGTGGAGTCATTTTTATAGGGAAACACCTTCACAATTTCCAATTTCAGTTTTGCTAATTTCCAAAATATGACCACCGAAACTGCTAAAACTGCTTCTTTATTAGTAAATAAAATAAAAATAAGGACATCTTATAGGGAAGGCTGGTGACAAATGGCATGGAAAAGGCTGACATTCTAAGCTCCTTCTTTCCCTCATTCTTTACTGGTAAGTCCAACCTTCAGCAGTCACAGGTTTCTGAGACCACAGGAAAAGTAAGAAAGGCCCCTGGTCAAGTAGGATCTGGTCAGGAAATACGTAAACAGATTGGACAAACACAGTGCCACAGGTCCTGATGGCATGCACACAGAAGTGATGAGGTAGCCAGATGATGTCATTGTGGGGCCACTCCTAGTTATCTTTGAAATATTGTAATGAATGGGAGACATTCCTGAAGAATACAAGGAAGCCAACATCACTGTTATCATCAAATAGAGCAAGGAGGTGGACCTGGAGAACTACAGGCTGGTCAACCTCGTCCAGTTCCTGGACAGGAAACACATTCTACTGCAAAAACACAACTTTTTTTTCTCACAATTGGGACTTGTCAGTCTCCAAATTCAGTTACCCTTTTTGGATATTTTTCATTATTTAAACAAGTAGACTGAATAATGAAACCAGTTAATTGATTACAAATTCTGAGCAACTAATGGAATATAATAGCTAACATGATCGTGAGTCTGCAGTATAGGGTAAGCCAAACATTTTCTGCTGTCATAAGTATTTCAATACATTTGTTCAAGTGAATTAGACACAAGTACTTCTTTTCACACAGTATAGGGAAAAAATCTAAGGCACTTTCTGAGGTAAAAGATAAATTAGACTATTCAGATGCTCCAGAATTAGACTAAATATGGAAATACTACTAACCGAGGATCAGTTGGTTCATTGCTTTATCAGAGACAAAGAGATAAAAGCATTCGTTAGGAAAAAATTAAAATGTCCATAGAGTTGTTAAAATTGATTGTGAGATGGCTTCTTATTAAAGTGATTCCTTTTAGCCCAATGACATTTTATAAGGTATTAAATAGTTTAGAACTCCTTATGAAACCAGCTTGATATAAAATATTCAACATCCCTCTAGTTCATGCCAAAAATATTCCCCTAAAATTAGAATTGGACATCTTTAAAATAATTGGCAATATCAGCTTTGTACAGGAAAGCAAAAGGGCTGGTAAATTTAATAATACTTTCATTGATCTTTGCATATGAGACTAATCCTCTTTGGAAATGAGGTTGTTAATGCAGGAATAAGCTTTCTTTTATTTCTGGGTGTGTACAGATTAACAATCATATGTTTCTTCACAAAGTATTTCCTTTAAAAGAGAAACCAATGCACTGCATGTGAGGGAAAAAAAAAAAAAAAAAGCTGGTATCTGTTTCAAAAAAGTTAGATCTATTTGACCACTAAGAGGAATATGCGTATATTTCATATACCTTTTTGATTTATCTTTCTGTTTTAATCCCACTTTTGTGGTTTTACAGGAAAGTTAGTCATAACAAAGTTGGAAATCAGGAAAGAGATGAGAATTTTAAATTCTGGATGAACAAACAGCTCTGGATAAAAAAAAATCAAATCTTCATTTTAAGCTTTTTTAAGCTTTCCTTCAGGCCCCTTTTAGGTATTGGAAGGTTGTTACAAGTTCTCCCCTTAGTCTTCTCTTCTCCAGGCTGAACAACCCCAACTGACTCAGCCTGCCTTTGTAGAAGAGGTGATCCAGCTCCTTGATCATCTATGTGGCCCTCCTCTGGACTCGTTCTAATACTTCCACATCCTTCTTGTGCTGTGGGCCCTAGAGCTGAATACAGGGCTCCAGGTAGGTCTCACAAGAGCAGAGCAGGTGGGGAGAATCACCTCCCTCAACCCGCTGACCACACTTCTTTTGATGCAGCCCAGGATACGATTGACTTTCTGGACTGCAAGTGCACATTGATTTAATTCTGGATTGATATTTACATATATTATACATACATCTAACTTCTGGTTAGAAGTCTTATGATATACTCTGATCAGGTACTTCAAGGTTCTTTTAAAATTTGCCTTATGCAGAAACACCTGTTGGATATTTAAAGATCTGGATATTGCCATCTCAGAAATGTAAGTCAAAAATTTAGCTAACACAATGATAATAGTCGTGTTATTAGGGAGGTATGGCATAATTTGCTTGTTTATCCAACAATTTATTTTAATTTTTTTAATTGCAGATCTGTACAACTACATGCCATCTGCAGTGAAAGGATATGGAAATTCTATAAAATATTCAAATAAGATTGAAAATAATGGTTGAAGGCCAATGAAAATTAATTTGGGGATATAAATTTAAGAAAAATAATTTTTTCAGACTATTTAAGAGAAGATCTGGAGACTACTTATCTCTGTGAAAATAATGTCTAACAGTGAAAAAAAAAATATATTCAGTCTTGCAAACTCTGTAAACTACTAAATTTCTTTTCTTTCTCTACATAAAGAAGACAAAATCTTGAACTCTGTGATATAGTCAATAGTGTACACGTTTATTGCACCCAAGATCAAGTGCAAAGGGAGACTATACATTTGAGGGTTAAAGTTAAGATCCAAATATGTAAAGCAAAGTAAATACTGTGAATGGATTTCTGTCAGTGGGATTGATGAGATTTCAGTTCCTGTGGGGTTGAAATATGTGTCAGGATGATGAGACAAGGCTAATCTTTAGATGCAATCTTTCAACTGTAAATAAAACATCAGAAGAAAAACAAGCCCATGTTCAGTATTTCACATGATTAGAAAATTTAGAAACTTTGGACTATGCAAGTTCACATTCCCTTATTTTGTTTTTGATTTTTTAAGTGGCATTTATATGTGTATTGGCTCCTCTTGTTATGCAGGATAACTAACAGGACACATTCACTCTCTGATAATGTTTATTCAGTCTTTCATTTTATAAAAATGCTTTTAGAGATACACGCATTATTGTGTTGTCCTTTTAGTAATGCATAGTATTAAAGGTTATTCCTGAATGTAGTATTTTCCTGATCACAAGATGGGAAAGTGTTCCATTCGAAAGGAACACTGGCATTGTTCGTAATGCTGAAATTTTAGTATACGTACTCATTGGTGATCCTCAGATCAAAATTTTCCTTTCTGTGATCACTCTTCATACTTACTTAAGGTGCTCCAAAAACACCAGGAACATGGGCTGAGCTTATGGTCTGTTAGTCAAAAGAAGAAGCCTCCTGAGTAAGGAACAGAAGATGTCTGTCATACAGAAGATCTAGCTAGATTCATTCCTAAAGAAGAACCTTTCCCAAAATAAATTGAAAGAACTCTTCATCGATTGTTCAGTTTGACGAAGAAATATTTTAGGTGTAGATTTAGAGTTTTGCTGAATTAGAGCCTATGAGAGAAATGGCCCATGCTTTTAAAAAAAAAAAAAAAGTCCTTGTTGGAAATACACGGGAAGTATTTGTATTGCCTGCCTAAGTTACCAGGCATGGTACAGATGGTGAGGGACTTTTCAGTGCAGATGGGAATGATTCAGATGATGATAGAAGTGCTAAATCCAAACCCTTGTCCCACCACTATCTAGGGATAGATATCGTTAAAAGAAAGTTTACATAAAATGTTTAGTTTTACCAAATATACACACTTGTGAAAGTGGAAGTTAGATGACAAGAAAATGTAAGTGTCAAATGTTGATTTTTTTTTTTATTTTTTATTTTTTGTACTAAAATAAAAGTAAGCTGCTTATAGTATATGGTTAATACAGTTTTTGAGATGCTGTGAAGGTGATATAATCAGCAAACAAAACTGCTTTGTGTAACTCTAACTTTAGCAGTAAGAAGTTTAAGGGCATTAGGATTAAGTTTTATCCAGTTCACTAATATAAGTCAAATCCATATGATCTGTACTGTGCTAGACAAACTTGCAAGTTAAACATGCAGTTAAAATGCAAACAGTTCTATGAAAACAATTATACTATATTTAACAATGTTCTGAATAAATGGCAAATTAAAACCATCACTCACCTTCAACTTACCAACCATTTGAAGACAATGACACTTTATATGAAGGAAAACAATAAATAAACTGGATATGCTCTGAGCAAGAGACTGTACTAGGTGGCCTCAGGAGGTCATGTACATGATCATGCAGTTCTTCAATATAAGAGTTGTAAAATGTCTGGATCTAGAATGAAATCCAGAGCCATCAAGTGTTTAGGCTCCCAGCTTAACATATAGAGGGAGGATGCTTTGCAGAAAAGTGTGTGTTCAGGGTTTGCCATCTCCCACCACAAAAATCAAACACTTGAATAATCCAAAGGGGACTGTCCATGTTACAGACGGTGATAGGGACTTTCACTGGTGTTATATGACTAAAAAATCAGAAAATAATACACCAGGCAGAGCTCATTCATAACTACTCAGTCATCTGTTAGTGTTTAGCATTTAGAGTAGATGTCCAAAAAACAGAAGATAGATTCCAGGTCCTCTCTTGTCCTAAAGAATTTTAAAATCATGTTTCTAATTTTCAGGAGAATGCTTTCACCTTATTTCACCAGGTTCTAATGCGGAATTTAACACCTGGAGCTGAACCACTGTGACTGGAGAAAGAGGAATAGTTTGAATTTTCAGTAGTTCACAGAAAATGAATGAAGTTTATTGTTGAGTTATCTGGATATCTTGACTGAGAAGGCAGTATATGAAGTACATTGAGTGTATATAGATAAAATTATCATGGATTTACAGATTCTTGACAGATTTACTAAATCCTTTTTTATTCCAAAAATATGCTGTGCATCATATTGAAGTATATCACTGAAAGAAATATGAAATTTTCTAGATGTTATCTGCTAAATATAGAAAACAAAATTTGCACAATAATGTCTAAAATAGGTAATACAGATTGCAACATAGTAATAAAGAATGTGTAGAGAAAAATATTAACTGGAAAATATAAATACAGCCCTTTCTGGAAATTGGACTGTGTAGTGAAACAGCTCTTGATCCATATATATTCTAATTCCAGGGTCTGCTACTTGTTTGTTGTTGTTTGCTTGTTTTGTTTCATTTTGATTTGTTTGTGAGGATTATTATTTTTTAATCATTTACCTAATTTCTTTGGAACAAATTTGATTGAATTTGCTCGGAACTTGAGTCTATAAAGACTGACGTTAATTGATTACGTAGTTGATTTATTCTACTTATGATTTTTCTGTTTATATAAAAATATGTACACTATTTTGTCCATCCTGGTTAGAGAAGGGATGCAACTGCATTTTATTCAAGCAGATGTAAAGATTGAGACTTGGAGTCAGCGAAAGATGTGGGGAATGTCTTCACTGTACAGTCTCGGAAATAGCAGAAATATCTCAGCTGTCTGAAATCACCTTGCTTGAGTACTTGAGTACAAGCAGCAGTCTTGTAGACCTTCCATACTACAGATCTGTGCAAGCTTTAAAATTATTATTTTACCAGATATCTTCTCCTAAGACATTTAGAGAGAGACATAAAAGCATTAGGGGGCTTTAGAGAGCCCTGGGGTCACTGTGAGGGCTCTAAGGTTAGGTTCTTAAGGTGAACCTAAGTTCAAGGACTCTGGCCATGAAAATAGACA
The DNA here is from genome assembly GCF_964211835.1 of Anser anser. Lineage (NCBI taxonomy): Eukaryota > Metazoa > Chordata > Aves > Anseriformes > Anatidae > Anser > Anser anser. The sequence continues at coordinate 124,768,631 of NC_139720.1, read as the reverse complement.
TTTTGAATTTACATTAAGCAGTCACTTGTTAATATATTGACACAATTACAAGATCAGAAGAAAATCTAACACAACTTTCTCCAGCTTTTCCTTACCTCCAACCTTAAGTGCCAAGAATACTAAACTAGAGAGTATTTGAACTTTCTAGCACTATATGAATTTATATATATATATTTTTCTGCATATTGAGTGTGTAGGGTTTAGCAAAGAGATTGCATGGGCAGGATAGCCAAAAAGAGGATTTTTCAAAGGCTTTGTTAAGGTTTCTGACTGCTAGATGATCATCCTGTTTTTATATATGTATTTCTCTCACACCTCTTTTTTATAGTTCTGTAACATCACTAAAATAGTGTCTTTATTTCACAAGACTATTTTTCTGTGCTCTGTACTTGATGTTTTCAAGTGACTTTGAATATGAGTAAGTGGTAAATACACTTAGGTCCGCGTAAGTAGCCACTTTAATTACATAAACTCCCGTTTTAAGAGATTTATAAATATCTCCATAAATAGAATACAACTTGCTCCTCAGAAGAAAACATTTCATGTCAGTCCCTGGAATGCTATAGTTGAATATTACTTGCTATCTTAATTGTTTACTTATATACCTAGATTTCACTTCTCAATAATTAAAAATGAGGTGAATTATATGAGCCAAAGCTAATAAACTTTAGAGATGTGTCATTGTTCACAGAGAGAAAAGGACATTCGTGCTCTAGAAGTTCAAGTGGCCAGAGAAAAGATCACTTGTCAAAAAAAAATAAAATGTTAGGAGACATATATATTCCAGTATATAAAATATAATAACACAAAAGTTTCCTTAGAAGCCCTTTATGGTGCTGAACTTTTCACTTAATGAGAAACTTTGTAAAACCCTGTTCCAGGCATGATAACTTAGTGATAACTTAGAGATTAGGATCTACCTCTATTTTTATAAAATTAAAAATACTATCTTTGCCAAATATAGACTTACTTGCATATAGCAAATTAACAAATAAAACCTGAATAGTGAATTGTCCTGTCCACAAAATAAAAATCCTAAGAAACACTGTATTTCCAATTTCAAGCAAAATAGAGGAAAATCTATTGTGATTATACCCATGCAAAGTATAGTACTGTGAAAAATGTGTTCTACTTGCCTCTTGGCTTTTTGCAGGATCCTAAAATAAACTGAAATACCTAAATTACCTGAACAAAATATGAGGTCTATTTTTCACCTTCACTTTTCAGAATGATTTTTTCTGCTTTCTAAAATTTGGTAATTGTACAAGACAGCTAGAAAAAAAAATAAGAAAAGACAATAAATTTAAGAGATACTTTTACTGAATACAAGTTTATATAGTTGTCTTAGGGCAGGTGGGTATCTTGGCCAAGAAAAGACAAAGGACAGAAAACTTGTCTCCTCCTCCTATTCCTTTAGCCAAGGAAGGGGAAGGGAGGGGAGGGGAGGGGAGGGAAAAGAAGTAAATAACACAGAAATGTCCTAGAGCTTACGTTGATGAAAATGTTGGTTCAGATTACCACTATCTTTATGATCGATTGCTTATTAGAAGCACATGTATTGTAAATGTTATTTCATTTCTCAATATGTTTTACTTACACTATCAACAAAGCTTTTAACTCCTTTTATTTGTTTTCCTGAAAGAAGTCAAGAGATCTGGGCCTGAACTCAAAATAAATATGAAACAAAATCTGTAACTGGATCATCTCAAGTGATTTTTTTTTTTTTCCCAGTGGTTATGTTAGTGGTTAGAAGAATCCACATAAATACGATTTACAGCTCAGCTTTATTTTGTTTCTCATTGAAAAATAATTTAATATTCTACAATTCCACAAATTCAGTAGATAAACAAAAGAATTCAGTGTAGGCAATAACATTAAATGGTGGCAGGTTAAGATTTGCATATAAAACGAATGAGGTGCACATGCTGAAAGCTGTCACGTCTGATTGCAATTACAAGAAAATTCTTATAATTTTCTCATGGCACAGAAGAATGGTCTGGTATTAGTTGACTTTATGCCAACATGTTATCATAACATCAGAAGTCAAAGGCTTTTCCAAAGAAACATAGTAAAGAAGCAAGAAAAAAGGCTCAAACATCCAGTTTGCTTTTACTTTAAAAAGGATTTTGTCGCTTGTATGTACACATGTATAACAGCAAGTTCTTAGCTTACTTATTAATTTTTCAGTTTCTACTAAAATCTATCAATATGTATCATAAATCAACATGATCAGAAATTATTCTAATAACCCTCAGCTATTAAATAAGATTTAAATTATATATATATATATTATATATGCACATATACATAGTTATGCATGGAATGTCAAGCAGATCAATGATAATTAATTTGTACAGCCTAGGAAATTATAACTATCTACCTCAGGCAATCAAAGATTTCTTTAATAACTGTACTGGAACCTGGTTTTTAGCAATCAGAACTCAGTTACCAGCAAACATCTTAGATTAAAAGAAATAGCATTTTAAAATTCAATGGATGAAAATTAAATGGAAATTAAAACTACAGCTGTCTAATAGGCAATCAGAAACATAGGAAGACAGGATTTCCCAAGACTATTCAAATAAGTGTGAAACTGTATTTCCCGAGTTTTGGGAGTGCTGTTGAAGGGATATCATTGGACTCATCTTGTGTCTATTCATAGCAGGTGTCACATTGCCTTCAGCAGGAATTCTATGTACCACATATCTGAAAAGATAAGTCTATAGAACATGATGTTTCTTTTCAATTCTTAGCCATACTCAAACCAGAGAAATGATACACAGAAAAAAAAAAAGAAAAAAAAAGAAAAAGAAAAAAAAAACCACTTTATTCACCTCTGGTGACTTCACCTCTGGAACTTAAAAATGGAACACTATGCAATGTTAGAAATCTATATGTGTTGTAACTTGCTTTGAGCATCCTGAATTGATAATTTATCATTTTATCTTAAATATTATTTATTGATATTAAACTTGACAGTCAATGCCATGAGCCTTAGATATTATGTTAAATATGTTGTTTCATAGGATGAACATAGGATGTTTTGAATAATATCCTTAATATTTAATGAGTTGTTAGTATCAGTGCTGCTAATAGAACATGAATAAAGAAATATTAATAAAAAGTGGATATTTTCAGGTAATTCTCCAGTGGATTTATTAAAAGTGATATTCTGAGAAATTTTGGTGACTACAGGAATCATCAATAAAATACCGTTCCACTTATGTCTAGGTTTCCAAAATATTCCATGTTATTAGTGCCTGAAGTCAGCATATAATGACTTTTAAGTCCCATAAGACTTGAGCAGTGATCTTGATCCCATTCTTGAAAGAACATGACCCATGAAAGGCAAGGAGATACTAGGAATTTAGGAGCTAGCCTGAGCTCTAAACTAAATAACTGCAGTACTCTGAGGACAAAACTGATTGACAGAAAACAGTAAGATGCCAAGGCAATTTGTTTGTTCTGGGCTTTAGTTCAGCTAGGTAGCAAATATGGTGCTGCTGGATTTTATGATGAATGGATTCAGTTCTGCTAAGAGACTGACTTTTTTATTAAGCTTTCATACTTCAGTAACCTCCTGCTAGGGGTCAGAATGTATATGGAGAAAAGGCAAATAATTGTCTGTGTTGTAGAGACATAATGAAAGTTATTTCCTGCTTTTAGTGGTTCTCAAGTTTTTATACTGTGCATAACACTTAGGCAGTTGCCTAACTTTAAAGTCAGTAAAATTAGTCACATGCTTGTAAGTTAAGCTTGTAAAGAAACATTTCCACGGGTGGCAGTGGAGAAAAACATAATATGCAAAAATTAAAAAGAGCAAAAATTCAAATAGCTTTACAGATATATAATTCCTGGTATAAATCCTCTGAATGTGACTGATAAACCTGATCTAAGGGAAAGGCTTGCAGACAGTTACTAGGACATTTAAAAAACAAAACAAACAAAACAACAACAAAACAGAAACTGTAACTCACGTGTTAAGAGTATTACATTTATGAATCATATGCAGCATGTTGTTCACCTGTATTATTTAATTGTTAACTCTCTAGAAACAAGCATGTCTCAAGAGGTGCCAGAATTTGATCTAGTAGGCTGGCATTAATACTCCCTGGAGCAATAATGGATGCAACTTTATGCCACAATATAAATACCCAGTAAAATGAAAAATCATGTTTCAGCATGGAAGGAAATAAAACAATGGTGTGTTGAAATTAGGTGCTTTGAGAGGGATGACTAGCTTGAAATTTGCTGGTGGATTCAAAGCAACATCTAACAACTACACAAATTCAGAGTCTAACCTGGAGAGATATGACAGACTAATTACTATTCTCATGCAACAAAGTCCTATAAGCTAGTGAAATACATTTTTTTCAAAGGGTTCATTTTTGAGGACTATTGTCACATACTTTAGTATTTGGAACATAGAATGTATTCTGCTTAGCTTGGTGAAGAGAGGAAAACGGGTTGGGGAAGGGACAGGGGAGTGGGAAACAGGGGACAAGAAAGAGACTGCTCTGAGATGAGCACTTAACAAATATCCCAGTATCAGATTTCTTGGTGGTTTTCTTCATTTATTTTACATATGATAACCAAAAGAACTAAAAGAAAAACAAACAAAGACACCTACAAAATTGCTGCTCAGAGATGCATTGTGAAACTAATAGAACACCAAAAATGAGAGAAAGCATAGAAATATTTCTCAGAAATATATGCAATACAATCTGACGTGCATTTACTGTGTTAAAATGCATGTTCTGACTCCACCCAAAATCGTCACTTCAGAATAATTTTTGTCAATTGTAAACAAAAATCACAAGCAAAAAAAGGTCTTTAATAATAGCTCCCTTTAATTATGAAAAGCACATCAAATGCTGAAGTTATATTCATAATGTTCATACTTTTTTTCTCTATAGCTACTTTATATGTTTGTAAGATAATTATATCCATTAAAACCATTATAACACTACTTTTTCACACAGTCTTGATCTTCACAATTAAATTAAGACCAAATCAACATTTGTTACACAGTATAGCTGTGGACATCGTTTATTAGGATTTTCTTATTCAGAAATATATTTCAATGCATGACTAACTTTGCACACATAGAAATTGTGCTTGAGAAAACAGTAAGAAATCTGCTTCCTCATTCTGACCCTTAGCAAAGCATGTTGTGTTGTGTGGTTTTATTTCTTTCCTGCTAGTCCAGATGAGCCTAACACCTGAAAATACTTGATCATTATGATTTTTTTTTCCTGTTATGCAAATTTAAGTAGCTTTAAATTTTATTCCTGCTTGCACTATACAGCTGTCATAATCTTTCATTGCTAGGTGCTGTATGTTTATTTAGTCTTAATTTTGTCTCTCATTGCAGCCCCAGTGTCAGTGTCAGGGAATACCTCTGTTCACTTTCTGCTGACTGAAATGCCTATGCCTTGGTAACCTTTGATATGAAAGACTTGTCTCTTTCTCTTCATTTCCCTCCTGTCCTCGAAATTGCACAAAAGCAGCTGTCTTAGTTGCAAGATGTTTTCAAAGTTTAGGTAAAATGATATTATCCTTTTTTAGATTATACGGAGCATTCTTAGATTTATCATACAACACACACACACGTATATATATTTACCATACATTTGCATCCAACCTGCCAGTTCTCTCTTACCTTTGGCAGATAATGAAAGGTGGTTATGTCATTACCTTTCTAAAACAGAAATCATTCTTTGCTTCTCTGTGAGCAAGATAGTGCCTTACCTGAGGAGGAGGGAAAGTTAAGTGAAGAAATTGGTCCTACTTTGAGAGATTAGAGAGGATCTGAATTCAGCATTGGTAATACATCCTCATAACAGAGTGGGAACCCTGTCAACACTTTCTTGATAACCTTCAGGCTCTGTCCAGGGTAGACATGGAAATATATTTTCATCTTCTTATCTTCATATGTAGTCACAACCATACGCATGCCTATACTATAGGCAGGCAGCCTTATGAGTCAGCTTGATGTAATTCTAGTCTGCATCCTTACAGTCATGAGTTCATCATCCAAGCTGCTAGTAGTATGCTCATCTCTTAAAGGCAGAATGACACTTTTAGTATGAATTATTCAAGATCTCTCTTTTCATTCTCTTTTTCTTTCTTTTTAAAACTTACTATAAAATACTGATTGATTACTGACAGATCTCAGACCCCCTTTCATACCTGTATACCATCTCTATCTCTATGCCAAGCTGAGGTATGGTTTGCATTTCTAAATAGCCATTCCTTTATATGAATTATTGACATCCTGTCTTACATTTAATCATGCTTTGGGGCATCATTTTTACCTCTGTTTCTCCTATTGTTCTCTTTTTTCCCCTTGTCACTGTATCTTGTTCTCTCGTTCTTCCCTTAATTTATTTTTTGCTAACATTCTATTTTATTTATATTCTTTTTTGAAGAACTTTAAAAAGCTTTCAACTGTGCATTTTTCTCCTTCCTTTCTGTTGTTTCTCAATTGCACTTTTCTAGATCTCAACAAACACTGACATTCAACTGATGTCTGTGCAGAAGCATGCTAATCTAGTATACTAATCTAACATTTGTGGAACCAGGTGTCTAGATAATTTCCCTAGAAACACAACATTTAAAGGATGTGCTGCTTAGGAGGTTAATTTTTACTCTCCCTGTTGCTGATAGGAAGATAAAGGAATCTCAAGGCAAGTTATCTTATTGGTACATGAGCCACCATGCATTTTTTCATTAACTAGAAATTACTCAAATTCAATTCCTGGTCCTTAAATAGTGAACTGATCCCACTACTACTTGAGATTAAGTTTGTCTGCTCTCTTAATGGAAACACTACTGCTGTTTAATACAGACAATCACCAAGATTCCCATACTGGCTTTTGCAAATCTAATATTGTGCATTAGGCTTTCTTTCCCATTTTAGTGTCCCCTACTAATATCATATGAAACATAGACCTACAGTTAATTTGTAAAAATGTCTTATATTAAAAAAAAAAAGTTTAAAACCATTTAGATCATTTTAATTTTTCCCTATTTTCTTCCTTATTTATTGTCTTGTTGCTCCTCCGATCCTGCTTCTCCTGCCAAACCTCTCATCTACGTATTTCTTTTTGTTCTTCATCATCTTACTGTTTATTTTTCTCTATCTCTCCCCATCTGAAGTTAAATTGATTTTTTTTTTCAATCATTACAAAAAATGTTGGAGCAATGAGAATTTACAATGATATATCAATGAAAACACCACAAGAACAGTTGCTCTCATCTATCAACATCTGGCTACGTCCTTTTTCCTGAGCCAGCCAGAAAAGTCATTCTGGAGAAAAGAAAATAAATGAATGTGATCTTTAAGTGAAAAACCCTGTCATGTTTACAAAGAATTTGTCTAGCTCCTGGGATAAATGCTTTTGTTATTCACAATACTCATTAAATCCTCATATATCACTATATCGCCACATTAAACTTCCAATCATTAATTTTCCCATTTAAAAAATCCTCTACTATCCTCTTCCTTACTCCCTCCGTTTCTTGCCTTTGTCTTTTACTTTCCTTCCTCCTTTTCCATTTTTTCTTTTCTTGTTCTCCTTACTTTCCCTTTCCTCTTTCATTTCCTTTTCCCTTTTCCTTCCCTTTTCCCTTTCCCTTTCCCCTTCCCTTTTCTTTCTCTTCCTTTTCTTATTTCTGTTCCTCTTATTCTTCTTTCATCCTTTCCCTTCTCTTCCTTTTTTCCTTTCTCCTTCTTGAACAGCATTTAACAAAATATCACTAGCAGTAAAATGCAAAGATTCAAGCAGAGCTGCTCTCCCCATGAAGTCATGGTATCAACTAGGACATGAGAACAACAAAGGAAAGACATCAATAGTAAGGAGCACTTGATAGATCAGATGTACAAGCAACTCGTTGGAAGTTGAATGCTGTTCAATGATTTTTGGCATTGCTTTGACTTTGATGATATTCTGAGTATCTCATTCCCTTGTTATCCTTGCTTTTATCAGGAAAGTTGTTTCTTATTCACTTTTTTTTTTTTTAAACTCATCAAAATGTTCTGTTTCACTGAGCGTATTTCTTTTTTTTTTTCCCTACTTATTACTATTGTCAAACATATGGTCTAAATCACTAAGGCTTTGACCAGTTGACCTAGAAAATTCATACACCTTTTCTGTGTCTAGCAGTATTTGCCAGTATTTTTTTTCTTCTTCATCTACTACCTTTTATTGATCGATTGTGTGTTCTCAAGCTTCTAGAGAAAATCTGAGGAGACCTTTTATCTATCTATCTATCTATTTATTTATTTATTTTTAGGAAATGTAACTCAGGAGCAGAAGAATGAATAAGCAGGTGCTGAAGACTTCTAAACAGATTAAGTGATTAAGTCCTGGGAATATGATGCTGATAGTTAAAGAAACAATAGGAAGTCAAGAAGTACACTACTCTGAGAAACTAACTGTGCTAGAGGTATATGTCTAAGAAACAAGAATAGAACATTTGTTTTGTTTGGGAGGGGAATGGGGGGAAATAATTGGAGGTGGAAACAGGGTGATTAGTTCTTGCCAAACATACTGCTATAGGGAAAAAAAAGAAAAAGAAACAAAATGTATGAAAAAATGTATGAACTTGTATGAAGTTAATGTATACAAAACACAGCTTAAAAGCATGTGAACAACGAAAGATGTTAAAATGCATAGTGTCAAACTGTGAATGTGATATATAAACATTTGTTTCTGGTTGCTGATTATTTATATTTGTAATTATTTAATTTTTCATTTAAAGATACATTATCCATCTTTCCAGCTTCTTTCTTGGTTATTTTTTTAAGAAAATGTAAGAGAAAACATATGATTTAAACTTGCAGCTTTTGATTTAAAAATTGTCTTATGTCAGAAGCATTCACGGGCACTTCACAGGCTATATACAAGGACTATTGTTCTTCAAAAAGGCAATAAACAGATGAAACATATTGCAACGCTTTTCAAGAAGATATTCTTCAGGGAATTTCTAACATCATATCTCATTTATTATGAGATATGATGAAATCAGAATTCACAGCTGGATCTAAAATGTTTGACCTTATTATTTTTTATATGAAAGACATATAAAAGTGTCTGTCAGCATAATGAAAATACTTCCTTAAACTTCAGGAAGGTGGGGATCAGCATTTGGTCTTAATTTTTCCTGTGGTATACCAGCAAAAACGGAAAGAAACAAGAGGGCTGAAAAATCGAAGTGAAGTGGTTGATACCTTTATATAATACTTAAATATTGGTGTAGGTCTACAAGTGAAGTTTGCCTGTTTTGTTTCACTTTTATGTAACCAGCTTTTCCCCATATTTAAGCAGAAAAAGGGATTATCAACATACATGCTGTGTGATTTGTTTTGGATATAATTCTCTAGTTTACTTTCCTTCACATTCGTCAATCAGATAAACGTATTCTACCTGGACAGGCAATGCTGAAAATGTGCAAAATAGATGTTTCTGCTTCCAGCATGTCTTTTTGTTTTTTTTTGTTGTTGTTGTTGTTGTAAGAATTAAAGCTGTGTTTTTTTTTCAGTGGAAAATTCCACTAACCTTGTATATTCAAAAGTAATTGTGCAGGCATAACAGTCGGGGGTACATTAAGATAAGCAGATACGGGGACAGTGGAAGGTCCCCCTGTCCTAAAATAAGGAGGATGGATAAGGAAAACAAGACAAGCAGTTGTGGAATAAGGAAGAGCAAGAAGTTTCAAAATCATGGGCCCCTCCAGTTCCAAAAAAAAGGAGAAATTAAAGGTTGGTCAAATAAAACTGTACATGCAGGACATAGTAACAAGCCAATGAGGAAACAGGAGGAATCCGGTGTCAGGTAGTAGGGGATACAGGCATATACACTTCTGCTGTATGCTCCTGCTTGCAGGATGCCCACCAATGCAATTGCAAATAAATTAGCTTCATAAGAGACCCTGTCTTATAAAATTATTTCTCACATTGCTGTTTAATAATTGTAGGTATTTGTATTGTACAAAATAACACTAAGGAAGAGTGTTCATTTCAAATGACAACCAATTGGGAAAAAAAAAAAAAAGTTTCTTCTCATGGCATCATTTCAATTTTTCAATTAAACTTCTACTATTATTATTAATGTACAGTATCCTACCTTTAAATAAAATAACCCCAAGATGGAGACTGTAGGTGCATGACTATGCCCATAATCGCACTTCATCTTGTCAGTCTCAATTTAATTCTTATTTGAAATATTTAGATCAATTCTTTTTGTTAGTTGAAACATCTTTTTAAATATATTCTTTTTGAGTGATACCTATAATAAAAATTTAATTTGTTTTTGAAAAAAATATAACTTTTTTTGATAAGCTTTGAAGAAATGTTTTCCTTTAAAATTAAAATTACTAATTTTTTATTTTTTCATGATTCATATTCTGCACTCTAAACATGGAGTTTGGATTACTGCATTACTTCAAGTCCAGGAACAAAAAATATAAAGAAAAAGAAAATACAATTCCACCAGATTTGAATTTAATGTATTGGAGATTGTACTGCTGCAAAACTGATAGTTGTTCATGTATTTTAAAAAATCAAGAAGGCAAAAAGCAAGGGGTGAGATTCTTCTTTGCCATATTATCTGTGCAAAAGTTGAATCTAATATAGATATCTGAAGTTCCTTCTATATCAGACCAAGTTACAGAGAAGGTGCCATGATATTTCCACATCAGACTTGCATCACAATGTCCAGTTACTTTGCCACTTTATGGACACCCTATTCATGACAGTTTGCTTAAAAACTTTAAAAATGCAGAGAAGGTAGGTAGATGAATACTAAGTGTAAAATTTGATTTGATACTGGTATGAAACAGCAAAAGAGAGATACGTCAGCACAGCTGCAGAATTACAACTTTTGCAAATAGAGGGGCAGGGCGTAGGGCAAGGGACCGACAGCTTCTGGGCTTTGGGGGTTGTTTCACAAGCTCTAGTAGACTAAAGCTTTGGTTAGTTGGTTTAGTTTTAATAATAATAATAAAAATATTGGTTTTGTTTGTGTAAGGCAATGGCCCCACAAGGGACTGAATATCAAAACACAGCCCTGATGTTATCTCATGACCGTAACTTGTAGCACAATCCTTAGATTTGAATTATTATTTACATTCTATTGATTTAGCCACAAAGTAGGCTAACTAGGGAATAGATAGCACCTGATTAATATTTTTCAGAATTGTAGTACTAACCACAGATATCTAAACTCTGACCTTATCAATAGTCTTTTGTTACTGTTGTAACTTTTCTGTTTTAAATCACATTCAAACCATACTAACTGATCAGAAAATTAATCTGGGGTAGGTAAGAATTCCAAGCCCTAAGAATTCTTAATGTGTGACGTTTTAGTATATTTTCCAAAAACATCTAGTAATATTTTAAAGGAAAACTATAGAAATTTCAAAGCTACCTGTGAGAATTGGTTGAGAAAACTCTAGAACAATAAAGTTTTAATTTCACAGTATAGAGATCTATCTTCCCAGTAAAAACTAAAGAGTGAATTGACAAAATAGCTAAAATAAGCATTTTCATCAGTAGCCGTATTTATATAAAAGGTAACAGTAGAATCAGGGCCAATAAAAATTGGAAAAGATCCCTGAAATTCCTGAGAAAAATTCCTGAGAAAAACTCATTACTTTAGACTCCCATGGAAGTTCAGAACACCCAGGAATAAAGCCTGACTTCTTCTGTCATTATTCTGAGAAGATGAATTCAAAGGTCTCAGGTGTTATTCTCTGAACGTTGCTGTACTCTTGTAACGAGCTGTGTTTTGACTACAAATTGAACAATGTCTGTTTTACATTTTTTTTCCAGTTTCTAAAGGATCTGTCCTCAAACCAAAGAAGCATTTTTAATTTTGCCTTTCGTTAACATAGAATTATAAAGTAGCTCATGATACTCTTCTCACTGGAACAGGCTGCCCAGGGAGGTTGTGGAGTCTCCTTCTCTGGAGATATTTAAGGCCTATCTGGATGTCTACCTGGGCAACCTACTCTAGGGAACCTGCTTTGGCAGGGGGGTTGGACCCGATGATCTCTTGAGGTTCCTTCCAACCACTACGATTCTGTGATACTCTTCATGTAATTACAATTCCAACCCACGTACTGATCTTTTTATGGGATACTGGGCAATTATTTGGCCACTTCAGTACTTACCTAAACAAAGACAATAATGCTAACACATATTTTATGGTCAGATCAGATTCACTGAGTGAATCTTGTTTGTTGATTTTGGATCACTTCATTCTCAGTGCTGTCCAAGAACAGATGCCACTGTGAGTTGTATAAATTCCTCAAACTGACAGAGCTCTGTCAATTTATTCAATCAACTACATGCTTAAAACTTTTCCTGCTTTTTACTCCACTTAAAACTGTAGAAACACTCTGTAGTCACCATATGTCGTGGAAATAGATCATCTTCATAAAATTCCTACATACCTAAAAATGTTTTCTTTGTTGGTTTGGTAGGAAATGCTAGGCTACACAGCAGGTTGTAAGTTAGCTGCCATTACCCATTGTAACACCAATACCCTTTTTCTCCTGAGTTGTACCAATAACTATAAACTACTATTCTGGTATTTCATTTATAGGTGATCATCTCTCAAACAAATCCACTTTCTTCAGATGCCAAACACTTTAATCCCTATTTATTTTTTAAATGGATCAATCACAGAACCTGAATTTTGCAGCTTTCTTTTATTGTCTCTGTCATTACACCAATTTTTATTAGCCACTTCTGTCTCACAGCCCTGGTGATGATTCTATCCTATATCTTGCCTTGTCACGTGCTTTGCAGAACAAATATTAATAACCTTATGTTATCAGTTCCCTGAGTGGAACTCACTTCAGTTTTGATTTGGAAGAGATGTCTAATACACACATACTTAAATTATGTAACCAAATTGTACTAGCAAATGAATAATATATTTTTTTTCCTAAGAGCAAAAATAAAAAGATCAAATCAAAATACAACAGGTTGTGATGCATCCCTTTATGATGGCATTGGCAATCAGTGCATTTAAAAGTAGTCCCTGTATATGCTATGTTCTTGTACAGATGAGCAAGATATCACAGAATCATCTAGGTTGGAAGAGACCTCCAAGATCACATAGTCCAACCTCTGACCTAACACTAACAAGTCCTTCACTAAACCATATCACTAAGCTCAACATCTAAAAGTCTTTTAAAGACCTCCAGGGATGGTGACTCAACCACTTCCCTGGGCAGCCCATTCCAATGCCTAACAACCCTTTTGGTAAAGAAGTTTTTCCTAATATCCAACCTAAACCTCCCCTGGCGCAACTTTAGCCCATTCCCCTTCGTCCTGTCACCAGGCATGTGGGAGAACAGACCAATGCTTACCTCGCTACAGCCTCCTTTAATGTACCTGTAGAGAGCGATAAGGTCGCCCCTGAGCATATGGTCATATGCAATGTCTGGAGATCTGATGAGACAAACAAGAGTTTATTACAGTAATAAAATGAAATACTTGAAGGAGCAGTAAGCCACTGAAACATCTTCAACACTGAAAAGCTTAGGAGTACTTTCAAGAATACATTCCTTTTGAATTCAGCCCAAGAAAAAAAGATAAAGATGCTCTATGCTCTAATTTGACAGTTAACTAAGACTAGGCACCACAACAAGTGTACAAATTGTTCAGAAGATACCAAGAAAACAACTGCAACTGAACACTGATGTCTCATGATGTACATAAGTAATTCTTACAGTGCAAATAAATGAAATAATCCACTAAAATGTTTTATTTAAATTTCTATGTAGTGGGTCAAAGAGATTTGAACCATGCCAAATTTAATTGAAAAGTTTTCTATACAGACATTTAGAAAACTTACTGGACAGGTATCAATGATGCAGATGAATTTCCAGACAAGAATATAATGGCATTGTCAATAAGAAGATTCAGGTGGAAGTAATACCTTTAATGGCGTAAATGGAAGGTTTCTTCTTTGACTTAACCTCTTTGGCTAATTTTATTTATGTATTCATTTATTTTGATTTTTGTATCAAATCATATTGATTTTTTTCGTTGGTTTTGCAAGACTGTCTTACTTGGAGACCTTTCAACATCTCAAAGCTGGACAGATTTTGTTTTACAGGCAGGGAGGGAATTGATGTTACTTAGCTGAATAATGTAACAGTTTATTGTTTTTTTTTATTATTTATTTATTTTAATGTGCAACATCACTACACAACTACTCAGTTTTAGATTAGTAGACATAAAATAAATGTATGAATAATTGTTTGGTATAGGGCTGTTATCAAAGATAGCATTATAACTAATGTCAGATATACCATTCCTTTCATTTTTCATTGTCAGGAGTTCGCTGTTTTCATTATATATACACTTTCTTTTTTTGGTAGGAGAAATAAATATTTATTTTTTTCTCACTGTGTAAAACTGACAGAGTTAAAAAGTGATATCATCACAATTGAGATAAACTGCAGATACTATAAAATTCTATGATGCCTTTTTCTTTTTTGAATTGTTCTTTGGTTTTGTTTCAATGTTAATGAAGCTGATGCTAAACAAGCTTTCTCAACATTAGTGCACTGAATAAATGCTTACTGTAAGTATAGGCTGACATTTGTAAAAGGTTTCAGGTATTAACTATTTATTAAAAACACTACAGATAATGTTCTCAGTTTTAAAAACAAGCCACAACTTTACATATCGCATTTGAAAAATGAAATTTATTATGATATAGCCACCTACTAGGCACACAGTATGCTAGTAGCACAGAGAAACTGAATATTTATACATGCTTCATTAAGCAACTACCACTACAAAGAGCAAAGTAATTTTATTTTATTTTTAAAGAAAGAAAAAGAATTATAGAGACCAAGGTTTACTTAGATGAACTTAAGTACATTATGTAAAATAGCTGTTTTTAACATTGTGTATAGTTAATGTATTTTTAAGTCAATATCACTTATTAATTGGTCAATCATATTTGTTCAGGCCCTTAACCTGTAGTTAATTATTTAAGGCCACAGAAAATGTTAAGCCTCAAAAACTGTTTTTCAAGTGAGAGGTGTGACAAGTATAATAATCACCTTTCCTTTTCCTCTTTCTCCCCTAAGGTAGTTAAGAACTCCTACCTTACCACTGCTTCTCTATTACAAATTGGTAAAGGACTTGACCTACCAAGTACAATGATTTACCAATGAAAGTAAACAATTCTGCATTTTTTTCATTTTTGTTTTTCCTTGTAGTAGCAATAGAAAAACAGGGAAACACACAAAAACCTTATCTGTAAGGTTTATCTGTATCATTATCTGCATAATAATTGAATGAACATTCACACTGAAAAATATATGATTTACTTTCTAGAAAATACGCGACACTCAAGCACTAAGCCAATTAACAATATCACCACAGCTGGATGAGAGGTCCCAATGTGAGATGAGGCCACATTAAATGCCTAATGAAGAAATGATTGAGAATCATACAGTCACAGGAGGACTAACTGCAACTCTTCATTTTCTAACTCGTCTTTTCTGTCCCAGGATGGAATTTCACATTTTCCTCGGTGTTTTTGTTGACCTCTTGCTCCCATATGTTTGTACGTTTGTGTACGTGTGTACGTGCAGATGTGAATCTGCAGGTCTCAAAGGGTTCAAGAAAATATTCTTCACTAATTTGGGGGAAATGGAAAGATGATCACTAAGTTCACTTTGTTGTTGTTGAAATTCTGTATTCTATAGATAAAAATAAAGTTGTAAGATGAAAGATTTTGAAACAAGGGAACAATACATATATTTAATGCTTATATTTCATTTCATATTTAGTGGTTAGTCATTTCTCAATAGAAATTGAAAGCTTTCACAGAGAGTAGGTTGAATCTGAAAAACTGTTATTGGCTTAGTCATAGCAGAGATTCAGTTTAATTCTCCCTCCCATTATTGTCCTGGATTAAAAAAAAAAAAAAAAAAAAAAAAGACTGTTTTGTTTTGGGTTTCTCTTTCTACTTTTTTCATTAAAAGTAATGTTTCTACTGTTGTTTTTAGAAACATCTGAAAAGTTAGATGAAAAGTAATATTCATTAGTCATTCCTTTCTTTCCTTCCTGCTTTCTCATCCATGTTTCCACTGGTTAATACTAGATTTATATAGTAAATATTCCACTTGCCATTGCATTTCTTGGTAAATATTCAATTCTGATTACAAAATTTTCCTAAATCTGACAGAGAAGATCCCAAATTACCATCTGCCATTACTGGAGATAGATCATTTTACAGCTATGCACCACAGTTAATTTGCTTTATTTTCTTTCCTAATGATAATTGAATTTACCTCTTGACAACCTGTTTCTAATTTTGCTGTCAACATTAGCACCTGTAGTTTTGATTGATGATCATTCTTTGGGAAAGCATTTATAATTTATGTTGTGTCCTATAATTGAGTACCTTGTTGCTAGCACAATAATACTGTGATTTAAGACATACCACTTTTAGTAATTATATGTTTTAAGTACATGTAATAAATATTGAGATACATCCTTAATTACACTAATATAAATGCTTTAAAATATGAGCTAATATGATGTTTACATTGAATATGAAAAAGCATGGATCCAGACTTGTACGTGATTGCAGGCTATGCTAGCAGAAGGCATATTAGTTATACTTCAAGAAAGTGGTTGTGACGTCCGATAATAGCTATGAGAGAAACCTTCTCATTGCATCTGAAAAGACTTGATAGAGGTCTTCAGAGGTCCAATCAGTACAGCTTCTCTTAAAGGGAAATTTTAACTGAAACAACCCAAAGGCAAATAAATAAATAAATACTAATAATTTACTGTAAGGAGAAAAAAAAAAAAAAAAGCAACAGTGGGACTCAGTAATATTTGATGAGTCATTTGACTGTGTAGACATATCTGACATATCTCAGAATCTGACATATCTCAGAAAATATGACGATTTGTTGATGGCTTTTTTCTGACTTTTAGGAAGAGCAAAAGAGCGTATTAAGTTAACTAATAAGTAATAGTCTAATATGAGGTACTAGAAGTAACAGTAACAGATACAAAACAAAGAAAAAGAATCATTCCAGCTTTTAAAAAGGAAACGTACCTTTCAGTTCCATAGTAGTAAAGGCATTGTTCACAGATGTTGTTTCTGTCATTTGCCAGTGGTCTGGAAAATTTGGAGCTGACCAAAGACACGGTCAAGGAAATGAAAGAAAGAGGCAAACAGAACAGGTTTCTAAGGGACCCATCTAGATGAATGAGTACTACTATGGCATGAAAAATGCATGCTTGGACATTAAAGATAATTCATACTGGACTTAATATTGTAAGCTATAAATTAACAGAAACTGGAGAAACATAAGAGACAGGCAGCATTTTAGAATTCTTAGCATTATTCTGTATATATAGCAAAAATTACGACAGACTGATTTCAACAGATCATGAAGTAGAAGACAACATAAAAGAATATTATAGTTGGTCCATTATAAGGTGTGTGCACCTAAAATGGATTGATTGGTTTTGATCATTCTATTTAAGGAAAAGTTAGGATCATAAGACAAGGTGAATAAAGACACAAAGGATCTCCAGAAACTCGGATGTTTGAGATACTTACAACAGAGACAGAAAGAGAGATGATCAGGCAGGCTATGTCTTCATTAACTGTCCTTTGAAATGAGTTAGTCTTGGTCCAACAGAAGCAGATCGATAAATAACAATGATTTCTGTGGCTGTTTGTGTTTCTACTGTATATGGTTTGTGTAGTTTACATGGGATTAGATAAAGCTGGATACCTGGGCCAAATGTCTCTTTATACATATGCTTTGAAGTTCTCTGAGATAAATTTACCCTCCAAACCTTTGCTTCCTTGACTGTAAGCACTTCCTCACGCCTACTGTGGAAGCACATTATTTTCACCCATTTCACATGGATTACTAAAACATCAGCACAATTCTGTTCCCACCACCATTGTATTTATCATGCCTATGGAACTAAAACCTAATTTTTCTTCTTGTTCTTGCTGTTGCTAACTGATATTTCAAAATGAGAGTGTATGGTAGTTGCTAGCCAATTCTACTCTTCTCTTCCAGTTTTGTCAGTTTCCAAAGAAAAGAGTCAAAGAGCTTTCATCTGCTAATGCAGGACACCAAGATATTTGATGACAGCTGTGTTATACTTTCTCTGGTGTGAGAATTAAAACAGTAGTTGCTATTTGTTCTTTACTAGTGATTCAGTGGAGGTACTGGCACAGCGGATGAGCTTCAGCTATGGCAGAGCTTTTTGGTGATGAGGGAAAAGTTAGTGTCCTCTGCTGTAAACTGGACTCTGTCATCTTCACTTCGATTTTACCAGAGCCCACATCCATGTTCAGGATAGGGGCTGCTCTCCTGGAGAATTTTGCAGTTTATGGTTCCTACCACACAGCACAAAGCCAGTTCATGGTGGGGAGATCTATCACTCCAAGTGATAACCAAGGTGTCTTGAGATGGCAGGGCAGTTCCAGGCTCAGAAATGAGCTGAAGGATGAAAGATGGTGAACATAGCACTTTATCCTTTTATGAAGCACAAGAACAGCTGGTTGTTACAAGAGCCCAAGAGCCTTGTATTGGTATGTCCACAAGCTCTATGTCCTAGTACCCAGTACTGCATGGCCATGACACAGTTCACAGCCTGGTGTCCCCATTAAGCAGTAGAGAACATAGGGGTTGCTTTTGTGCTGAGATTCTGGTTTAGGTTCTTCACAAGGGAACATGTGCCAGAGAGCAAATCTGTTCTACAAACATGCTCTGCAAACCAAATAAAGAAAACAAAGATAATTGTGGGATTCTCTTCAAAACCATATTATTGCCTCATTCCAAATTGTTAACGTAGACAGGTCAATAAAGCCATAGAGGTTCAGAAATGATAGGTAAATCTTAATCTAGTTCTTTAACCTTCCTTATTATGTAATGACAAAAAGAAATTAAGTGAAAATGGAAGGTAATACTTTGAAAACTCATTGTCTCAAGATATAATTGAGGCCAAGAGCTTAGCAAAATTCAGTGAAAGACTAGACACGTGGATAATAAGAACATTCATATTTATTTCACACAGAATAATCTTCTCTTTTTGGAAGGGATTTAAACCATACAAATTCTATTAACTGATGGGGATTAGGAAAAGAAACTCCACCTCTTGGCAGATTATTCCATTACTGGCCATTACAGAGTTTCTTTTTGCATATTCCCTTCATGCCTTTGCCACAGATCACTGTCAGAAACAGAATACTGGGCTAGACTGGTTCTGCATGCAGTGCAGCACAACACTTGATATTCCAAAGAACACTTTACTATGCCAGGTTTTCTATCAATACTAAAAATGTTAATTACAAACAGAAGTTTTGTTTATGATGTCCGAGTAATTGAGACAAACAACAAAATGTGATTCTTGTTCTCAGTATTTTGAAATGGTTTTGATATGATTCCTCCTTCCTCAGTTCTCTAAACATCTCATAAATTAATTTAAGGATAGATTCAAAAAAAAAAAAAAAAGGATAAAAATGTCTGCAGTTTGTAATCCTGCAGAGATGACATTAGCAGGGCATAAAATTCTAGTAAATGCTTTGCTACAGATTTAAATCTCATTTTCAATTTGCAGAGTTCTCTACCCTGAAAATTCTAGACACTTTTGAGTTAGTGTTCTGGAAATTACGTTGATTGTTGATTTATTTTCACAAATCAATTTCATCTAAGTAATAAATTGGCTGTTTAAATATGTAGGTAGATGGCCTCCCAAAACAGCAAACAAATATAGTTAAATATATTTAAGTCAATCATAATTTTGTAATTTGGGGCTATTTTCACAATGATATGTCAGATATATTTTAATTGATTCAGTAGCATACTGTAAGTGTGCAGTCTCTTGTATATACCATTTTTATCTTTTTCTTCCTTCGTGAAGCAGCGTAATGTTTAGAATTAATTTTCATCATGACCTATCCAAGGAACGAAGTGTAAAGAAATGACAGTAGGAAAGAAATTGCTACTCAGCAGAAAAAAGAACGAATGAGGGATCTGTGCAATCCTCCTTCTCTTGTGGAAACATGAAAAAATCCATAGACTTTTTTTTTTGTTTTTTGGGGGGGGGGGGGGTGGAATCATCCAGTGCTATAGTTAAGGTGGTAATCTGTAGAGAGAATTTTTCTTTACATTTTCATCATGAAAAATCTATTTTTTTGAGAGAGAGATAGACCTAAATGTTGCATTTTTATGAACCTCAAAAGATCAGTCAGAAACCATAACTCCATTTTCCATTTAGATATATACACATAAACGCAGTCTTTGCTTCAGGATACTTACTGTATTGAGAGTTTAAACACTTTTATGACATTTAAGTGCAAATTCAGAATTCATTTCATCTCGAATAGACTTCCAAGAATTTATGGACTCTTTTACATACCTTTGTACATATAAGTGATCTTGATATATGAGCACCCAAGAATAAAACAACAAATGCATGCCCTGTGAGTTTTATTACACTTCTACCTGCTAAGTCACTCTGCCTACTTACACATACTATCACTGCAAAACACTTTAATTCATTAAAAACTTATGCTTGAATTTAGTGCAAATGAACATACATATTTTTTTTGGAAGGACAATGCACAAAAAAACAACACTGTTTAATTCTGTGGTGACTCCGGAATATGAGAAATTAGATACACCCACTCCTGATCTACAGAAAAACATCAAAAAGCAAAACCTTACCACGTGATGAAAAACATGAGCACACAATGCAATTACTTGCATTGAACTACTGGCTACAAATATATTTCTGAGCCTAAATTGTGAATTTTTTTGGCAAGTACATTAATTTAATCAGTGGAAAGGTGTCACCTCAAAATCCAATTATTTCCCTCCTAAAACTATTTAAATTAGTTACTCTTGAGGTTACCTATGTACTCTTTGAATCCTAGGCATCTTTCCCAGCATCACCCAAGAAACTATTCACATAGCAAGGATTTCAACAGATTTCTTAATTCAGGGCCTAACGCTTCACTTCTAGACTGCCCATACACCTTAAATTGAAGTTTATTTTTGTAAATGATGCAAGACATTTCTCTATGTACTTAGATACATAGAGATCTTTCTAAAACCAGTCTCAACTTAGAAAGGATTTCTCTTTTTTTTTCTTTCCTCCTCCTATTATTCTAACAATTTTCAATGTTTCTGCATAGAAAGTAATTAAGGGTTAAATAAGGTAATAAATAAGGTAAATAAGGATTAAATAAGATAAATAAGGGTTGTTGTTTTCTGTTTTATTCCAAAAAATATACAAAAGGTACTTTTTCAGATCAAACTGCTTCAGAACTAATGTTAGATACAAGAAAATGCCCTTAAATGGGTTTAATAGATACACTTCATAATTAAGAAAAGCTGACATGAATTCAAGCCTACATTTCTGATATTCATTATACTTGACCTTCTATGACACAAATTATCTGTATTTCACCATCAACAAATACACATTTTGGTAATAAATTCTGTTCAGTAAATAAGAGCTCTGAGTTACAAAATACCACGTAAATATTAGCAGACCTTTTGACACTAGTACTTCTATGTTTGAAGAATTATCAAAAATGAATGTCTTATATGCTTGAAAATGGATAATAAATAATGAGACTTCCTGAAGTTCTTCAGTACCTTGTTATCTGCTGTTTTGATTTGTACTTTTGGTAGAGTTTTGATACAATACCTTTAAGATCATATTTTTTTCTTAATTAACACAGTTGAACAATGAATCTTCCACTCTCTTCCCAATATTTATTTATATACAAAACCAGCAATATATTTGATATTTCAGAAAAGATAAATGAGATCTAAATCCTTTTCCCTAAAGGTGTATCAACTATGGAAGACTACCATGCTGTCTGTACTGTAAAGTTACCATTGATTTTTATGATGGTCATTAGCTGCCTTTGAGAGTCGTACTCCATGACTCTGCAGTTTCAAAGCATTGAGTATTTAGAATATGAAATATCAACTAAAAGGGAAGTTTAGTAAGTTTACTAAGTGTTTTGCTCATCTCATGAATTTTATACCTCCTTACTTTCATTAGTCTAGTCATTTCTCTATTTGGAAAAATATAATGATTAAGTATCATCAGTAAGGCATGTTGTTAACTCTTCTTATTGGAGAAGTTGTGGATAGGGAAATAAAATTAGAGTGTATGTGAAAGTAACATAAATAATGCTAATGGACTTAGTTCATTATAAATCTTAATGAACATTTGATATTGCGCCTTAATCAAGATATTAACATGTAAGTCTCCACCACCATCACAAGGTAGTAGTGCTTATTATTGCTATGGCTGTTATTGTGGCCACAACAAAATCTGGAACTGATGGAGGAAAACAAAACAAAACAAACCTGCTAAGCAAGATAGCAGTAAATCAATCAACAAAATTATAAGCTTTGCTAACTAGAGCAGATTCTGGCCAAAGGAGACCAAAGATCAAAACAAGAAGAAAAGGAAGTTTACTGTACCCATTTAAGACTCTTTTCTTACTTGTCCTCATTTTGTGACAGCTTCTGGGGATCTAATTGCAACATTAGGGACTCAGACTGAAAGTGCTTTGAGAAAGTGCTTTGTCAATGTTCCCTTGTGCTTTTTGATGTAGTATAATCTATATTTAATTGCAACATTAAATCTGATGTTGCTTTATTGGAAGAAGCGCATATCATAAAGATACAAAGAGAAAAGGAACAAGGCATCAGTTAACGGTCAGATGGTGAAGGTGTAACTTCAGAACAACCAAAGGGTCCATCTGTCAGGAGCAAAGTGCTCCAGCACAGGTCCCCCACAGGCAGCAGCTCCCCCCAGACCCCCTGCTCTTGCGCAGGCTCCTCTCCACAGGCTGCAGCTCCAACCTGGAATCTGCTTTAGCAGGGATTCTCCACAGACCACAGTCACCTTCAGTGCAGGTCTACCTGCTCCACTGGGGTCCTCTCTACAGAGTGGAAAGCTGCTCCACAATGGTACATCACGGGCTGCAGTGGACAACCTACTTCACCATAGCCCCTCCACATGCCACAGGGGCACTTCAGCTCTTAAGCTCCAGCACCTGAAGCACCCCCTCCCCCTCCATTTTCACTGACCTTGGTGTCTTCACGGCTGTTTCTTACTCTCCCAGCTGCTCCTGAGCAGCAGGTTCTTTTAAATTTTTTATTTTTTTTTTTCCCCCTTTCTTAAATATGCTCTCACAGAGGCACAAACAACATTGTTTATTGGCTCAGCTCTGGCCAGAGGCGGGCCCCTTATCTAATGTGGGGAAGCTTCTCAGTTCTTCTCACAGAAGCCACCCGTATGGCCCCCAGCTCCCAAAGTCTTGCCACGTAAACTCATGACAGCTTGAATTTCAAGACTGCTCCATACAGGTCAGATAATCTCGGATAATTTTCAATTGCCACATTACGTAGAACATTTTCTGCTGACCAGCTAGTAATACAAGTTTAGAATGGCAGTGTGTAGTCAGTAGTGTTAGCTTATGTAACAAAAAAACAACTCTGAAAACACATTTCAGACAGTCAAAATATATATATATTTGTGTTTCGGTCCCATTTGGGGCATTTCCCTAAGATTATATCCTAAAATAACCTTAGATTTTATCCATCTTTTCTGACTGTCTCAAGAGGCAAGCTAAGATATATTTCTATATATATTTTCACAAGCCATTCTGGAGTGTATATTCTTTTTGTGGTGAAAACCAGGAAGCACATGACTGAAAAAATATCCTTTAGTGATATATACCCACTAAAAACTTACTATACACATTATGCAAATCATTGTAATCACTTACTATATAACACTTTCATGCTAAATTGTGGAAGCTGTATGCTGATTTTGCGTTCTGCCCTTGCCTCGGACAGAAACAGTAGAAAAAAAAATCAAAATAAATTTGTATCAAGGGTTTGATTTTTTGTTTTGCTCTTTGGTGTAATGTAGCTTACTGTTGCTAGGGAATATAAAGCTCAAAATCAGAAATCAAGATCTGCATTGACAGTTTTACAAACACATTATTCAGATCTCAGTTTGTATAACACAAGTTTTGAGTAATATATAGTTACTTAATGCATTGTAAAAGTTTCTCCTACTGTTTTTCCATAGATCTGTATTAATACCTTGTAAGTAGCATCTCACTACCTGCAACTCTGGTGAATATTACTTGTGATCAGTTCTGGCAAAAGCAGAAGGGACTGACTGTCACAGATGTGATAGGGTCACACATTTTATTCTATACCAAATTTCTATTACAATTCCCTTTTTTCTCATTTTATGAAGTTTACTTAGGCTCAATAGATAATGGCTTTCTGAAATAAACTCATACGACTCATACATGGTTTCTCTGACTTGAAAAGTACATGGGTAAGCTGAGCTTTTGTCAGAAGTAGAAGCAGTATTTGTTAAGCAGTATTTGTTGAAAGATTTTGTTCAAATTAAACAGAGATTGTTGAAGATTACTTTTTTTTTTTTCGTACACAAATAAATTGTTCAGATGGATTAAAATCAGACTAGTAAATCCTCAAGGTTGAAAATATGTTAGCTAGCATGTGTCTCTAATTCATATAATGCTTCATACAATGTATAATTGTTAGGAAAAAAAAAAAAGGAAAAAAAAAGGAAATACCATCACCACCAACAAAAACACATAACCTTTCTTTTTCACAGGTCTATTAAACTGAATATCAGTTTTATTGATTTAAAAACTTGTATGTCTGTTTTGTTGTTGTTGTTTGTTTTTAATATGTTCATTTGCTTTTGTTACCCATAGCTGTACTGAAATTCAATGTGAATAACTCATGATATGAATTTCCCAGCGTTTAAAACTTCAGTATTTATATTTAGATATTAGAATATTTTACTTAAAATAAATAAATAAAATAACTCTAGGTTCCATAGCTCAGGAAATGACATGGTTTATGTAATGAAAAAACAAAACAACAACAACAAAAGGTTTCTTTAAGGAGTATCTAAACATTTATTTATACATAGCTATTACTAAACTGTACAGAAGTAAGGTATCATTTGTATTCTATGTAAGACATAAAGAAAATTGAACACTTAGTAAGGATTAACACTATTTCCTTAAAAATCAAGAATGATTATGCTCATTATTGGACTAGAAAGAGGAACGAACAAATATATCTATGATTCTTTCTTTCTTTGAAATACCATTTTCTTCTTAAATTCAAATTGTAATAGCTTTAAATATAACTCTCAGAGGATGCATCTATAATATATGTTAAGGATAGACACAACCCAGACGTAAGCACAATTCACTGTAAATTCATCTTGCTTATATTATTTTGGATAAATCCTGGAGCTTGATGGAAGTGGAAACAGCCTCCAACCTGCCCTTGAGCTTATCCACAGCCACTGGGCTCAAATCCTTTGGTAAGTCAGCCAGTATGTATAATAAATTTTATGACTGTTATGAGAGAAACTGCTAGGGACTGGATCTGGGGATACTGTGAGAAATACCAGCAATGAGAGGTGTGGATGTGTAAACTGACTGGGAAGGACAGTATAGATATACCAATTGCAGATCAGGCAGTTGTGTCCATGCCTTTTCAAGGGGCAGAGACAGATATGTGGTAACCCTAAGCCCACTAAGACAAGGAAAACCAAACTGGACAACTACAGGAAAGTTAGAACCCACTGGCTATCATGAACTGCCTACAACATTTGTGCCAGATATTCTCATGAAATTGAATATAACAATGGACAGGTCAGCCAAGGGCTACACAAACATATTCACATTGTAAAGTTTGATGAGTATTGCTAGTCTTCTTTAAAAAATGGTACTACTATGAAACAAAAGTGTTTATACAGAAATCCTTATAAACTTCATCAGAGATGAAACATCAGGTATTAATAGTATCATGAATTTTGCTCTAAATTTCAAAAAACCTTCTCGGTCTCTCCACTTCATCTTGTTCTTCAAGAGGGCAAAATATGTTAACTTATGGGTTTCCAGTGGAAAGGAACTGGTACCAGAATTGAGTAAAGGCAGTGTTCTGAGATACACACAACAAGTTACAAGGCTACAAGCCACTGCTCACCTGTTTCCCAGCTCTGGAGTCCTCTTAATTATTTACCCAGAATTTCTAAGATTTGGTCATTTTGCTCAAAACACCATTCAAAGCCTCTAACTTTAGTTTCAGTCCATTCAGAGAAAATTTGCTGTTATTTAACAGCAGTCAACCTCACATTTAATTCTGGATTTTTTTTTTATTATTATTATCAGTAAAATTAAGACCTTTGCTATCATTAGTTCAATATTGATTGTAAATCATTTTTTTTGATTTATTGTTAAATTTTAAGCAGTGTTAAAGTATACAAGCAGACATCATACAAGCAAAGATACTATTTTAAATATATAAATTTGTTCAATTGTTATCGTACAAAAACATAGAATACATGCTGTCTTAGGCAGGCAGTAGAACATTTTTAAGTCTTTTTCATCATATGTCAGGAGAATTGTTTGGATTCCTCTGTCATAACACATTAACTAAAGTAAAAAGGTATTCGGCATGTTTAAGTGCGCACCCTGACAGATGACAAAATCTTCTCATAAGGCATAGATATAAGAATAAATAAACACCTTGTTACTTTTAAATCTGGGAACAAAAGTACATCTAGATTTTCTGCGCATCACTGAATTCTGAGATTCTTGCGTAATGGTTCCATGATCATTACCAATATGATTACCTTACTTTGTATTTTGTGTGCTCTTTTACTGATGAAAAGAAAGGTGGCCATTTGTGACCATAGCCAAATGACAGAGAAATGGAAAATGAGAACCAGTGATGGAACTCCTGATTTCAGCAACATCCTTCAAAACAAGTACAGAGGTGGATAGGGGAGGGAGGGATGGAGTGAGAGGACAGTGGAGTCCAAAAGGCTGAGGAGGGGACAGAAGACAGGGAGATTTCAAACATTTATACCTAAATGTAACCACTGATAACATACAGTCGAGCACAAAATTCATCTAAAATTCATCTCTTTATTACAGAGAAGAGATGGAACCAAAGGCTAGCATTTCCCAACAAAGTTTATCCCAGATACTCAGGCACAGAGTGTTTGTTCAAATGAGCTGACTTATTGTCATTTTGCATACACTAATGCTCCTAGAGGGAATCCACTCCCCTACCAGGTTGGGCAGTTGCAGTCCATGTGGACTTCCCTAACTCTGATCTGATCAGTTCCAGCCAGCTCTGATCCATTCCTCTGTTTTTAAGGACCTTGTCCCAGGGGTTCTCATCCAACAACTGGAAGTTGCTCTTCTAAAGTTCAGGGTCCTGACTTTGCTCTTTGCCAGGCCTGTATTCTTTGAGATCACAACCTCAACCAGACCATGGTTGCTACAGCCCAGACTTTTTCCGATCTTAACCTCTTTAATGAGTTCATCTGCATTGGTGAGCACCAGGTCACTTATCCTCTGGTTAGTTTGCCTAATACCTGGACCAGGAAATTGTCCTCAGTGCATTCCAAGAGTCTCTTGGATTGCTTACAGCCTGCTGTTTTGCTTTTCCAGCAGAAATCCGGGTGGTTGAAGTCCCCCATCAGGATGAGAGCATTAGAGTGTGACACTTCTTGTAGTTGAAGCAAGAAGGCCTCATCAACAGGCTCCCCTTGGTCAGTCAGCCTGTAGTAGAATCCAAACACAAGGCGTCCTTTATGGGTCTGATCCTTAATTTTTACCCACAAGCTCTCAACCTGTTTGTGGCTATTTCTGAGAGGCATCTCTTTGCAATCTATCCATTTCTGAACATAGAAGGCAACACCCCCACCTCTCATTCTCTGCCTATCTGAAAAGTTTTTACCTATCTGAAAAGTTTTTCTTTCTGAAAAACTTGTCGTCCTCAATTGCAGTGTTCCAATTTTATTTGTCCCGCCACTTTTCTATAATAGCAGTTAGATCGTAGTTTTTCAATTGCACCATGGTTTCCCAGCTCCTTTTGTTTGTTTCCCATGCTGCGTGCATTGGTGTAGAGGCACTTCATCTGGACTATGGGCCACATCACCTTTTTAGAGGATCCCCCCCCTAATTCATTTGGGACAACTCACACGTATTTTCCTGTTGCTTCCTAAAGTGCTGGTGTTCCCTGGCTCTTCTCTGTAACTCAGAAGTACATCCCCTTCCCCCACTGAATGTAGTTTAAAGCTCTGCTAATAAGTCCAGCCAGCTTGCTGCCCAGAACACTCTTGCCCCACCTTGTCAGGTGCACTACATCCGCTGTCTACATACTCAGTCTTTGAGAGGTGCCTACACAGAATCCAAAATGAAGAATCCTGAATGTCACACTAGTCATTCAGCCAGTCCTTTGCCTGGTCCATCCGTCTCCTCCTTCCTAGGTCCCAGTCTCCAAGTAGGAGGAGAGAGAAAAACACTACCTGTGCTCCCAATCCTTTCAACATCTTTCTGGGGGACATAAAGTGCCTTGTGATATTGCGGAGTCTCCTCGTTGCAGCCTCATCCAACCCTATGTGAAAGAGTAGGAATGGGTGGTAGTCCTCTGGCTTTTTGGTAGCCTCTTCTCACAGATAACTAGTGATAGGACTAGAAGGAATGGCCACCTCAAGTTGCAGTAGGGGAGGTTTAGGTTGGAAATTATGAGACATTTCTTCTCAGAAAGAGCAGTCAGGCATTGGAACGGATTGCCCAGGAAAGTAGTGGCATCCCTGTCCCTGGGGGTATTCGAGGAAAGGTTGGACGTGGTGCTTAGGGACATGGTTTACTGGGTGACGTTGGTGGTAGGGTGATGGTTGGACCAGATGATCTTGAAGGTCTTTTCTGACCTTAATGATTCTATGATTCTTCATGATAGAGTGAATGCAGGTCATCAGCAAGCAGCAAATCACTCTGGAGAGATTTTCTGGATGGCAAATGGGTACTTCAGTGCCTCTCAGTGAGGAATCTCCAATTACTAAGACTCTTCATGCTTTTTCAGTGGCTCTGGTTCCAATATAGGTGGTTGGTTGGTTGGTCAAATTTTGTACAGATGTCTTTTCTTGGGTCTTGACCATTACTCACACACTCTCCTTTATCTAGCCTCATCTGTTGTGTAGGGGCACTTCAGGGGCAAGGGGAAGACTCCTACTTCTACTCTGAGCAGAGATGAGGGTCCAGTCTCCCTTGAGTGAGTCAGTCAAGTCTGTCAGCTCAGGTCTGGAACCTACCTCACCTTCTCCTTGGCAGGACTTAAGGCAGGGCTGTCACTCAGCCTCACACTTGCACCTATATCCCCCACCTCTGCCTCCTGGCCCTGGGGGAACTTCCAGATTCCGAAGTTCCCTCAACTGAGGATCTGGGCAGCTCTTTGGGTCCTCAGGAGGTCTGTTTGGTTGTAGGTGTCTGCCTGGAAAGGTTGCGTCCCCTCCATCTGTGTTTTAGCCTCAGCCTGGCAGTTGCAGGAGGTGACACCATTTTTGTTCCAGTAGAAGGATGTTTCTTGTTGCTCCCAGAATAGAAAAAAAAAGGCCCACCTTTCACCCTCTGGTGCAAGCTGCCATGCTGTGACCTGGCTGACATGCCACACCCTGCTTGCACACTCTGGTCTCTACTCTCCTGGTTGCTCAGGCACTCCATGGGTTCTTTGTACATGTGGGTTGGCCACTACTGGTCCTAGCCTAGCTCAAGCCTCTTTGGACACCCTCCTGAGGGCTCCCACCTCCTGGCAGCTCCCTCTGATACCTGGGGTCGCTTCAGTGCAGGAAAACCCCAGCACACCGCAATCCCCTGCTCCACTGCAGAACGTGCCTGCCTCACAGCTGATCACCTCAGCCAAAGGTGGAGCCAAAGGTTAGGATTTCCCAACAAAGCTTCTAGACACTCAGGGACAGAGTGCTTGCTCCAATTAGCTGATTTATTGGCATTTTACATACACTAATGCTCCCAAAGGGAATCCACTTCCCTAGCAAGTTGATGGTTGCTGTCCTGGTGATAATGGGAGTCTCTGCTGCAAGACTTCTTGCATCAGCATCTTCAGCTATACAGGCAAGACTCTCCAAATCATGGGTTTGCTGGACTCCTGAAACCCAGCTGTTGTGTGGTCCTTACCAAATGCAAATTCATTTCTACCGAGATGCCTAATCTATATGGGAAACATCCCCTAACTACCATAGCTATTTTCTACCAAGACTATCCTACAGTCCTATGCATCCATGGAAACCTTTGCAGGTATTCATCAATGGAAGCTTGCAGGAATGTGAGGAGAACCATTAGTTGGGCATTGGTGAAACTGAGGAAAAAAACAGCCAGGTTGTCCTCAGCCAGAGTTGCAACCACCCCCGTGGCTGTCTGCAGTTCCACCATGAAAATGGTTCTTTGAAAGGAGTTGGCTGATGCAGAGGACGTCCCTGCCATCTCTTCCACTATCTTCTGCATTTCAAGCAGCTTCTTCAACAGACTCCATGAGCTGATCCAAAGCAGGACTAGATCATGTTTGTCATTGAGGTCTACTTCTTCTTCCCACTCTTCCTCATTCAACTCCTCCTCATCTTCATCATGCTCCTTCTCTTCCTTTTCCTCCTCTACATTCTCATCCTTGCTACTCAATCTCCACTGCTCAGTGTCACCATCAGAGTCAGTATGGCTCTGCCTGGGCAGCCAGTAGATCCCAAGGGGCATCAGAAGCATTTCAGCAAAAGCCCAGAATTCCCAGTGCTGCACACAGCGAGGAACATGAATTCCTCATTGATCCCACTCTGAGGCTTGCTTCCCTGCTCAACCTCTTGCAGCAGCCAAGTCATCTTGTGACTCAGCATCTCCTCTCGTTGCATGAGGTCTTTCATGACCGTATCAATCTGGTCCCCAACCTTGAGCATGAGCTGCAGGAGGCTCAGCATTGACAGGATGCATATGATACAGATAGCCATGGTCTGGAGGAGATGGGAGAGAAGGGGGCTCAGCAAGGCTGGGTGCAAGGGAGCTGGTGGCTGTGGGAGAAGGGACAGGAGCCAGAGAGACGCGAGGGTAGGTAGGAGAGGGGGCAATGGAGATTGGAGGCAGCAAGGGCAGGGTTTGTGAGCGCTGCATGTACAGGGCCACAGGCCACCCCAGGCAAGTTTGTGCACAGGTGTCAGGTGTCCAACAGGGCTACAAGCTCTGGCCAGAGAAGAAATGGGAACCATCCTGCAAAGCTCTCCCCATGACCAGTCGTGGGCTGGGTTTTGCCCTGGGCAAGGGTGCTGAGAAGGCAGGTGGCACCACAGTAGGCTCTCCCAGGCCCCATCCCCTGTGGGGCAGTAGCATCTCATGAGGCCACAGGTGCCTGTCACATCCCTAAAGCCTCGGGGCACTTGCCCCCACTCGGGCACTTCTGTGGTCAGCCCAAGGCACTCCCCAGAGTATCTGCACCTTCATTTCAGCCTTAGAAACTACCTTGGGGGCTGGTGTTTGTGCTCTGGCCCTCAGCCAGCCCAGTCTTCCCCCCGCCTGCCGCACTCACCCATGGCCCGAGCCACAATGCACCGCCATGCTGTGGTGACATGGTGACATGTTAACCCCCATGCCAACACATCCTTGGTTCTGCTGTGGGCAGCAGAACACAATGGTGACCATCCCAGCCCTGGAAGGCCCCAGCCAGTGTCCCCAGTCCTGGCTCAGCATCACACAGCTGCTCTGTGCACCCAAAGGCCCAGCCTTGGCTGCAGTGACATGCAAAGAACAAACCCACCGAGCCCCCAGGGGTCCCTGTGCACTGCAGGCAGGAGCCACCCCAGGGCTCTCCTCCTGGTGACCCTCACAAGCACCCTCCTTCCCCCTCCTGCTCTTGAGTCACACCAGCTGTAGCATGACATAGCACAGCAAGCTCCCAGATTCCAAAGGAATAAAAACCTTGTTCCTGGGGCAAGCGGAAAATATCCTGTGGATCATGCTGGCAGGTGCCTGCTTGCCCCCTTCATACAGCCTCTCCTTCGCATCCAGGTTGCTCCATGTTGCTGCACAAACTCCCAGAGCAGTCTCTGGGACAGCCACTCTCCACCTGGGTCCTCTGTGTCAGCAATGAGGTGCTCCTGGGGCTGCACTGTGGATATCAGCTACACAGGCTGCAGGGGAACCTCTGCCCCTCCTTCTTCTCTCACCTTGGTGACCAAAGTTGGGTGTCTCACACTGGTGGTGAGACACCACACTGAAGTGAGGACTTTTAAGCCCATTCTCACAGAGGCTCCACCAGCTTGGCTGTGGGCTCACCAGTGGCCTGCGCTGGCCCACTTGGAGCTGGCTGGAAGCAGCACAGGGCAGCCCTGGCCTCTCCTCACAGAGGCTGCTCCTCAGTGGCACTCTGGGGCCAGCTCATGGGCACCCACACGCACCGCAACACTGAAATGCTGTAACACTTATAATGAGAACAACTAAGTAAGGGCAACCCACAGAGGGTAGTTAAATACAAGCTTCTCTGGGAATGACTCCACAAATGGCTCAGGTTCACTGCAGAAGAATAGTAGAAACCAATAAAACCAGGGGCAGTGGACCAACAGGCCTGTGAGTGCCAAATGTGTTGATGTCTGTAGACAGTAAAGGAGGCAGAGGACTAATGAGCAATGAGTGTAGGCACTTCCAACCCCCCTGCTATGGGCAGGGACACCTTCCACTAGATCAGGCTGCCCAAGATCTCATCCAACTTGGCCTTGAACACTTCCAGGGATGGAACATCCACAACTTCTCTGTACGTAGTGATAAATTTCAATGCAGACCTCTAGAGCATTACACAGGCACCCAAACAGGACCTGTGGTAGTCATTTTTTTGCTTTAATTGGAGCAGTTGGTGGCTTGAAATGATAGTTACGGAACATTAGAAGAACAGGATATGTAAATGGCTCAAACTGGAGGCCTGAAGACTGGCATTTGCACATTGGGAAAGGAAAATAAACACCAAAGTTTGGTGTTTGTTTGGGAGCTGCTCCATGTGTGGGTGTGTGCCGCGGGGTCTATTTGTCAGGAGCGGGTTGGTCTGGCTTGGGACCCCCTGGGGTCCACCCGCCCCCAATCACCTGCTTCTGAATGGGCTCCTCTCCACGGGCTGCAGTGTGGGCTGCAGTGAGGAGATCTG
This sequence comes from Anser anser, assembly GCF_964211835.1. NCBI lineage: Eukaryota > Metazoa > Chordata > Aves > Anseriformes > Anatidae > Anser > Anser anser. The sequence continues at coordinate 124,735,529 of NC_139720.1, read as the reverse complement.
CCCTGCCATGGTACACCAGGGGCTGCGGGGGAGGGGGGTGGTAGTCAGCCTTCCCCACCAGGGTCCTCTCTGTGGGCCACGGGGGGCGCTTCGGCTCTGGCACCTGGAGCACCTCTGCACTGCACTCCGCCTCCTCTGCACTGACTTTGGTGTCTGCAAGGAGGTTTCTCACTCCTCACTCTCCCAGATGCTGTTGTGCAGCAGGTTTTTGTTTGTTTGTTTGTTTGTTTGTTTGTTTGTTTGTTTGTTTTCCTTTTCTTGGATGTGCTCTCATAGAGGCACAAACTGCATTGCTCATGGCTTGGCTCTGGGCAGCGGTGGGCCCCTTTGGAGCTGGCTGAAACTGGCCCTTATCTGCCACAGGGCAGCTGCTGGATTCTTCTCACGGGCTACCACTGCGGCCCCCCCGCTACCAGAACCTTGCTGTGTGAACCCAATACACTGGGGCAGCTAGGTCATTACTGGCCTTTAAAGTATGAGGGCTTAAATTAACTAATGAAACCCTAAATGTGATGGGGGTAGAAGGGACTGGGATAGCAGTGCCACTTTTTGGGGACACCAAGCTGAGACTAGGAATGATCATTGGGCAATTATTGTATGCACCTGAGGCAGGGACTAACTTGTTGGGAAAGGATTTGATAATGAAATTGGGCATTCAAATAGTAAATTGTTAGGCTGGAATAACGGTGTAATTAGTGGGGTGCTTTCAGACCCTGAGAGCAAAGGTATATTTGCTTTTGAGTGGAAAGACCATGAAATGGGGTGGAAGCAGCAATACAGATGAACAATTTTACCTCAGGGATTTACAGGGCCACCAATTTATTTGGGCAAGTTCTAGAACAAATTTTGGAGCAATTCCAACCTCCAGAGGGGGTGTTGCTGTTACAATATGTGGATGATCTTTTATTGTCAGGACAGGAGAAAACAGTTGTGAAGGAAGCCACTAACAAGCTATTAAACTTTCTGGTAAAACAGGGTTTGAAAGGATTGAAAATAAATTAAAATTCTTAGAAAGAGAAGTCAAGTATTGAGGGCATCTAGTGTCTGAGGAGGAACAAAGAATAAATCCAGAGAGGATTCAGGGAATTGTCGAGCTACCCCTACCCAAAACTAAAAAGAAGTAGAAAGTTTTAAGAGAGAGAGGTTTTTTAGGTATTAGGAGTCACGAAGTCCAAAGGAAAATAGATACTCCGTGATGATGGGAGAGAAATGCTGAATAAAGCGCTAATGAGGCAAATATTAACTATTTTGCATCAAGAGGGTCATTGGGGAATTCAAGCAATGTGTGACGCTGTGCTATGGATATATGTATGTGTAGGAATATATATACTCTGGCTGAACAAGTATGCAGGAGTTGTGTAGTATGTCAAAAGGTAAATAGGAAAGTCATCCGCAGTCAGCCCAAAGGAGGGTGAGAACCAAGAAGTCAGTGCTTCCAAAATGTACAGGCAGATTTTACAGAACTTCTTAGAGTAGGTAGATTTAAATACTTATTAGTCTTGGTCGATCATTTGTTAGGGTGGGTGGAAGCTTTCCCTTTAGTATCTGCTACTGCGAACATAGTAACTAAAGTAATTCTAGAACAAATAACTCCCAGGTATGGAATTGTTGAAAATATTGACTCTGATCAAGGAAATCACTTTATGTCAGAAATATTGCAAGGGCTAATGTGGACTCTAGGAATTAAGTGGAAATTTCACACTCCTTGGCATCCTTCCTCTTCTGAAAGGGTGGAGGGGATCAGACAGTACAGAAGCAATTGACTAAGTTCTGGAAACTCAACTTCCCCAAACGAAGTGCTTATCTTTGGCACTTCTCCAAATTCAAACTGCACCAAGAAAAGACGTGGGAGTTTCACCATATGAAATATTATTTGGTTGCTGTACATGGACAAAGGGAGTGAATTACCTCAATTTGAGACAAAAGATGCTTTTCTTAAGAACTATATACTCGGGCTGTCATCCTCTTTGTCATCTCTCAGGACCCGTGGACAGTTAGCTCAAACCCCACCCTTGGAAGCCCTGATCCATCCATTTGGAGAAGGAGATTGGGATCTGATGCGAACATGGAGAGAACTGAAACTGGAACTTGAGTGGGACGGACTGTTCCAAGTGCTCCTGACTACTGAGACAACAGGAAGAACGGCTGAGAAAGGGTGGACTCATACCTGGGTAAAAGCATCAGTTAACCCTGATACCTGAGAGACTGCATTAACAAAGACTTATAAGGTTAAAACTGTTAAAACTATCTATTGTAAACCTTTAACTTCTCCTTAGAAGAATTCTTAATAAATTAATGAGTAAAAGGGATTGAATTACACAGAATTGAAATGTTTCCAGGGAACACTCCCTTGAAGTGGGAGAAGGGGCTAGTTAATCCCCACCAGAAGAATCCTTATTAGTTTGAGATTTTTATTGTTTTTCTTAATTATTATTTCTTAATTATTATAGGGGTGTATATATATATATATGTATATATATGATGTATCTTAAGTTTATTTTAGTAATACCTATTCTCAATGGATTAGTGATAGGATGGAGGGAAAAATCACCATTTTCAATTAATCCAGAACATCTCTGGAGTTCTATCTCAAAATAATTGTTGGATTTGCACCCAGATGCCTAGAAAGACTGAAAAGGCCTTGTCCCTGATTGCTATTTCCAGCAGCAACTCTGTCTGGATTCTCTAGATTTCTAAAAATGACAGATCATACTCAGTCCCAGGAAGGAATAGATTTTGAAGTTGAGCTCCCTACACATAATCCTGGTACGATATACCATGTTATCAGAGGTGTCTTTTAAAGAACATTGATAGAAACTCAGGGGGCAATATTACTGACCCTGGGTGTGGAAATATCCATGAAGTAGGGAATAATCCATACTGTACTGAATATGGTAGCCACGGGAATGCTAATATACATAATGCACACCAGCTGCAACATGAGAATCCTGTAACTGGATGGCCTGTCCCAAATGGCAAAGGGTGGTACTGGCTATGTGGCAATAAAGCCAGGAAGGTGTTGCCCCTAGGACTGAAGGGAGCTTGCACCCTGGGGGCAATAATTCCAAATGTAACTATTATTGAAGACTATTATTGAAGCCCCCTTGAGACCGCACGCATAATTAAGTGTACTCCAGATAATCCTCTAGTAAAATTTCACAGTTTTGCAAGGTGGTATTTACCTAGGTTAGGGGTGAGTGAATTAGAAAAAGCTATTGTAAATATCACAGCTATAATTGAAGAACTAGAAAATAACAGTCTAGATGCAAGAAAAAGGAGGTAAGTTTGCAAAAATAGTACTCTAGAATCGAATGGTATTAGATTTACTAATAACCTCATAAGGAGGAACATGCACTGTAATTAATACTAGTTGCTGTATATATATAGATCAAATGGAACGAATTTGACTGATCTCAAAAATATTTGGGGGAAAAAAAAAGATAAAAAAAAAGATCCCACATAGAGTAGCTCAAGATGACACTTCCTGGGGATTTAGAAACGTTTGCGAGAAACTAACTTTGTGCTTACCTGAACAGAATTGGCTCAAACAACTATTTTTTGGTATTGTAATAATAATGGCATTGTATATCTGTCATCCCCCATGACATCCGAAAAAGAATATTGCGCCTCAATGTTGGAAAAACTCAAGAGTGCAGTATGTGAAGAGGTGCAAAAACAACAATAGGAATAAGAAAAGAAGAGGGGCGGATTGTGAGAAATTGTGTTTTTGCAGTAGAGAACTAATTTTCTGTATTCAAAGGTAGTTGTGGAGTCATAACAAGGAGAAATGCTAAGTAGAAAACTGGACAGTAGAAGGCCTCACTGTTCCAAAATAAGGTAGAAACTTGAGAAAAACAGGATGAGCAGGTAAAACAAAGATCAGAAGTTCTCAAAACATAAGAAATGATAAAGAAAAAAAAGGAAAAGGAGAAATTAAAGGGTTGAAAAATAAATTGTACATATATGGTATAGAGGAGTGTCGAGTAACTTGTGAACCTGTAGTACTCAGCCAATGAGGAAACAGGGGAGGTGATCAGGTGTCGGGTAATAGGGAATAAAAGGTTGTGATTTGTTTACTATAATGCGCTCCCAATTGGCAGGATGCCCACCATTGCAATCGCAAATAAAATAGCTTCACAGAAGATCCTGTCTAAAGAAAATTACTGAAATTTTTCTCACAAACCAAAGGGATATTCCATACCATACAGTGTCACACTCAGCAATAGAAGGTGGAAAAAGGAAGAAGAAGGGAGGGATGGGCTCTCATGAAAAATGTCTGTTCTCCTGAACACCGGCTATGTGCGTTGAGGCCCCACGTCAAGGACGTGGTCAAGCATCTCTCATTGGTGGGAAGTAGAGAGTAATTTCTTTCCTCTGTGCTTCCACACGGCCTTTGCTCTTTTTTGTTGTTTGTTTGTTTGGGTTTTGTTTTTGTTTTGTTTTTCCCTTTTCCCCTTTCCCTTTTCCCTTTAGTTAAATTATTTAATTAATAATAATTTTCCATTAATAATTATTTTTCCTTTAATTAAATTATCCTTATCTCAACCTGTGAGTTGGTTCTTTCCTTTTCTTCTTCTCCTCCTCTTCTGATTAGGGGGAGTAAGAGAGCAGTTGTGGTAGAGTTCAGCTGCCTAGCAAGGTAAAACCACCACAGTTGGCTAAGGCAGAACTCTCTACAAATTAGACTTTTCAACTTTGTGAAGAATCGGATAGAAAAAGGAAATGTACACATGCAAAGGAGTCAGCATATAGGGATTTAAACTTGACAGGGCTGAGTAGTAAAACTAAGTAGTACAAAGGAAGCTTATGATCTATGGGGGGAACAAACATTGCTTAACTCTGATAATAATGTACGCAGTGGAAATCTTTTCTGCCCCTTTCATTGGACAGATGCATACCATCCAACTTGTAAATAAGAAATAAGTCATGGTCTGCCAGTATGATTGTCAGTCATCTATGTGTCCAGAGACCTCATAAGTGACTAGGAACTAAGGGAACATAGGAATTTCCTCCTAAGGAGCTGGGACCTTTCTAAGGATCCTGAAAAAGGCTGCATTTAGGAACAACAGCAATGTGGGGATGGATCATTGGGCCAGGTGGCAGTTTCAGAGCTGCCCTCCATGATTTCACCCAACCCTCCCAAGGGGAATATAAGAGTTGAAGGCAACCATAGTGGCTGTACTCAGCAGCGGAGGGAGGTCATTGCCAGGAAAGGGGCTGAGGTAATATTCAGACCCCCGCCCCCTCCCTTCTACTGCCGGAGAGCTGGAGATCTCAAGCTCTTTCAACAAAACAGCAGGAACTCCGCTTTAAATGTTTCAAGCTATACTGAAAGCACTCTAAATTAAGTACTTCACCACCACCGGATTTAGATTTGATAATTTGAGGATGAAGATGTTGGGGTCAATCAACTGACACAAACACACTCCTGCAGACCCCATACAGCTGCTGGAAGGTGGTGTTCTCAGGCTCCTGTGAGGTGCCCGGGAACCTCCCCATGACAGATTCCTCAGAAGCTAGCAAAGGAAAGGTGGGGAGACTTTCCATCTGGTTAAAAACTTATATACCCCCCCCAAACAAACAAACAAAAACACAAGACAAATACAACCCTACTCTCCTGTTGCTCAAAACCTACTCTCCTACTTGTTTCGGGCTAAAGTTCATTTGATCATGTTACACTAATTGTACTATCCAGGAGGCAGGAAGCATGCGCCAGGAGACCTAGCCAGAATAGTTTACTAGTTTACTATCTCACTGAAAATTGCAGTCAGAATGAATTTGGGAGTACAGAAAGAAGGACAACACATATACCTTCCCACCCTAATCTTCACCAAATAAAACATGGAACCTCATACTGAGGGCAATTTAGTATATAACAAGGGATTGAATATAGGAATCAATAATCAGAAATATTGTAAATAATGCCCTCATTACACTCTTTATTTTCATGTAATCCTTTGATAAACTAGAACCTGAGAAGGAAACGTCGCGATTGGATGGTAAATTGTCATTGTCAGTAACCTTATTTCTGTGATTTTTTGTTTGTTTTTCTCCAAGCATGTAGTCTGCCACTTTCTTTGGGAATGATGTGTGGGCTGGGGTGTGGTGGTGTTGGACTCCTACACACCAGTGTAGGATGGAGGGTATATATATGAAGCCAGGGAATACTTTGGGAACTCAAAAGGTACTTGCTCATCTTGGATTTAATCTCCTAATTTCAGTTAGGAAGGGGTTTGGGTTGGTGCTAAACTAATGAGTGGCTCCTACCCAGTGTTGTAGGTGGGGGAACAAGCATGTCTAAGGTTAGGGAATATACTGGGAAATCAGGAGGTACATGCTCATCTTCAGTTGCAGTTTCTGATTTTACAATTCCTTAAATGATGAAGGAGAGCATTTTGGTTATATTAGACAATCTACAGGAGGGGTATCCCAACATTCCTGTAAAGCTCTGGAAATTGGCCTGGTAAAGTCTGAGCCTGATTCACTGTATATGAAAGGATACTGGAAGGACACAGATGTAACAAATCAAAATTATAGACATGGATGAGAAACAAACTTTTCCCAGTCACACAAGTTGATGAGCTAGCAAACTACTGGTGCCACTTCAAGGAAGATCAATCTGGACTTCGCAGCTGATGAGATTGTGAACCAGGGGTCCCAGAATGGCATGGTACAGAAACAGCAGAGCTCTGAAACCCATGGTTTTGCAGGGGGAAGGTGGAGCAGGAGAAACAAGGAAGGGTGTCAAGCAGAAAAGGACATAAAAAGTACAAAATGAGGCTGGTCAGTATGCTTATCTGGCTGAGCCCTCATGATCACTGGATGCTTTCCTCTTCTCATTTTTTTCATTAAATCTCTTCTTCTAAGCAATGTTTTTAATAATAATAGTAATAATTGTTAAATAATGCAATCTCCACAACTTCCAGCAAGATGTTCCAGAAGATATATTTCTACTCAAAGAAAAAAAAACTGCAGCACATATTTGTATTTCTTCCTAATCTAACCTATGTGAGTCAATAAACTAACAAAGATAACACATACAACACCAGCTAATACTATGTCAGTAATATGTCAATAATATACTAGTTTGACATGACAGTAAATATAGATTTATCAGAAGACTTAAGGAGACATATCTATTAGTGGTCATATTTTTAATGAGGAAGGAAAGCAATGAGGATAACAAGAAAAGAAAAGAAAAAAGGGAAGGAAAGGAAAGGAAAGGAAAGGAAAGGAAAGGAAAGGAAAGGAAAGGAAAGGAAAGGAAAGGAAAGGAAAGGAAAGGAAAGGAAAGGAAAGGAAAGGAAAGGAAAGGAAAGGAAAGGAAAGGAAAGGAAAGGAAAGGAAAGGAAAGGAAAGGAAAGGAAAGGAAAGGAAAGGAAAGGAAAGGGAAAAAAGAAAAGAAAAGAAAAGAAAAGAAAAGAAAAGAAAAGAAAAGAAAAGAAAAGAAAAGAAAAGAAAAGAAAAGAAAAGAAAAGAAAAGAAAAGAAAAGAAAAGAAAAGAAAAGAAAAGAAAAGAAAAGAAAAGAAAAGAAAAGAACATATATTTTCCCCAGGGAGCAACTTTCCTGATTTTAAATGTTTAGTTGGAGATAAACCAGCATTAAATGAAAATTAATTAATTGAATAAATATTTATTTATTAGAGCAGGGGAAGGACTCCTCAGTTCTTCCTTCATTCCTTCATTTAGAGTCAAAATTCTCCCTATGTGTCAGGTGAGATTTCAAAGAAGTTTGGTACTGTAAAATCATTTCTTTCCTCTGAGCTTATTTTAAGCCTTTAGACAGGCAATCTCAATTTTTTTAAAAAGGGAACGCTAGGTGAGTCAGGGATGCCAGCACTTATATAAATAATCTGTTAGCATCCTAAGTGAACTTTGTTGTGTTGCTGGAACAGCATTGCCTCCTGTAGACTTCTCTGTGGTTGTTACTGAACAGGCACTAGGGAATTCTGCCAATGAAAGCACATTTCCTGCTTAGGAAGCCTGCATAGACAGACATTGTTAAGCAAGTCAACAAGCTCATCTATGTAGGGACACTCAGAAAAATCATTATGAATTAGTTATTAAAGTGACTTGTTTAATCTGCACTGAACCCCAACTGGACAGTCTCACAGAAAATTGTAATGACCTCAATTTGATTTGGTTTAATTTACTTTGGAAGTGTTTTAAGCTCATTGAATTAAACCCTGTTTAATTTTCATTATAGTTTTCACCCAGGGATTTTATGCACTTTAGCTAAACCACTTCTTATTTACACAGCATGTTAACTTGAATTAAGTGTCTTGAATTACCCTATATAGAAGAAATGTAAGTAAAATTGGGAAAAATTATTTGAATTACTTCCATCATTGATACTGATTTCTGTTGTATGCATACAGGCCAGCCCCCAAAATACATGTATATATACATTTTCAGAGAAATATTCCTGACATTTAAAATTAGTAAAAATGTTGCATTTTTGTAAAAGGATTTATTCAAAACTTACCCAAATTTTCAATACAATTTTCTAAAGTTGGAGAAAATATTATTTTTATCTAATCATAATTTGAGAATTATTTTTCTCTAGAAAAAAAAAAAAAAGATGTTGTGTCTAGATGCGTTTAATAAGAAAATATTAGAAACCCTGGTAATGGTACTGATACTCCAAATTTGTATTACTTAGCATGAAAGAAATGCAAGTTGAACATAAATTCAACATATATATTTGAGTTTTCTTGGTGGTGGCAACCTGAAATATGACAAATATCACAGACAAGTATATCTGCTTCCTTTAAAACATTTAGAAGTTAAATGTTCAGTTTTCCTCCATGCTAAAAGTGATCATACACTTCACAAAATTCATGAGATAATTTGCAAATTATTAATCCCCCTCCCTACCAACCCCTTTACATTAGTATCCAGTCATCTCTTATCCTTCAGTTTATCCTTTTCTGAAAGCTCTCTTACTCTTTATTCTTTTTATGGCCAAATGTACTGCTTTCTCTTCTGCTCATATTCTTCAGTCTCCAGTCCTTACTTAGTCTACTCCCTCTTTTCTCTCATAGTCTCACTGCAGAAACTGATCAGATAAGACCAGTGCCTGGAATTGCATTATCCAGCACTTTCAGAATGACAGACTGGCAATTGGAAGGGAGCTTCCTGGCTCAATTACCTCTGGATATTAAAGGATTCAGATGAGCCATGGTCATGCATTCAGTGTTTTTGACACTTGGCTTTCCTGAAGCCTGCTATTCTGAGCTGGGAAAAACTCTGCTGAAAATGAGCTGTAACACAAAAATACAGTGCTGGCTTTCTAAAACTGTCTTTCATAGAGATCACTGGAGATTGATCTTAGGTCTCAGATAGGGTTTGTGTGTGTGTGCATGCTTATGCATGACTAAATGTATAAAACATTGACAGGACAGGAAGATTACACTGTCTACTGGAATATTCTACTTCTGTATTATGGGTATACATTTCCTATAAATCACATTTTCTGCTTAAGTTACTATCATACCATGCTTACAAAGGAAGAATTTTAAGCCCAGGTATTTATTATCATTTGTGACTTTATACTTTACTTAAGGCTTTTGATGATGGTGAAATCATTGGTCCTGAGATCACCTGTGACAGGGCCTGAATTATTGGTCCAGAATCACCTGTGACATACTGGTATGGCTGTTGTGAGATGTCAGTAACCAATCCTCTAAGCAGAGCACCATTACCATACAATTCATGGCTATCACTTTTATGTTTCCGTAGTTACGTGAAGGTCTGAATTTGAGGCAGGAGACTTTGATTCAGGTTTATAAAGCAGGATTTAAAGACTTCTCAATGGAAAAATGCAAGAAACTTGACACAATGAATCACAACCTTTCCTCCATTATATTTTTAGTCACAAGTGCACCCTTAATCTTGTCCATCTTTAACCTCTGATGGGTTATTCATGGTAAATATTTAACACTTAAGCAAACCAACATATTGTAGTCTGTTTAGTTATCCTTGCTGATTAAATCCCCATGGGAAAAACACATACATTTGGGGACTACTTTGTCTGTCTGCACAAGTATTTTTCCCAGGACATCAAGATTATTCTAAGAGACAAGGCTTCATGATGTCAGATCCTACCTGCTGAGTGCATAGTACATCTGCAGCAACACTAATGAAGGATTGTTAAAGATTTTCTGTCACTGTGACTTCCACTCATGAAGCAGAGGAACCAACGTGCTGGGTTATTGTACGAAGTCTTCAACTCCCCCAGCATCTATTTATGCAGCTAGGAGCATAAGAATTAGAGATATTAGACAGATGATTTGTCCCAGGGGTTAGAAAAATATGAAGCTGTTCAGCTGCCTACAGAAAATATAGGAATATGTAAGTATCCAGGAAGTTTACGTGGGATCCAAAAGAAGATTGTAAGCACAAAATACAATGTAATGGAAAATATGAGTTCAATAATGTTATTGCCCTTCTTTATTTCAATTAGACAACAGAAATAAAGTGAGATAGTATAAATTCCTTGTTCATCTTTTCTTGTCACTGAAGTGTTAATTCGTTGAAACATTTTTTTCTCACTATTCTGTGAATTGGTGGTGTACAGAGGTGTTATACAGAGGAATAACATTTTATTCCTTTCTCTTTGAGTACCGTCAGCTCCCTGTTTTGAATACAGAGAAATATTTTCAGTTAAAAAGAACCCAAGTATATACAAAAGTAAGTTCTGTTGTGTAAAATTGGTGTTTAGAGACAAAATAAGTATTTCAGACATCTCATACACAAAAAGTAGAAGTAAACTGAGACTACGACTCTTTATGAACATGTGAACACAGCCTTCATAAGGAATATAGCTGTTTCCTCAACCACTTTATGTAAGTCATAGTTGTTTATGAATAGGAGATACTTTGCTTCTACATCAGTCTCTGAGCACATTATCAATAGAGGAGATTCTGTCTAGCCTAGGGGGGCTCACAGCTGCCCATCATGTGCTCAGCTATTTGGGCTTTTGGCTGTGTAACAGATTTATAAAAAGAGGCAGCTGCTTTTTGGGAAATAATTCTTAACAGTGTTTCAGCCTGAATTCTTTTAATACCCTTTCTTGCACAGAAGGATGATTTTATGTTTGTGGCTTGGCTAACACATATTGCCTTTTAAAAACAAAAAAAGTGATAGTTTATTGTATTATGCTGTATTGTGTGAGAAAGATTAACAATACAATAGTCAAACTGAAGATACCAGTGAATTATGACTTAGAATATTATTATAATTAGAAAAAAAAAAAACAAGGAAAGGATGACTATCCAAACATCTCATTTATCTGAAATTAAGTATATGATAATGTATCAGAACATTCATGAAAGCATCTGTAAAAGCAAGTCTTTGCTAGGTATATTTTATTTGATGACTAGCAAATAAAAATCATAAAGAGATGAGATCAAAGAGGAAGTGTATTGCTATCATATGACATTTCCTTTTATTAAACCATTCCAAATGTGATGCTTCCAATTATATTTGCATATTATGAGTAAAGAGCAAGACTCATAAATGCTGTGAGCCAGAGAAACTTCCTGAAGTGAAGAAGTTATTTTGATTTACAATAGCTAAGGGTGTGCCAGAAGTGCAGTCTGCAGAAATGGTTACTTCCATCTCAGACTCTTAACTATTGCAGATTTTACTGTACTAATGCTTCTTACAGTAACTATACTATTAGAGTTTTAACATTATGGTCTGTACACAGCATGAAATATTGTGTATATAAATCAGGAAACTATGTACACAAAGTTTAACAGTAAGATTTATATACTCACATACTAAATCAGTACTCTAAAGTTTACGATTTTTAAAGAAGCTTTATATGCAGCATAAATAAACCAGAGAAATAAACCTGATTATGAATGTTAATGTGTGTAAATCAGAATTCTGACAGATATTAATGAATCATGGAAAATAGATTATACTTAGAAAGCATTTTTAATGTGGTAATTCTTGTTTTTGTTTCACAGAAAATATTCACTTTAGAGATGTTTGCTTTAAGCAGTTCTATTTTATATTTCTAAAACAACAGAAAAATCTCCTGCAGCCATCATTTAATTAAATAAACTAAAAAAAGCTACGGATCGAAGTCTTAGAAAGCACCAGCTGTAGAGCTGATGTTTATAACACCTAGATTTTCAACCTGAAATCAAGGATGCACAACAATTGAAGATCAAGTACCTGGTCCAGACTAATAGTCTAAACTGCATATAATTAACTTTTGTTATTGTTCTCTTTTAGCTAGGTAGTTTTAAAGACTTAGTAGCATCAAGTTAGAAAATGAATTGACTGAGGTTTGTTCAGTGTTCAGTACTGTGTTTATCAGTGCTATCATTGTTTGTGCCAGTCACAAGTTTTTCCCATAGCATGGGAGTCAGGGAGTAAAATTATGACTATATATCTGTCCCCTGAAAATTGACTTCAGAACAGTCTTTTTGGGTGGAATAATGACTATCACCTAAATTAGAAGAAAGATTAGTATTTATTTCAGAGATAACATCCCTTAGGACAACATATTATTGCTTTTATTGTGGATTTATACTAACATCGGACAGAGCAGAACCCAGTAATGATCAGCTATGCAGCCTTGTCGCCGTGGTAAGCTGCTTTATCATCATCCCCTCCAAGGACACTTTCCTTCTGTTAATTGTTCTAACTTCTCTACTCTGATCTTCATACATGCATTTTTCAACAATTTCTCAATTTTGCCATCTCACTTCAGTCAAAACACTCACACTGCATAACTCTACAGTCTCTCTGCTTCCTTCTCCCATTATTATTATTAATTATTATTATTGTTATTCACATATATTTGTCACACAACTTTTAAACCCAGCTCAGGCCCTTACAACATTTATCTCATTTAATGAGGCCATGTAGGAAACATATTGATTTATATTAGATTATCATCCTCACCCATGATGTAGTGAGCTTCACAAAAAATGTTTTGTATTTGATGGTCAATGGGATGAGGTTCAGCATGGCTAAATGCCAGGTCCTGCACTTTGGCTACAACAACCCCATGCAGCGCTACAGGCCTGGGGGAGAGTGGCTCAAAAGCTGTGAAAAGGAAAAGGATCTGGGGGTGCTGGTTGATGCTCATCTGAACATGAGCCGGCAGTGTGCCCAGGTGGCCAAGAAGGCCAGTGGCATCCTGGTTTGTATCAGGAACAGTGTAGCCAGCAGGACCAGGGAGGTGATCGTCTCCTTGTATTCTGCTCTGGTAAGGCTGCACCTCAAGTACTGTGTTCAGCTTTGGGCCCCTCAGTACAAGAAAGACATAGAGGCGCTGCTGCATGTCCATGTCCAGAGAAGGGCTGCAAAACTGGTGAAGGGCCTGGAACACAAGTCCTATGAGGAACAGCTGAGGGAAGTGGGGTTGTTTAGTCTGGAGAATAGGAGGCTCAGGGGAGACCTTATTGCTCTCTTACAACTACGTGAAAGGAAGGTGTGAGGAGCTGGGGTTAAGCCTTTTCTCGCAAATAACTAGTGATAGGACTAGAAGGAATGGCCTCAAGTTGTGCCAGGGGAGGTCTAGGTTGGAAATTAGGAGACATTTCTTCTCAGAAAGAGAAGTCAGGCATTGGGACGGGTTGCCCAGTGAGGGGGTGGAGTCACTGTCCCTGGGGGTGTTCAAGGAAAGGTTGGACGTGCTGCTTAGGGACATGGTTCAGTGGGTGATATTGGTGTAGGGTGATGGTTGGACCAGATGATCTTGGAGGTCATCTCCCTAATTAAGGTCAACCTTAATGATTCTATGATTCTATGATCCTTATAATTGGGGAATTTTTCCAAACTCAATACAAAGAAATTATGAGCTCAATATAGGCTGCAGGATGCTGAATCTTTCTATGTATAACATTGGAGTTTGCAGCATCAGAGGTGAATTCACAGGGTACAATGAGTATGAACAGTTTACACAAGTGACTTTTATCCTATGTAATTTCTCATCTTCCCTAAACCTTCAAGATAGGTGTAGGGAAAAAGTAAAGTACAGCATTACATCGTTGTTTTTCGGTTCTTTCATTCTTTTACCTTTCTATTAAGTGAAATAAAATTGGGAAACAGAAAATGAAAAACAGTAAGCAGCAGGCTGAATTCATAAAAGAAAAGTGATTCACCTGTATTCATGACTATAAATGGACAAGCGATGCTTGTCTGGATATTCATGTATACATAAAATTGGGGGAAAATAAACAGTAAAAAGCATTGAATAAATATATTTAACCTTGACAGTCAAGAACTGTTTCTGACTTAAAGAAGAAACAGTGGAAAACATTTTCATATTTTTCTTCCTCTTGGAAAAGAAATGGGAAGCACACACTAGGTCATCTAGTCCTTCATATGGGAGAACCATTCTCTTTAAATTACTCTTTCATATTCAGTGCAGTAATACAATTCCTTTTGAGGTGAGCACAAAGAAAATGGAAAAAGAGAAAGAGAGGGAGACAGAAGGCATCATTTCGCCACAGGGATCACATGAGACACTTCTGAACAAGTTGATATTTACTAGGACACCTCTAGTGCTTCTCTATGGCAGAGAAAATATTTCTCTAACTAAGGAGAAAAGTAGTATACACTCATAAAGGAGTCAGTGAAAATATTAAACCCATCTTCATTAATTTCCATGATATGTGAGTGCCTGAATCTACTAATTTCCAAACACTGTTGAGCTGTCTTTCATATATAAATCTCAGTGATTCAGCACAAGACATGCTGTGACTCAGTTCTCACACCAATTTTCCAAGTCTTCCTCACCTAATGCACTGTGACATCCATGTAAGTTCCTGGGAATCCATGTGTGCCCATATATTCATTCCATATATAGGGGAGGGGAGGGGAGGGGAGGCGAGGCGAGGCAAGGCGAGGCAAGGCAAGGCGAGGCACGGAGCAGAAGGAAGGAAGAAGGAAGGAAGGAAGGAAGGAAGGAAGGAAGGAAGGAAGGAAGGAAGGAAGGAAGGAAGGAAGGAAGGAAGGAAGGAAGGAAGGAAGGAAGGAAGGAAGGGAGGGAGGGAGGGAGGGAGGGAGGGAGGGAGGGAGGAAGGAAGGAAGAGAGAGAAAGAAAGAGAAAGAGAGAAAGAGAGAGAGAGAAAGAGAGAGAGAAAAGAAAGAAAGAAAGAAAGAAAGAAAGAAAGAAAGAAAGAAAAAGAAAGAAAGAAAGAGAAAGAAAGAAAAAGAAAGAAAAAGAAAGAAAGAGAAAGAAAGAAAGAAAGAAAGAAAGAAAGAAAGAAAGAAAGAAAGAAAGAAAGAGAAAGAAAGAAAGAAAGAAAGAAAGAAAGAAAGAAAGAAAGAAAGAAAGAGAAGGAAAGAAGGAAAGAAGGAAAGAAGGAAAGAAGGAAGGAAGGAAGGAAGGAAGGAAGGAAGGAAGGAAGGAAGGAAGGAAGGAAGGAAGGAAGGAAAGAAAGAAAGAAAGAAAGAAAGAAAGAAAGAAAGAAAGAAAGAAAGAAAGAAAGAAAGAAAGAAAAAGAAAGAAAAAAAAAAATTAACTTGCAGTTTCTGATTTCTCCATGCAAAAGTGAGGTCAGGTTGGGTGGATTAACCTCTGTCATCAGACAGTTATTGGTACCATAACTTTCTTTGGCTTATTTAATTTCTTTGTTAGGGTCAGCAAAATAGCTCTTGCATTTTGATTAAATTAATTCAAATAGGAGAGGAGCAATGAAACAACAGTGTATTTGTTTCACGTTATTGTTTTATCACAGGGGTTTACTGACTGGGCTATAGTTCACCAATTTAGAGGTCTACCTTAATGATTCTAATGGCCATGCTCATATGAAGTGAAAGTTTGCTTTTCTGCATTAATTAAATGGAATAGGACCTATACTGTTACACTTTCTTTTACACGGAAAAAAATAGCATTCCTTAGGATTTTAATATATATTATCCACACCGAAAACCAAAAATAACACACAAAATTATGTAGAGATGAGAAAATATCTTTAGAAAATATAATAACTGTAAAATGTATGAGGAGTCATGCATGTGAATGACAGAAAATCCTGCCTATGTCTGGAGAAAAGGTAAAGCAATGTATATGTGTGATTTTTATTTTTTATTTTTTCGTTGTTCAAAATTAAGTAGCCTTGTTACAATTATGTTTCTTCTCTTTAACAAACAGTTAGCGATTACATTTTTTTCCTACAAGTTTAAATGTCTCATTTTAATTTTAACCTTTTGTTTTGTTTTGTTTTAAATTTCAGTATTACTTCTTCTCAGTGTGTCTGGTTATCTGGTATGTAGAGGCAGAAATTCTAAGAAAAGGCCTTATGTTCCTCCAGGATAATATATACAATATTAATCTATTTCAAAAACATGGTCACGTAAGTGTTTAACAAATGCTTTCCTAACAGTATATATCGTTTGTGTATAAAACAGCTTAAAGACATTGAATTGCATGGGATGATATTCATTTATATTAGCTAGGGCTCTTGCCCATGTTTTAAACAAATGTTTTCACAATGCCTAGAACAGCTGAGGCTGGAAGGTACCTCTAGAAATCAGATCCAACACCCTGCTAAGAGCAGAGTCAGCAAAAGCAGGTTGCTCAGTGCCACGTTCAGTCAGGTTTTGAATATCTCCAAGAATGTAGGCTTCATATTCACTCTGTGCAACCTCTCCCAGTGTTTTATAAACAGTGTTATCAGTTGTTGTTTTTTTTTTTTCTTTTTTTTTCTTCTTATGTTTAGGTAGAATTTCTTATGTTTCAGTTTGTGCCCATTGCCTCTCATCCTGTCACTGGGCACTGATGAGAAGAGTCTGGCTCTGTTGTCTTTACTCCTGTCATGAGGCATTTATGCACGTAGATAAGATAAACTTGATCCTTCTCCAGGATGAGCAGTTCCAGCTTTCTCAGACAGTTCTCATATGATCGATGCTCCAGTCCCTTCATAATTTGTGTAGTGTGTCACTGCACTCACTCCAATATGTCCATGTGTCTCTTGTGCTCAGAGCCCAGTACTGAATCCAGCACTCCACGTGTGTCCCACCAGGGCTGCGTAAAGGGGAAAGATCACCTCCCTTGATCTGCTGGTGATGCTTTGCCACAATGGCGATGGCCTTCTTGGCCACAGGGTGAGTGTGGCAGTTCTGGCACACTCTGCAAGGCTACTGTGATCCAAGTTCCCCCTCCCAGACCTTGGCTTCTGTTTCCACTGTCTCACTGTCCCCATTTTCTGGGTCCAGCCAAGTGGAGAAATTAAACAGCCTGTCCAGAGGAGCTTGCATGTTTGGTGAAACTATAGAAATATTGTAAGGAATTGAGGTGTGTGTGGTGAAGCACAGACAATTAGGGGATACAGACATGTTTAAGGGAGATATAAAAGCGTCCAACTCCCCCGAAGATAAAGTTAGCTACTACAGATCTTTCACACAAAATATCACAGTATTCAACAGCTTGTATAACAATTAGCAGGTGCAGCAATCATCAGCTGGTATTTCAACAAGTCCCCTTTGGCTTCAGATTTGGCAGCATCTGGACAAATATTATTTGTACATTAGTGTTTCACTCTTTAGGACACTAGGTTAAATATTCTTGTAATATTGTGGAATAGTTTGTCCTTTGCTCCTGTGGGGAACAGTAGTTCCAAAACTTAGTCAAATTTCAGGAATACAATTATAAACATCAAAACTTTATGAGTTTTGTGTCTCAGGAAATGAAGGGTGTTTAGAATCTACCTACAATGATGAAAATGAATTAAAACTCTGGTTTTGGAGAACAGTTATTTACTAAAAGGAAATACAGCAATTAGTTGCATATCTTTCACTTTAATCAGCAGATATTAGCTAGTGAACTTATTCCTTTCTTTTTTAGCCATTGTAAATATAAAAGCAGATTTGGATGTCCAATGTATCTATGTTAAAGGGACAGCGCTGTTAATGCGTTCATGCTTGGGGTGTCCTACATTTCAGCTTCAGGCTCCATACTTCAAGTGCCATGGCATTTAATACTCAGAATCAAGACTCAAACCACCTCCTGCCTACATAGAATCACGGAGTGTTCCACAGAAGTTGGAAGGGACCCACAAGGGTCATCAAGTCCAAATCCTGGCTCCACACAGAACTACCTAAAAAAACATTTGTCTAAGAGCATTGTCCAAATGTTTCTTGAACGCTGACAGGCTTATGGCTGTAACCACTTCCCTGGGAGCCTCTTCCAACACCTGGCCAACCCAACAGGGTTACACTATGCCAGGTGCAGAATCTGGCGTATTATTATTACTATTATTATTATTATTATTATTGTTGACAATAATAATAATAATAATTTCACACCGTTTGGATTTCATATCTCAGACAAACCATCTTCTACACTGGAAAAAAAAATAAGAAAGAAATGAAAGGGACGGGTGTCAAAAAGGTGAAAGACTCTAACATTCAAATCTGCCTAAGTCTGGCTTTTATTTTAGAGATGGAGATATACCCATTGTTGTCAACAGGGGAGTTTCTAGAATGAAGAAAAATAGCCTTCCTGCCTGTACTGGGTCTGGCTGAGATGGAGTTAACTTTCCCTGCAGCAGCCCATACAGTGCTGTGCTCTGCACTTGTAGCTAGAACAGCACTGGCATCACAATAGTGTTGTGTCTGCTGATGAGCAATACTGGCACTGCATCAGGATTCCCTCTCACCAAGGGCCCCAGGGCCACCAGGCTGGGGGTGGGCAACAAGTGAGGAAGGGACATCACCAGGGCAGCTGACCTAAACCAACCAAAGGGATATTCCATGCCATGTGTTGTTACACTCAGCGATAAAAGGTGGAGGAGGGAAAGAGAGAGGAGGGGCTCTTGTTATGAAGATGTCTGTCCTCCTGGACATCCAGTATGCCTATTGAGGCCATGCTTCCTGGGACGTGTCTGAACATTGCTTGTTGATGGGAAGTAGTAATTTTTTTTTTCCTCTCTCTGTGCTTCCACACGGCCTTTGATTGTTTTTATTTTTTCCTCTTCCCTTTCTCTTTAATTAAGTTATCCTTATCTCAACCCATGAGCTTTTTCTTTCCAGAATACTTTCTTTTCCTCCTCTTCTTCTAAGGAGGGGGAGTAAGAGAGCAGTTGTGGTGGAGTTCAGATGCCCAGCAAGGTAAAACCACCACACTGCCATACCAAATATGAGACACATCTTAAACTGTAATGAGGTAAGCACTAGTTCACCTACAAGCCTGATTCCAGTTAAATTAGAAATTCCTTCAGGTAAATGTATTAATTCTGAAGTTACACCTCCACCATCGCTAGAAATTTTAAGAGGGAAAAATACAGTGATATTTTGGGAATATATTAGATGGTGAAGGAAATATAACTAGGATTTAAGGGTAAAATGCAGTGGCAAATTTAAGCTAAACATGAAGAAAATAATCTTCTTAAAAATAATACCTCTAAGACAGTAAAACGTTCTCTTAGGAAAGTGATGGAAAGCCTCTCACTTTAGCAATGTGCATGGAAATGAGTTTTAAATGGTGTTTGATGTGTGCTAGAAAGAAATTTGTGAGTCACTACACTGTACTTTGAAGACCTGCTGAAGTTTTTTAAAAATATATGCCTTCCAGTCAAGTGCAATATCTGCTTGACTTCTCAGTTCTCAATATGGAGATAACCACAAGGATTTTCAGAGGTGATTTTTGCCAGAGTTACCACTATGATCTGAGAGAAAATAATATGGACAGATGAACAGGTTTACATGGTAGCCTACAAGCAACCTCGTGGTTGCAAGGGCCCAATGGGTAGTATAAATACTCCATCCTGTAGCTTCATCTGGCCTCCCTTCTTCAGTGAAATTGCCCCGGATGTGTCTGCCCTGAATGTGGGAAATGAGTGGCAAGTCAGATATGTAACTTGAGTCGCTTATATTATTTATTAAAATAACAGTAATCCACTCAGCTCATGAAATACTAGGGATGAAACCAAACTGGTAAATGTTTCAATCACAGATGAGGCTTTCAGGGACCCACAGACACTTCTGGGGCCACTTCAGGAGTCTGGGCTCATGCAGCCTGCCCTGGACAGATTGCAGCCAAGTATGGCTACTCATTCTGCAAAACCTCTAGTTCCACTTACGTGGTGAAATGGACTACAGAGCCAGTTATAAAATATTCTTTCCACAGCCCCTGCCCAAGCCAGAAGGAGCAGCATCCCTGCCGGACACCATGGGGCTCCTGCCCCTGGCTACAGGGTGCTCCTTGCAGGTTAGGGACAGCAAGTGGAGATCCACCATGGTGTGCATAGGCAGCCTCATGGAGCGCTTTTGCACCACAGTGTGTTAGCAGGTGGCAGGAGTATGCATGGGGCTCCCATGTCTCCCACAGTAGGGGTGTGCAAGCAGGGCACCCCCACTCCCATGAGGGAGGGGGGTTACTGGTAACCCATATTTCCTGTGGAAAGTGAGCTGTGCACATAACTGTGTACATTTGGGGGGGGAGGGGGGGGAAGTTTTGAAGATTCGTTATAGAATAATGTTTAGGAAATTCTTTATTATAATTTATTTGCTTTTATTTATTTTTCAAAATGGCAAAACTACAGATTATGTATTGTATTACAGATACCAATCCTGAATGTATTGCTCATTCATTGCCAGTTAATTACATGTTTTAAGAACTCAGTAAAATGCTTTGATCCTGATTTGATTTACACTATGTGAAATGAGCTTTCTCCCTGTGACTGTCAAAAAACATTAAAGAATTGCTAATAGCCAAAGGAAAACCTGCAAAATTTGAAGCTTTAAATAAGATACTCTTAATGGCACCATCAAATATTAATTTACATCACATTATTCCAGATAATATATCTATATATACACACTTATATTTATAAGGAGATGGAAAACAAACAAAGAAACAAACAAACAACAAAAAAAAACATTATATTGCTTTCTCTCTAAAGGATTTTGAGATATTTTTTGTGGGAGATACTGACTTGTGAATGTAAAAGGTAACAATCCATCAGATTTTGGCAAAGATATGTGTTTACCCACAGACACAATATGGGGCATATGGTGTTAAAAGACACCAATATACTATTTCATGCATTTGCCTAAGTTCCTCCCTAACTCAAATAATGGAAATTGAAGATGGGTTGAAACTCTGTGGTCACAAAAGATTTTTTTCAATGTTTTTGTAACAGATTTTTGCAGAATGAAAGAGCAAATTATAACGCTTATAAGAGGATACATGATTTTACAAAAAGTCTCAGGGCATCGCTCCTCTCTAAATTGCCCCCCGACTAAATGAAATGCAGTGTTACTTCACATCATCCTCTGAAATTTTGTTCTAGGAATTCATATGATAAATTGTAACAATATGAAATACTTCATCTAAAGAATTCCACTGGGAAATTCATTTTTTTTTCCATTCTCTCTAGCTTTTGACTGTATGTAGTGATTTCAGAAGAGTTTTGTTTGTAAATGACAAAAAAAAAAGTCTTGAAATATCTATAAAAAGTTGTGAGAAGTAATCATCAAGATATCATTTAGTGCCATCTGTCTAGCTTTCCAATGTCTGATGCACTCTACAGTGGAATGAGCTCAAGTGAATGGTTTATCACTCAAAAATAAGACCATTTTCTTTACCCCGTGGTTTTTTTTTGTTTTGTTTTGTTTTGTTTTTAATGTTTTCCACGTGTCTATGAAATCATCTTAAAAGTTATCAGTTTCCACTGGGTAGTTGAATAGTATAATTCAAACAAAACAAAACAAAACAAAACAAACAATAAAGAGGAAGAAAGAAAAAGAAAGAGGAGAAAAAAGAAGAAAGAGGAGAAAAAAAAAGAAGAAAAGAAGAAAAGAAGAAAAGAAGAAGAAGAAGAAGAAGAAGAAGAAGAAGAAGAAGAAGAAGAAGAAGAAGAAGAAGAAGAAGAAGAAGAAGAAGAAGAACAGGAACAGGAACAGGAACAGGAACAGGAACAGGAACAGGAAACCCACTTCTTTTAATTTGAAGATGTTTATTTTGAAAGGATTTTTTTTCCACTTCACTAAAAACATCTAGCTCACCAAGATTTACAAATATTGCTTGCAAAAATATGAAAAGGTACAGATTTTCATTTGGTGTAAATGCATGTGGTGCAGTATCCACACACATTTGGTGTAAATGCATGTGGTGCTCAAAGAATCCACTTCAGTTTTAGGAAAAGGAGAACCTTGGCCACAGCCAGAACCTGAAGAGGCAGCAAATTGTAAAGGTCTGATCCCAGGCTATTCATGATCATGTATGATTAGTCTAACTACAAGAGTAGTCCAACAGGATTTTCAGTTGTTTTAGTAAGCACTGAAAACAAAAACTAGAACTGACAGATATTTTTTTCCATTTAGAACACAATATTGTGATGGAAAATTTTGCTCCACTTTTATTAGCATATATATATATATATATAAAAGTTTAAAGCCAAAAAGTTTCTATTTCCTTTGTATAAGGGGAGAATGTAGGCACGTTTTAACTTCACTTATCCTATTTTTCATTTTTAATATGGTTCCCTTTTTCTGCAAATCATAAAATTAGACAATAACTCAGATGAGAAGAGACCTCAGGACATCTCTAGTCCAGCCTTATGTTCAAAAGACCTGCAAGGATGGAGACTGCACGGCCTCTCTGGACAACTTGTTTCACTTCTTGACCACCCTCATGGTGCAAAATTGTTTCTTCACGTCCATCTTGAACCTCCCATGTTTCCTGCCCACTGTCCCTCATCCTCCTGAGATAAGTTGGAGTCCCCGGTCTCAGCAACCTTCATGTGGATAGGGGTGCATGGCTGTTGGGGCCCTGCACCAAGCCCTACTCCCCTGGTACCTCCTCACAGGGCCACTGCTCCTGCTCTGACCATCCTGGAGACTTCCCTGGACTCTTCCCAGTTTCTCCAAGTCTCTCCTCGACTAGGAGGCCCAACTGGAGGCAGCATTCCAGATGGGGTCTGAAGGAGCTGGTCCCTTCCCTCAGTCCGCGGGCAGTGCTGTAGCTAATGCAGGCCAGGATGCCGCTGGCAGGCCCTGCTTCCAGGGCACACTTCTGGCGTTTGTCCTGCTTACTGCCAGCCAGGAACCCAGGGCCTTTTCCACAGACCTGCTCCCCAGCTTCTCAGCCCCCAGCCCATAGCTGCTAAGGGGTGTTTCTTCCCAGGGACAGAAACTTTTGTCCTTGTTGAATTGAATGATTAGTGGACTCATTCAGTTCTCTGTGAATGGCAGCCCTGCCCTTGAACATACCAGTTGGCCCTCCTATCCCCCCTCACTCCACCCCCCACTCCCCCACCCCCCAGTTTGTTTTCATCTTCAGTCTTGGTAAGTGCGTACTCTAACCCACCATCCATTCTTTTGACAGAGGTGTTCATCAGGACAGATCCCTTCCTGTTCCCTTTTTTTCTTACTGCACTACTTTTGAAGCTGATCCCTTAAGTGAGGAAATAAAGAGGAGTTTCAGCACTTTCAATGGTTATGGAGTTTGGGCTTTTTTTTTTTTCTTCACTTTTTTTTTTATTTTCTTTTTTATCATTTGGAATAAGAAGTGGGAAGTAAAACAGATAGTAAAAGAAAAAAAAAAAAGAGAGAAAAAAAGAAAATATTGACTTGGAAAACACAGGCTCCTTTTCAAAATATTTACTTCGCAAAATACAAACTGATGGGAAAAAAGCCTGGGAAAGAGAATTGGATGTGATTTTAAATCAGACATGGTTTTATTATTATTTCTCCCAAAATAGCTTACATTGCCCCTCTGAAAGCACTTGATTTAAGTGACCTCTTTATTTACTTTTAATAGGAAAATGTTTATAATGTTTTTTTTTTTTACCAACTGTGTGATAAATTTATGAAAGTCTTACCCAGCTGAACAATGGCATATGAATTAATGATAAATACCATCAATTTTCCCTAAGGATTGTCCTGTATTTTCTCCTAATTTATCAAATTGCAGGTGCATTGACAAATCTGTAGACATGAATATATATAAAAGGATATATATTATCAAATATATGTTAATTAAAATGCACTGGATAAGTGGTTAAATCTCTGATTTTATCTTTTTTTTTTCTTTCTTTTTTTTAATTTGGATTCACATCTGATGTTCCATGTCTTATATGGCAAGGGAAATTGCTTGACATAAAAGGAAAAGAATTTCCTTCAATTATTCACTAGACTGTTAACACAGAGTCGATTAAATTGAGCAAGGAGCCAGCCACGTCCAGAATAACTTAGGCCTGAAACTCTCATGCAGTTATGCTGGATCAATGATTGTGATAAAGACAGAAAATTATGGTCCAACTAAAGAAACATCCTTGATATATTTCCCATTGGATGGAAAAAATGCTTTATATACTATATAAATTTGGGATATGGTCCTGTTCTCATTTCCAAAGAGTTAGCACAGAATCAAAGAAATGAGCCAGGCAAGAATGTTACTGAACCATTTATAACCAGGGAATGTGCAAGCAATTATTTCATGTCAATATGACAGGAGAAAATTACATTTAAATTGTGCTGCCAATAAACATAACATCATTTTTTATTTTTCAGGACTGGTGCCTCAGGGAAGGGCTGTGTGATTCAGAGTGGAAAATTTTCTGAGCATTTAAAAAATGCATTAATCCCGATTATTTGATATATCCCATGAGAGTTCAAACTCAGGAGGATTCTTCATTCCTCCTCTGCCATGCTAGTGCTTTACTTTGAGCCCCAGATCCACAAAACAGTTTCATGGTTGTGGGGACCCCAGAAGAGCACATGATCTCATTGATCGTTAAGAGCAGGGTCTTATATTTAGGCGTCTATGTCCCTGTCAAGCCAAGTATCAAATATTTCCAGTGAAGGAGATCCCTCCAGTTCTCCAAGCATCTTATTCAAAAATTTAATCTTTGTCACCTTGAGCAATTCATTTCATGTACCCAGACTGAATTTCTCTTAAAGCAACCTGTGCCCATTGTCTCTTGGCCTGTGCATCCATATGCAGGGAGTATCTCCTCCTTCTCTGTAGCAACTTTTTAGGTATTGAAAGGCTGTGATTAGATCCTCCTGAGTATTCTCTTCTCTAGGCTGAACAGTCACAATGTTCTCAACTTTTCCCTATATACTGAGTTGTCCAGCTATCTTGGTGGCCCTCTGCTGCACTTTGTCCAATATTTCTGTATCTGTCAAACTGAGGAAGAAACAAAACTGGACCTTCTATTTCATGTTTAAATAACTAAATTTCTTCATTTGCTGGATATATGTTTACTGATACACACAGCTGAATATGCAGTTTGCCATCCAGAGGGACCCGGACAGGCCTGTGCAATCCTCATTGGTGTTCAACAAGGTCAAGTGCAAGGTTCTGCACCTGGGCCAGGGCAATCCCAAGCACAAATACAGGCTGAGTGGAGAATGGATTGAAAGCAGACCTGAGGAGAAGGACCTGGGTATGTTGGTTGACGAGAAGCTCAACATGAGCCAGCAATGTGCTCTTGCAGCCCAGAAAGCCAACCATATCTTGGGCTGCATCAAAAGTAGTGTGGTCAGTAGGTCAAGGGAGGTGATACTCCTCCTCTGCTCTGCTCTTGTGAGACCCCACCTGGAGCACTGTGTTCAGCTCTGGGGCCCCCAGCACAAGAAGGACATGGACGTGGAATGAGTCCAGAGGAGGGCCACAAAGATGATCAAGGGACTGGAGCACCTTCCCTATGAAGACAGGCTGAGGCTGTTTGAGCTGTTCATCCTGCAGAAGTGAAGGCTCCAGGGAGACCTTATAACATTCCGATACCTAAAGGAGGCCTACAGAAAAGCCAGGGAGGGACTCTTTATCAGGGAATGTAGTGATAGGACAAGGAGTAATGGCTTTAAACTAGAAAAGGGTAGATTCAGATTAGATATAAGGAAGAAATTCCTTAGGGAATGGAAGGGTAGTGAGGCCCTGGAACAAGTTGCCCAGAGAAGTTGTGGATGCCCCATCCCTGGGGTTCAAGATCAGTCTGGAAAGGGCTTTGAGTAACCTGGTCTAGTGGGAGGTGTCCCTGCCCATAGCAGGGGGTTGGAACTAGGTGATCTTTAAGGTCCCTTCCAACACAAACCATTCTGTGATTCAATTATTTTGGTTCCTTTCCTGAAAACTAGCTCAAAAATAGCTTTTACTTATACAGCTGCTACAAATTCAAAAATCTTAACTGCTTCTCATTAAACCTTGAAAAACATAAGTCTTTCAAGTTCTCATACAGTCTCTTCCTTCTGCTGCTGTCTTCATCAGCTTTCTGCAGGTGTTTCTGGATTTTTTATTTTCTTCGAACATTTTCTCAAAACAATTCTAATACTGTTAAAAGTACACTGAGGAATGTCATTAGGAATGACAAATGCAGGCACAGACAAATTGTTTATAAAGTTTTGCTTCTGAATTCTGTTCGTCATAATTTTCTATTCACTCACTTAACTTTAATAACTTTCACTCTTTTAATTGCTTAGTCTATTGTTGCCTCCCTTTATCTGGCCTCTCAGACACATTAAAGATTTTAACAAGGTTTTTCTGACTACAAAATATAAGCATTGGGCAATGAATTTAACAGTAGTACATAGTAGTACATAGTACTACTACTACATAGCACATAGTACATAGTTATGTACTACAACAGTAGCACATAATAAGCAGAGTTTATTTCTAAAAATTGCAACTTTTCATTACACTAGGCAAGACTTACTACTCCCTTATTCTTGATTTATCAAGATAACTGAATGTCTAAAAACTTTCTGGATTAATGTGAATAAATAGATGTAGCTAAATACTGTCTTTTTTTTTTTCAGGCAAGTATGTCAAACATTGGAAACTGTTTTGGCTGGACAGGTAGCTGGTGAAACATCTTTTTAGTACAGCAAAATATATCATAGAAATGCGGAACAAACAGAAAAAAAAATATTTAGAATTACACACTTTTTTTCTTCCTTTTTATTTTATTTTTTTCCTCTTCCTTGCCACCAAGATATTAAGTAAAAGGGACTCTACAATCAAGGATACATTCTGCAGAATATCCTATATGATTTGGTTTCAAGACTTCATACTGCTACTGCTGCTGTAGTTGCTGCTTTTATTTTAATAGTAAAGAACATTATTTCTACAGAAGATTTTCCTTTGTCTGATAAAAACAAACAAAAAAACAAACAAAAAACACACCACTACTCCAGAATATATATACATTTTTGCTAGTTATCAATAAACATTGTAAGGACATTTTTTATTCCTTTAGGTTTTCTCATATTGCATGAATATCATTTTTATCCTTAGAGGGAGAAAGATGCTTATGTTAGTAGGAAATGAGAGCCATTGTGGGACTTCTGAAGCAGAGAATACACTCAGTCAATCCAAAAATATTTTTCACAATAAAAGTCCTGAAGACAAATCATAGTCTGGAGAGGACAAGTAGTACAACACACCTGGTGACAAGAAAAGATAAAATGTTCAACCATAATTTCTTTTTCGGTGGCTGGACAATCAGAAATTATATTTAAACCAACTTTGTTGGACTGAAATGGTAGAGAAATTGACAGGTTCAAAATGACCCAAATTTTAGTGAATGAGCCCTACTGAAAGGTCTCATTTTTAAAGAAGTATTCACCTGCATCTAATCATTGATGACAATTCGCCAGAATAAGTGATGTGGTGCCAAGAAAGGGTGTCCCATAAGGATATATCCCTGAGAAGGTCACATGTTGGTAGAGCTGACATGTCAGGGATAGGTGACACAGAATCATGCTTACCTGTTGTTCTGCATAAACAAAACAATGATTTGAACAAACATGAAAGAGACACAGATACAGGGATGGATTTAAAAGTGGTAAGTTTCAATATTTTAACTTTAAAAATTATTAGAGGAAACAGAAGTAATCCATCCTGTCAAATCTTCCGTAGCACCTTGTGGTGCACTAAGCACCCAATACAACTGTGGAGAAAAAATTGAATGATTTGTAGAACTTGAATGCTATAAACCAGCTATAACCCAGCTATTAGCAGCTTATAGAGACTTGCTGATGTTATAAATAATGCTACAACATGGAAGATATCAGAGGGTTGTCAGTCTGTGTGTCACAGGTCTGTCATTTATCTGTCAGACAGAATAATGCAACATTGTTCAGTAGAAACACCTTGGAGTAATGAGTCAGATTAACCTAGCATGATGCTGTTCTCCTGCTTTCTGTACAGGGAAAGGAAAATGCTCAAAAGTAAAGCAAGGAAATAAATGTGCATAATAGTACATAAACCCAAGGGGCTGACAGAGTAAGACAGGGAGCTCAGAGCAAAGAAGAAGTCTACACAGTGGGAAGCCAAGAATGAGCTGTGGCACACATTCCCAGACACCTGAGAAACCAGCTGCCATCAAAAGAAGATGCTGCAGCACTAAGCCAGTGGCGGGCTCAGTGGCTATATTTAAGCCAGTGAGTAAATCAGGAGCATGCTGAATGCTGGGGGGGGGCTGATCATCCTTACAGTTTAATTACTAACATGTTTGCTAACTAGAAGTGTGTTTGAAGAAAAACTGTCTCTCTGCCAGACACTATCTGGACATGATTCACTGAGTAACGTAAACCAGTAAGGGTCAGTGAATGGGATACGAGCTCTCACTAACCATAGTGGACAAGTGTGCACCAGGTTTGGCTCCCTTTGCTCTCTCTACAGTCTTCTAACAGTACCCTGGTACCTCAGCACACCACTCCTGACATAGTTTGTGTCATTCTACAAGACACTACTAAGCTGAAACAGTCCTCACATTGTTGCAGGTAGTTTAGACTGAAAAAGCTACCCACAAAAATTACTTATATCTTAGGGCCCTGGTGCAGCACCTGGGGCCCCATATTAGAGTTGAATGTTATATTTTGTGGACATGTGTCAACTTCTGTCACTTGAGCTCAGAAACAAAGAATCCACGTATTTGGTAGCACAACTCCAGCCAATGACTCAGAGGTAAAGCCTCTTACAGCTCTCTGTAAAGGCAAAGCTGGGAATGTAATGACATTTGAGAATTCTTTTAGGTCATGAACACATTCCTAAACTATAAATCCAGAATACCCTTATGGCTGGAATTGCTAAAGGAAATCTATATAAACACTATTAGTTACAGTGAGCTGGGAAAAGCAAGTCAGCGTGTTCCACAAAGGCCTCAGAAGCCAGCTATAGAGTACCATTTTCATAGAGGTCTGGAAAAACAAATCTCATGCCTTGGAATGGTGCCAGACGAACTACTAACCAATCTAGGCATGCATACAAAGATCCAGCACTTGAAGTTCCAGTACATCAGCTTGATGAAGATCCATCCCCTTTACTAGGATTGCAAACTTTCAGTTCAGTTCCTAGTCCTGAATAACTTTGGACAGGCTTTGAGGAGAATGATAAGAACACAGAAAGAAAGAAATATATATGGAAAAACACTAGAAATTTTAGAAGTGCCACTTTGAGAGAATTCTTTCCTGAGCCTGGAATCTCAGCACTGGCCAGTGCTCCAATATTCCAACAACGTGGTTAAAAATATTTCCAAGGGAAAGGCAGTAAAGCTGCTCTGTAACACAAGAGAGCTTTGTATTCATCAGGGCAGATGTACAAGGGACAGGTGCCTCTTTCTTCCAGCACAGTTAGCAATAGCAGGGGAACGTGCAAAGGTGCTACTTCGTCTCACTGTTCAAAT
Organism: Anser anser; assembly: GCF_964211835.1. Lineage (NCBI taxonomy): Eukaryota > Metazoa > Chordata > Aves > Anseriformes > Anatidae > Anser > Anser anser. The sequence continues at coordinate 124,705,922 of NC_139720.1, read as the reverse complement.
ATTCAAATCCGATCTTTAGTGTTTTGTAAGCAGTGGCCCAGGAAGACAGGCTGAGGTGTAAGGTGAAGTCTGAGAAGCCACTTCCTTAACTACACCCAAAATCCTCAGGGTCCATTTTCTTACTGCCCTATATGTCTCCAGAAAAACTGGAAACTGTTGCAGTTTAACTCCAGCATGCAGCTCAGCACCACTGAGCCACTCACTCATTCCCCCCACAGTGGAATGGGACGAGGATCAGAAAAGTAAAAGTGTGAGAACTTGTAGCTTGAGATAAGGATACTTTACTAGGTAAAGCAAAAGTTGTGCATGCAAGCAAAGCAAAGCAAGGAATTGATTCACTGTTTCCCATCAGCAGGCAGATGTTCAGCCACCTCCAGGAAAGCAGGGCTCATCACATAGAATGGTTTCTTGAGAACACAAACATCAACACTTCAAATGTCCCCTCCTCCTTGTTCCTTCTCCTGGTTTTATTTTTCATCACGATGCCATATGGCACAGGCCTGTGGCCAGTCTGGGTCAGCTTTTCTGGCTGTGTCCCCTCCCAGCTTCTCGTGCACCCCCAGCCTCCTCGCTGGCAGGGCAGCATAAGAAGCAGAAGAATCCTTGATTCAGTGTAAGCACTGCTCACCAGCAACTAAACATTCATGTGTTATCAAGACTGTTTCCAACATAAATCCAAAACACAGCACCATACCAGCTACAATGAAGAAAATTATCTCTATTCCAGCCAAAAGCAGTACAAGAAACATGTTCATTTTCATGTTGACACAGAAGCCTGGGAAAACAAACTGATTAATTTACTTGAAAAGATGGAATTTTTAACTGCAGAAAAAGATATTCAGAACATTTAGCACTTACTTGATTTATAGCACTTGGAATAATTTTAAAACATAAAATAAATAAATAAAATTAAAAAAAAAAAATCACAGAAGCCTGACATTATACCTATGTCATTATATTCCACCTTTCAAATCCCAATACAGAGAAAAGTCAATCGTCCATGCAATGCATTCAATGTTCAGGCATTGTGTAGCTCCTCTATATTCAGTTCTGAGGAGGAAAGGAAAGGCCTGTGGGGACAGCAACAATCTGTCTTATGCAGTGTTTAAATTACGGTCTGTATCTCCTTTGTTGCACTGGATAAGTGCCATCATGAGGAAAGACAAGGACAAGGGGAAAAAAGTCATGAAGGATGCCACAAAGACATAAGTTCCATTTCAGTACAGAAGCTCAGATTACTCCTGTAACAATAGCTCTTGCATAAATACACAAATGACATTATAAATTTATTTTAATAATAAAAGATATGCCATAGCCATACTGAAAACTGGATTTCAATTAAGTGAACTGATTTTCCATGCATTATACAATGCCAATTACCATGTAAATAGCTGTGAAATAAACTAATGTACAATTTAGAAGTTCTGTGTTTCACGAAGTAAGTGTCAGAAGCACTCGATGTTTATTAAGTTCAAAAACAAGTTTTGGCCTTTAACGTTCACATGTACAGAAAAAGCTGAGGAACAGAGGAAGATGTGATTTAGAGTCCATTTTGATCTATGGGGCAAAGATTGTCTTCAACTCAAAGACTGTCTTCAATTTCATGGAATGAGGACCCAGGCAACTACAGACCAGTCAGCCTCACCTCCATCCTTGAAAAGGTGATGGAACATCTCATCCTGGAGGTCATCTCCGAGCATGTGGAGAATAAGAAGGTGATAAGGAGTAGTCATCATGTATTCACCAAGGGGAAATCATTCTTAACCAATCTGATAGCCTTCTGTGATGGAATAAATAGCTCTGTAGATGAAGGGAGAGCAGTGGACGTGGTCTACCTTGACTTCAGAAAGTCAAGACTTTTGACACTGTCCCCCATAACATCCTCATAGATAAGCTCGGGAATTGCAGGCTAGATAAGTGGACAGTGAGGTGGACTGATAATTGGCTGGATGGCTGACTTCAGAGGGTTGTGCTCAGTGGTGCAGAGTCTAGTTGGAGGCCTGTAGCTAGAGGTGTCCCCCAGGGATCAGTACTGGGTCCAGTGTTGTTCAACCTATTTATCAATGACCTGGATGATGGAACAGAGTGCACCATCAGCAAGTTTGCTGATGACGCAAAGCTGGGAGGAGTGGCTGATACCCCAGAGGGCTGTGCTGCCATTCAGAGGGACCTTGACACGCTAGAGGGCTGGGCCGAGAGGAACCTCATGAAGTTCAACAAAGGCAAGTGCAGGGTCCTGCACCTAGGGAGGAATAACCCCAAGCACCAGTACAGACTGGGGGCTGACCTGCTGCTGGAAAGCAGCTCTGCAGAGAGAGACCTGGGAGGTCTGGTGGACAGCAGGCTGACCATGAGACAGCAATGTTCCCTTGTGGCCAAGAAGGCCAACGGTGTCCTGGGATGCATCCAGAAGAGTATTACCAGCAGGTCAAGGGAGGTGATCCTCCCCCTCTACTCAGCCCTGATGAGGCCACACTTGGAGTACTGTGTCCAGTTCTGGGCTCCCCAGTACCAGAGAGAAATGAAGCTACTGGAGCGAGTCCAGAGGAGGGCTATGAAGATGATTAGAGGCCTGGAGCATCTGTTGTATGACAGGCTGAGAGAGCTGGGCCTGTTTAGCCTGGAAAAGAGAAGACTGAGGGGAGGCTTCATTAATGTGTATAAATATATGAGTGGAGGGTGTCGCGAGGATGGAGCCAGTCTGTTTTTAGTTGTGCCCAGCAAGAGGATGAGAGGCAATGGGAACAAACTGAAGCACAGGAGGTTCCAGCTGAATATGAGGGGGCATTTATTTACTGTGAGGGTGACAGAGCACTGGGACAGGTTGACCAGAGAGGTTGTGGAGTCTCTTTCTCTGGAGATATTCAAAACCCGCCTGGATGCCATCCTGTGCAATGTGCTCTAGGTGATCCTGCTTGTCAGGGGAGTTGGACTAGATGATCTTCAGAGGTCCCTTCCAACCTTGGCCATTCTGTAATTTCAAATAATTTCAAATAATAAAAGTCGTTTCACCTTTTGGCAACATAAGATCATGACGGAACCTGTATTTAAAGAAAGCAAATTCCTTCTCTTTTTTTTTGTTTCCTATTAAGAAAATGAAGCAATAGAAAACTTGAACTACTTATTTCTATATTAACAGTCACGCTGAAAACAGAGCAGCACTTCAAGAATACTCTGGCAGTGCCTGCTTTATTTCTCCTTAGCAGCTAGGACATATTGTGTTAAAGTCTTCACTTTGGAAATTGTTATTGAGTTGTGCATCTGTCACTACAGCTTCAGAGGGATAAATAAATAAATAAATAAATAAAAACAAAATAAACAACTACAAAACTTATATTGTTGGTTGTTATTTTACTGTTTCTACACTGGGACATTTATATATCTCCATCCTGCTTCTTCTCTGTAAACAGATATATTGTATTAAATGAGAAAGTATAAAAGGATAAGTAGCCTAACTTTGATTTGCCCTTGAAATCATGCTGCTTTAAAGTAAGTAATCTGTGTGTTTCCACTCTGCCCTGAGTAGTTTTAAAAGAGTGGAAGGCGACAGCATAAACTGTTAAAATAACTCTCTTAGGAACTGCCTTGTTATAGATGGATTCTGCTCTTAATGTTTTTGTCAGATTTATAGCTCTCCTGCGATCCGTCAGCTAAGGAATGCCTTGGATAAGTGTCCTGAGTTTCATTACAGGAACTATACTAGTAAACAGTTTCTAATCTGGCCAAATGTCTGTGAGTGGGTTTAACTGCTTAATCAAGATATTATGCTGTTAAATACCCCAGCAAGTTTGACTTTTTTTCTAATTTTGTTTTTCTTTTCTGAAACACTCTAAGTATTGGTCATGCCTGAAAAATAAAGGTAACTTCAAAAGGCCAAGACTACATCATAATCACAAACTGAAAATTTATGTTACTACAGATTAAATGTCTCTAAATCATTTAAAGTTGAATAAGAAGCAGTATCTTATAGCATTTTTCCTCCTGCCCCCTAGGACAAAATATTGAATTAAAAAAAAATAATAATAATTTAATTAAGGCTAATCTCTAGGGTACTGGATTGTTTCCATTAGATGGTCACCTCTACTGACTTCTGTTCATTTGGTGAAATTAATTGAAAGCAATTATGTCTTAGAACTGTTTTGTCTTTCGTTTTTCATCAGTCAACTCGTGTTCAGGTCTCCCACCTCTTAATGATAATATTTTATCTTGTAATCAGTATACAAGACATTCTTTATTGTTGTGTGCTTCAAGCTGTGTCTGTTAACTTTTTGTAAAATTATAGAGTATCCTAGTAGAATAGGAACAGAGTCTACACATTACATTTCTATACTTTATGTAAGTATACTGTGGAGACATGCAGAGATACTATTTGGCTGCATTTAATAACTGTTTTGTTATTGCTGTTTTTTGTTTGTTTGTTTTTAAGTCACCTTGTGAGTGAATGTTTGTGTCTGTATGCATGTTGAAAGGAAGAGAGTGAAAGTATTGCAGTTAACATCTGTATCTCCAGAAAGGACCCAACACAACATTTGCCATAGTATTTTATGTTTTGGAGAGGGGTAATATCTATACTTTCAATCTGGTCCCTGAAAAATGGCACAGAACTTAATTCTAATTCTAGATAGCATTGGTTATTATTTCTAAATTGCAATTTTTTTCCTCCTAATTTGATCATCAGTGAGGCATTTTAATGTATTTATATATAAACATAGCATGTGACAAAATCAAGACTCCTGTAACTTGGTCCCCAAGGTTCTTGGGGAATAGAATTATTTCCTTGAGGAAGCATTTACACATTTGACCTACATATATAAACTCAACACTCCAAAACAACATGTAAGTTAATATTATCAGATTTATATTTGAAAGACGTGTATGCCAAATCTTACCTTTCATTGTAGTATAGTAATTTTTGATTAAAAACAAACAAACAAACAAAACCTTAAAAATATAAGCACAAGATGTCAACAAGATGCTAAAGTGCAGACAGACAGAACAGTATATCTGGCAGCTCAGAACTGTCTCAGATGTTTTAACTGTAGTCCCTAAAATTCACTCAGATGCAATTCACTCTTTTTTCATACAATTAACAGAGACAACTGTGCTCCAAATGATATCTCAGGTTTAACACAGGAAAAGGATAGATACTCTATTTGAGGTTGCTTTGCTGTAGCCTAGCTGAATACTCATCCAACGTCCAAATATAAATATAAGCTATTATAATATTTCCTTTTTATACACAATTTCCTCCTCAATACATATCACAGTTTAACCTTTGCCTATTTTTTACAATATATTTAAGTACAGTGCAATATCAGTGCCTTAATCAGGATAATTAAACTGAAGGCATTTGAGTTTAGCTGGAAGTCTGAAGACAAGGGTGTTAAAAAAAAAAAAAAAGGTAAAAGTCTAGATGTTTAAACAATTAAAATAAAACTAATGATTGAAGTTTTCTCAGTCAACTGTGTAGGTATTTTAGTCATTTATTATTATTATTATGTAAATAGACATATTACATTGTCTGAACACTAGACTATTGGACTTCCCTAGTCTTTCAAGATATAGTTTGACACTCACTTCCAAAAGAGAGAGATATAAAAATACTGGATAATGGTGCAAATCAGAGAATCAGTTGGTTCAGTATTCCCCAATGTCACCCTTGAAGTAACTGCACGGGATTGTTTCTGTTAGAATTACCCAAACCCAGTGGACTTGATACAGGCAATTTTTCCTATCCCTACCTGATTTAAGATTCAGAGAGAAAAGGTTCTTTTCAGGACCTTTTATATGAGAGATGCATATCCTTTTAAGAGTGAACTTGGCAGATGCATCTAATGTAAAATGATTGAAGTTAACTATTACACTGAGTGTAACCAAAGTCTTTGAAGTGTTTGACTTCACACTGAATTGGAGCGCCCAGCTAGCAGTAAGGCTGAGGACAAATCACTGATACAAACACACACGCACACTGCAGGACTGTCTTGTCTTGGACATGTGGCATACCTAGTGGCTGACCCCAGACCCACGTGTCTCCAGTTGGAATTCCCCACAGCCCACTTCCATACTGCACTCCAGGGGTGGCACTGAGCATCCCCTCACACCTTGCTGCTAGGTTGGCTCCACGTTCAACGGCACCCATGCACACAGACCTGTACCACAGAGCACACTTGCACCGAAGAGAGAAAAGGGCTTTAGTGAAGGTGCAGTAGATGAAGGTGAACTGTGGTGAAGTACACGGTTCAGCCAGACAAGCACACTCACCAGTATCCCCTCTGCACATCACCAGCACTTCTTCAACCACCCAATGAAGCACCTCTTCATTTTCCCATTCTTGATCCTCTCTTGTCTACTTTGATCCTTCCCCTAAACAATCCCCTTAAATAATCTTATAATAAGTTTCACACAATCCCCAAACACTCTTCAAGCCTTCATCCCATAAATTCTATATTCCTTAAGGCAACAACCTGCTTTAGTTCATATGGTACTCCAGAGATCATTTCTTTCATTGGTTCACATTGGTGGGTTTCCTACCAGGGCCAACAGCCTAGTCTTCATCCTCTAATAGTTTTAGGAGCAGCTGATTCTGTGTTCTGCAATTTTCACTGATATTGATTTTCACTGATGAGGTTACTAGATCCTCTCCACCTGGCCCTGTTGCCCTGATGCTTCCAGGGTCTCTGTGATCTGCATGGCTTTTCATCAAATAACTTAGTGGTTATGCTCTTTGCATAGTTTTCTTCACCTTTCCTTCATCACTGGGGAAAATGGTGGAAGCAGTCTTATACCACAGTTAAACATTTGCACTTCCTGATTTCACCCATGTGTTTTAATCAGGACTATATTTTCTTAGTCATCCTATGGAGTCACCAGAAGGAGATATCTTCAGAAGGTGCCGTCAGACTATTTAAGCATGAAGATGCTCCTTCACTTATGTGATATTCATGCTCTGCTTTCTGTAGTTGAATTGCACTTTGTTTTGTCCACTGAACGTGGTATATTTGGGCAGGAAGAAACCAAATGAGGTTTAATAAGAGCAAGTGTAGAGTCCTGCACCTGGGAAGGAACAACCCAACGTATCAGTATAGGCTGGGGGATGACCTGCTGGAGAGGAGCTCTGAGGAGAAGGACCTGGGGGTCCTGATGGATGACAGGTTGACCATGAGCCAGCAGTGTGCCCTGGTGGCCAAGAGAGCCAATGGGATCCTGGCGTACATTAAAAGGAGTGTGGCCAGCAGGTCAAGGGAGGTGATCCTCCCCCTCTACTCTGCCCTGGTCAGGCCTCACCTGGAGTACTGCATCCAGTTCTGGGCTCCCTCGTACAAAAAAGACAGGGATCTCCTGGAAAGAGTCCAGCAGAGGGCCACAAAGATGATACGGGGCCTGGAGCATCTTCCCTATGAAGAAAGGCTGAGAGACCTGGGTCTGTTCAGCCTGGAGAAAAGAAGACTGAGAGGGGATCTTATCAATATGTATAAATACCTGAGGTGTGGGAGACAGGGGGATTTGGCCAACCTCTTTTCAGTGGTTTGTGGGGACAGGACAAGGGGTAATGGCCACAAGATGGAGCACAGGAAGCTCCACACCAACATGCGAAAGAACTTCTTCACAGTGAGGGTGACGGAGCAGTGGAACAGGCTGCCCAGGGAGGTTGTGGAGTCTCCTTCTCTGGAGATATTCAAGGCCCATCTGGACACCTACCTGGGCAGCCTGCTCTAAGGAACCAGCTTTGGCAGGGGGGGTTGGACCCAATGATCTCTTGAGGGCCCTTCCAACCCCTACAATTATGTGATTCTGTGATTCTTTGATATTTTAGGAATCTATGCTAGACTAGACAATAGAGACAGTAATACAAATATGCTACACTACACTCATAAACTATTGTCAGAAAGTTTATAAGCATATTAATGTTATAGGCAAATAGTCATACATAAATAGTACCAGAGAAACTTTTGAGTTACTGCTCTTGCATGTAGTCAGGTATTTTGTTTCATGTCTGACATCAGTTAAATCTGCTACTTACTCCCAGTGTGGACATACACATTGTGAATACCCCATCTGAACTTAAAAGAGGATTTAGGTCAGAGATTTATGGGCTCTTTGAAGAAAAGTTATACTAATCCTTACAGTATTGTTTGTTGATAATTTAAGGAAGCCAATGAAAGTAAATAAATTTTACTCTAAGGAAAAAAACACATACAATGACAGTATCTTTTGTCGCCCACCATTCTCCTAGCTGAAGCTACAACTATAGAAAACAAACCAATGTGATTCTCACTGACCTAAAGTGTGAAGATGACTGTATTTGGAAATAATTGCTAGTTAAGTCAACTATTGGAAAAACAGCAAGATGTGGGTTATTAATATGCATCTTTTGCATGTGCATGCGTTTGATGTTGTTCAGTAGAGACTAGAAAACATACCTTATTTTTTACTTCTGAAATAGTAGCAGAATCACATTACTACCAGTGAAAGAACCATCTATAACAGTCTGTAAGGGCTGTAATTGAAGATGCCTGTTTTGTGATAGGAAAATAAAGAGGACTTTTTTTTTTTTCACTAGATAAAACAAAGCTACATGCCTTTTTCAAGCTTCCATTTCTAATTCTATAGAGAATTGAAAGAAATTCTATTAGTTGTATGTGTGTGCTTGTTTTGTGTGTCCCCTGTCCCCCCACCCCCAAGAAGAAGAATATACTATATAAGCATATAAAGGAAAAACTGATTATGCACCGTCATCATTTACATGGCTAAGACCTTGCCAGTGGCTTTAGAAACTGGCAGTTGTTGGAGGGTAGCACAGAATGTAGTCATAGAAGAATATTGTGGCTTTTAAGCACTTTTTAAATACAACCTGGAAGTCACAGACTGTAACACTAATGAAATTCTATATTGCTTTGGTCGCTTTTATTGAGTACTATTTCTTCTGTAGATGAACCTTGCTAATGTAACAGGAAGTCATTTGAGGAATTAAGGCAACAGAATCATTACCAGCTTTGGTAATATAGAGAGCAGCTGAAAGCTACTAGGGAAATGTCAGCAATAACACCAGAGATGAGGAACAGTTGACAGTGCAGCGTCAAGCTATGTGATAACTTTTCTGTCTTGTAACGTTCCTTTGAAGTTCCTAGTATTAGAGTACCATGCTTACCTTTGTAAACGTAAAATGTTCATCCACACAAAGGCTAGGTTTTCAGCTGCTTTAAAATGCACATCTGCATGGATAGCACTGGAAACAACTGACTTGTGCTTGCTGAGACCTATTTTAAGCTGTGACAACCCATCCTAGAATTTAATTCTTATTTGCATTGGAATGTTAGCAGGGAAAAAAATGAACATTTACTGATATTTTGTCCTTGTTTTAAGTAATGTAATGTGTGAGTTTGTTTTGATTATTAATTTAATATATTGCAAAATCAAAAATGTTCTCTATGTTTGTATACTTATGTTGTTTAGTTTGGAAAAACTGCATTTACCACTAAAATTAAATAATACTCTCTTTTTTTCATTCAGAGCTTGTAGTGATTTTACCCTGTTGGGCAGCTGAATTCCACCACAACCACTCTCTCAAGAAAAAAAACCCTTCAAAGGAAAAGGGGGAGAAAATACAATGGAAAGGGCTTAAGGGTTGAGATAAGGACAGGGAGATCACTCAACAATTATCATCATGGGCAAAACAGACTCTGCACAGGGAGATTAATATAATTTATTACATATCACTAGTGGACTAGAACAGTGAGAAACTTTTAGTTTCTTTTAGCAAACTAAAAACACCTTCCCCTCATCCAGCCTCTTCCACCTCCTCCCCCCGAGCAGTGCAGGGGAATGGGGGAATGGGGGTTGTGGTCAGTCTATAGCACTTCTCCACCGCCACTCCTTCATGGTCACTCTCTGCCCCTGCTCCACATGGGGTCCCTCCCACGGGATGCCGTCCTTCCCGAACTGAGCCTGTGGGGACTGCCCACAGGCAGCAGCTCTTCAAGAACTGCTCCCACATGGCTCCGTACCACGGGGTCCATCCGTCAGGAGCAAACTGCTCCAGCACGGGTCCCCCACGGGCGGCAGCTCCCCCCAGCCCCCCTGCTCCTGCGGGGGCTCCTCTCCACGGGCTGCAGCTCCGGCCCGGGGCCTGCTGCTGCGGGGGCTCTCCATGGGCCGCAGCCTCCTCCAGGCCACATCCACCTGCTCCACGTGGGCTCCTCCACGGGCTGCAGCGTGGAGATCTGCTCCATGTGGGACCCATGGGCTGCAGGGGGACAGCCTGCTCCACCAGGGGCCTCTCCACAGGCCGCAGGGGAACTGCTGCTCCGTGCCCGGAGCACCTTCTGCCCTCCTTCTGCACTGACCTTAGTGTCTGCAGGGCTGTTTCTCACTCCTCTCTCCTAGCTGCTGTTGCTGTTGCACAGCAGTTTTTTTTTTTTTTTTCTCCTTTTCTTAATTATGCTCTCTCAGAGGCGCAACCAATGTCAATCCCTGGCTCAGCTCTGGCCAGCAGTGGGTCCCTTTTGGAGCTGGCTTTCGTCTTACATGGGGCAGCTGCTGGGCTCTGCTCACAAAGGCCACCCCTGCAGTCCCCCTGCTACCAAACCCTTTCCACGTAAACACAGTACAGAGCTTTACAGTGAGTGATTCCATCATCTCATAAATCCCAGGTTCCATAATTTGTAACCCAACAAGAAGCAGGGTGTAGATGTTTGCTCTAACAATACGTACAGTATCTCTACAGATCAATTTTCATGGTTGGAATCATCCCTGATTCAGTGTGAGGTAGCAAGCTTCAAAGACTTCAGTTACTCTTAGTATAATAGGTAAATTCAATCATTTTACATTAGATACAACTGCCAAGTTCACTCTTAAGAGGCTAGGTATCTTCCAAATAAAATCTGATAAAAATAACCTTTTCTCTTTGGTGTTGTACTCATTTGAGAATCTTAAGTGAACCAACAGAAACGGCAAAAGATTGTTCAATCAGCATCAGCACACATACCCAATGCACCTGAAAGGCAGTAAGTTAATTTCTAGAATCCTAGTCAAAAGTCAAAAAATAGTTAAAATGATCTTTGAAATTTGATATGTTCACAGTCTTCTTTCAAACAGCTGTCCATAGGGAGGAGGTTTTTCATGCCTCAGCCACTACCTCAGCTGGTGAAGGGAAAAGGAATAGTTGACATGAACTACACTCTTTCACAAACAGCATTCAGTGGAGTTACTACTCTGCCATTACTAGTACACATAACTTTGAGTGCCATCCAAAGTGATCGATGACATAACCAAAGTGTAATACATTGAACAACAACAACAAAAAAGAGGCAGTAAAAACCTCATCCATTTTACATGAAACTTACATTTTTGATTCCTAGGGATCAGTTCTTCATTGTCATATGCATGAAAAAAGAGTACTTTGTTCCCATTAGCTAAGTGTGTGAGAGCAATAGAGGGATAAATTCTAGCTAGGGTGAACTCATCATGGCTCTTCAAAGAACGGAGATTTACAATGCATCAGGCTCTGGTACAGGGATGAGGACTGGACAGCCTAGATGGTAGACATGCTTAGTTTTGCAAAGTGAATGCAAAATTAAGGATAAATCATTAATATCCCTTTTTCATTGCTCTGTCATGATCCTGCTCTGCTCTCCCCTCCCATTCCCTCCCCCCTCCCCTGTCCCCTCCTCCCCTACTCTCCCTTCCCCTCCCCTCCTTCTCTTTTTTGTAATCTTTATGCACTTAAAGATGTGTTCAAACATTACATTGACTTGAATTATATGAGAATCATGTATGTATGTGTATATTTATATGTATATGTATATTTATATGTGTATATTTATATGTGATATATATACATATATCAGCTAGCTCATTTCTAGCCTTCTGCTATTAAAAAGAAGTTATAATTTGTTTCCCTAGAATCTACTAGTAAATTTGGCTTCAAGGGGCCATGAAGATTAATCTGAAAAACTGTATTGGGATTAGATTTTTGAAACTGTGGGACGAAAAGGTATTCTCTTCCTCTTGAATTCCCAGTTTAATTACATTATGCTATGCATGCTGACAAAAGAAAAAACATCTGTTCAGTAAATACTTTTATCTGAACAAAACAAAATAGCAAGCAATGGAGAGCTCTGTGGTGCCAGTCTTTTACACTGTGGTTTGTGGTTACTCCTGTTCAATAGGAAAACACACAATAATTAAGCAAAAATTAAAAGAGAGCCTAACTCTTCTGTATCCTAGATGAAACTGCTAATGCTTTTTGTTGGCATTGAGTAAACACTGCCTACTGCAATGGATATTTTGGAATTCTGAGTATATACTCTTATCATTCTTTGAATCAGCCAGAATAGATTTTCGGGTTTATTTTTGACAAAAATAACTTCATCTTTATCTCAACAACTAAGCATTGCACTTTGGGAAAAAAAAAAAAAAAAAAAAAGCCATTCATATCTCCAAAAACTAATATGTAAAGAGTAGTGTTTTTTTTTGTTGTTGTTGTTTGTTTGTTTGTTTGTTTGTTTTTAGATAATAGCATCTCTTCAGTACTTGTCAGCCAGAGTTCCTGTTGAACGCAGGCAACAGGGAGTCTTCCGTCTTTCATCCTTTAAGTGGTGAATTGACTTACATCAGGCTTCACTGAGGCAGACCAGAACAGCCCATATTTGCAAACGAATCACCCAAAAGGTAAAATATGTTTCCCAAAGCATTTATTTTTGCTTGCAAAAGGATCAAATTAGCTAGTAGTAATTAATCTCTCTGGTGACAGAAGCCATTGGAAAAAATGTGTATTTTCAATTTAGGCTGAGTTTACAGGCTCTTTGCACCTGGAGAACAGAAACCCACCATCTGTGACACTAACAGGCCTCAAGCGTGACACATGACGCTTTCTATCACAGGGAAGGAAGAGACTTTGAGGAGTCATCCTGACATGTTCAAGTTTTCTGTAGAATTTCCAGACACTTTAATTCTGCATAAGCCCAGAAACATGATTCAGCCTTCACAGATGCTGACATGTTGCAGTCTAGTTCATTCTCAATTCATTCTGGGTTTGCTAAATTAGCTTTCCCTCTGCAGCCCTTTCAGAGCTCAGTTCAGAAGGATTCTTCTGCCTGTTTCTCTTACAACACCAAAAAAAGCAGAAATTATGTGTTTTACCTAGCAGTTGAGCTTTATTTGATCACCTCTCTAAGTGGCAACAGTTATGATTTACCTGAATTTTATCAGGTAAAATAGGAAAATGACACAGGATGAGTGCTCTAAATACTGGAGATAAAGTCGTGATGATGTCTTCTTCTCGTTGCTTTGATGTAAGTACCTATTAGATAAAAAGTTTACTGAAACTGGGGATTTTTTGCATATTTTTATTGTTGCCTATTAGAGAAAGGAAATACTTTATTTTATGTGCTAATGGCATAACCGCTAGTGATGTGAGAGAGGAATGGAGGATGGAAACCTTTTTCTCTAATTTTCTGTATGTATTTTTTTTTCTACTTGAATAATCTTTAATATTCAATCAAAACCTTTTTTGTTCTGACAGATGGACCTGTTTTTTCCCCAGTTGCCAGCAGGTTAAATCAGGTGATAAAAACCTACTATACACTGAGTGACAAGAGTGCAGATTAGACTAAAAGGAGACTTAATCACATAATTTTTGAAGATGTATTTCCTTTGATGTAATATCTGTGGGGGATTCCTCACCTCTTAATTTTCATTTTTAGGTTTCTTCAGATTCTTTTCCTATAGCTTTAACATCAATCTTTTAAAATCATAAGTAATTTGAGGGTTTTATTCCTCTTTTTTTGGACGTCTGTTTCATTAATACCTTCTCAATAACAAAGACTTTGCATGATTTACCCTCACTGAGTAGTAGCTTAGATTTTTTTAAAGTAGTAAGTACTGCTTATAGGGGTGTGCATTTAGCTTTGTGTATTTTTTTTTTTTTTTTTTTTGTCAGAAAGGTGTGTGGAATACTTCCTTGACCTATGGAGATGAAAAAAAAAAAAAAAAAAAAGATTAATGCATCCTACTGTGATGCTGAAATGAAAGTCTGCTTTGATGCAGGATACTAGAATACATATGAGAGAGTACTATTCTTGTCATAAAAGCTGGCAGCTGAGCTTTCATTACCTAATCACCAAAAATGACATATGAACAGAGACAAAGTCAGAAGCTTAAATGAAGAGGAGATAAAAATCACTAAATCAAAGATAAAAATTGAGGTAAACCTGTGACCAAGAGGTGACAAATGCTGAAGACAAGGGGAGTAAATTTTCCTGCCAAGAGATATAACCCTGAAGAACAAAAAGTGTTGCTGAAGAATTCAGGTCTCTAAGGCCTACAGATAAGCTATTTTCTGTATGAGACTAATCATAAATTTATCTGTGTCAAATGGATAAGAATGTGTGTATCCTCAGCTCCTGTAGCAATGCGATGGAGTTCTGCAGTGCCAAGGGCTAACTTTCAGGCCAACATTGCTCTAGGCTAAAGTGAAATAAGCAGCATGGGCTTGACATATCTCTTGCTGAAATAAGGTGGAAATTTTCCATTCACATTTATGAGAGCTAGATTGGGCCTGATATTTATTGCTGAGATACAATACACTAAACATATTCAGTATTGCCCTTTTGGTACAATACTACTTCATACATAAGCTTTCAATTTACAAGAGGTATGACTCCAAAAGCAACCATGATGAAAGGTTCTCCACTCCTGCCTCTCCATCCCACTTCATGGGACCCAGATGAGAACTGAAGCTTGAAGTAATTCAGGCATAAATGTTCTGAAATTTCTTTGTACTCCTGTCCATCATATATTGGAGAAATTTACTTTACAAAGAGGAAAGATGCACAGTAAACAATTGAACCATAGCACCTCACAAACTGAACTATGCTAAATGAATAGTGTGTTTTGAGATAAAATACTGATGACGTTGTGGACCAGAGGGGATGATTTTGGATTTACAAGTCAATTTTTACCATGTAACCATAAGAAACAGCCCAGCTATTAATTTTAATTATTAATGGATTTTGTCTATCTGTACAAGAGAGTAATGTTAACCCTTTATGAAGGGAACAGGCTGCTGTACTTGCCAAGATACTGCATAAATTTTTAGTATCTGAGAGGGGAGGTAGTTTTTGAAGACCTTGCATGTATCATTGCTGCTCACACTGATAA
Source organism: Anser anser (assembly GCF_964211835.1). Classification (NCBI taxonomy): domain Eukaryota; kingdom Metazoa; phylum Chordata; class Aves; order Anseriformes; family Anatidae; genus Anser; species Anser anser. The sequence continues at coordinate 124,690,763 of NC_139720.1, read as the reverse complement.
GCATTTTGCCTTAAAAACAGCCTCTTAACGTATATCCAAATGAACACTGGAGTGGGAGCAGTCTTGGGTTCTGTGTTACATTTTAAGGACTAGCAAAATATTTCTACTTTATTTGTAGCACTTATTATTCTCCTCTTTATATTCAGTGAAACAGTTCATTGCTCATGTGGAATTAAGTATTGTTTTACCTACAAAGAAGATGTTATTGGTTTAAACAGACTTCACAAAATCAATGGCTTAAATCTTAACTGTGTTAGGCAAAAGGCTGAAAGATAGTTTATCACTGTAACAGGCGCACTAACAGCCCATTTCATTCTTGTTGAACTGGCACTCAACAAATAACTACAATAATGGAAAAAGATTATTTCTTAATTTGTAGTCCAACTAATTGTTTCAAGGTTTATGAGTTCAGTGTTTCAACAAACAGAAACATAGCCAAATTCTTTTCAGAATCTACCTGCCTAAAACTAAATGTTGTAAGGACTTCAAAATTTAGTTTTATGATCTATTAACTAGAATTAGATTTTGTATTTTCACAATTTTAATGACAACTTTTTCTGCCTTAAAATCTTAACATAGAAAAAAAGAAAAAAAAAAGATAAAATAGTGTTTCAGAAATATTAACAGCTAAATGCAAATTTTAAATTGCAAATGCCTGCTTTCTAAAAAGAACTACAGACCACATGTTGTATGTTTGGGAATGGGGGAAGAGATGTTCTTAAAATAAAAATGGTCCAGTTTCAATAACTTACTCAACTATGGTCTAAATATGCATCCGAAGACTTCAGTGATTATTCAAAATAGCACAAAACCTGAGTATCATGTTGCAATGTCTTTCATTTGCCAGTGAATGTGATGTTGCAGTCAATCACTGTAATTCACATTGACTCAAATGCAGTAGTCATGTTCCACTTGAAAGACAATTTATTTTTTTTTTAATGCCATCCAAGCAATAATCATAGTGGCTATTTCTTTTCATTTCTTGTCCAGAAATGCAAATGTAAAAAGAATCATAAAGTGAACAGGATTTAAATATGTAGTTGGAATGACCCAGTTTATCTGTTATAGCAAGAACACATCAGGAAGAGGTTTATGCGTTTTCTTTTGAAAATTTCTGAGGAAGGAGAGTCCAGTCCATGGCACAGCAATAAGGAAAGGGATGCACAATTGTGGCTGCCATTTGTAAAAGCTGGTATTAGTCAAGGATTCATTTAGCAATGCCGGTGGTAGAGGGAGGAGAGAAAACTTATGGATATGACTGTAGCCTAAAATGCAGACCTTCACCAAGATCCAAGTACATAGGACTATTAATGGGTAAAATAGACTTCTTAATGATGACTACAGCATAAAGATGTGTTTCATGTTCCCACCAAGTGAAAACCCTTAAGAAGGCAGTAAATACACAGTTATTAAAAAGGTCCCTGGGGGTGAAGGGGGAGACCCAGAATTTTTCCAGAACAAGAAATTCTTGTTTCATGGAATAGAATGAATGTTTTTGAACAAGATTACTGATCTGAAGGCAGACGTGTTCTGTGGCAAAACTTGTCTTCATCTGAAGCTTTTGGCAACTGTTGCTTAGACTGGGTTTGGATTGTTCTTTGAAATGGTAGTTTGTGCATTCCTTGCATTTCTGCAGTGTGGAGCAATACATGGCTTTTAGTACAAGTGTAGAAGTTAAATATCAAAGTCATATATCAATATTGCAAATATGTTTAGATTAATGACATTTAGAATGAATATACTGTTTCTGAGTTTAGGAAATCAAGGCACAAGTGGCTTGCTTATTTGCAAGCCACTTTTTTTTTTTATTTTTTCCCAAAAGACAATTTGTGCTCCATTAGAAGACTGAAGATTCAACATCAGCAAGATGCTTAATGCTCAGAATTAATTCAGGACTCTTGTCTCAAAATATTGACTTTGGATGTCCGCATACACCAATGAGCATCCTTTGCTGACAGTCTCACAAAAGTAGGTGAGAGAAACTGAAATATAGGCAGACTTCTCTGTGTAAGGATAAATAATCTGAATTTGGAGAGTGTCTTTATTAAATAAGAGCTCTAAATTTAAGCTCTAAAAACTGATCACACAAAATGGAATTAATGTGGTTCTCAAATGGCATTTAACCTGGAAGTCAGCCAATGGCAACAGTAAATGTCTACACACCTATCTTTGCTCCTAGTGGGTGTGTAACACATTTAGTTGTCACTGAATGCCTGCATATACAGTTCAGCAGAGATACAGCCGTCTGAGTCTATGAACATATCCTGACATAATTTCAGAGGTTATAATATTTCAATTAGAATTAACAGGCTAAATTCAATTTAGCAATTTATCTAAAAAACTGGCCCTCACGTTTGAATTTGTTGTATATAAAAATAAAAGTTAATTTGTCTTGAAATCAGGCAGATCATTTTCCAAACTGTCTTAAGAAAATTGTGTGCATTAACATAATTATAGCAGGGATCAAAGCTCTATACTTAAAATGATTTGTTTCAATCAAGCTATTTGCAGTCTTGGTGCATGGTTTTCATAGCTTGGTTGTAACAATACATTCAAACAGACATACCAGTATTAGTAATAACATCCAGTTGCAGACAGTATTGCATGGATTAAAAGACGCATTTATAATCTTTCCCATTCATGATCACAATTTACCAACATATTTTCAATTGTAAGCAGAAAACTGTTTTGAAAAGATTTTTTTCCTTTTTTTTTTTTTTTTTTTTAGTTTTCAGTGCTTTCTCACCCCACATATGAATGTTTCCTTTTATACATCTCATTTCCACCTGGTTTTTCATCACTCTGATCCATTCCCAGTGAGTCTCAGATTCTTTATCCACAGTAGATTTAAACACTGGAGTGACAAAGATCTCCCTGAGCAGTGGAGAAGTGTTCCCCAAATCTGAAATCTTTTAAAAAACAATTACATTTCAAAATGATTTAAGTGGTTACAGACCTGGGGGATTGGTTCCTCGAAGGATCCAATAATTTACTTTTTTTTTTTTTTTTTAATGCACTGTTTACCTCTTCATATTAATCATTTCTGTTCTCCTGCAGAGAAATTGAAATGGCTTTTTTAAATGCCTTTGAAAGTACTTTTTTTTTTTTTTTATGTTGACCCTTATTTGTATATTAGGTCATAATCTAACAAATATTTAAGGCATGCTCTCACCCTGATTAACTGTCCCTAGTGCCATGGTAACACTTCAAGCTAAATGCTGAAATGTTAGTAAAGAAGTAATGTCTTTTAAAAGTTCAGCTAAGGTAATTGGAAAACAAACAAACAAACAAAACCTCTTGTGCAGAAAGCCTTTTGTTCAGGTCTGCTGAACATGTTTGCAAATCTTTTGCAGCACTAGAATTACTTGGCATTTGGTCAGTTCTCACTCTTCTTTCAATAGGCTGTTTTTTTTTGTTTCGCTTATAACATGTAATCAAGTACCTTACTGACTTGAACCATCTTCAGTCTTATTTGCATCTCCCATTTAAAACAGGTATTTCAGATTGTTTGATATACTGAGAAGTTTCCTGCTTTGTTTTTCATTCATGTTTCCAGTGCTTTTTTTTTGTGTGTATGTGTGTGCATATGTGTGTGTGTGTGTTTTAATATTATCTCATTGTCTTTCCTGTCATTTTCAAAATTTTTCAATATACTGTTGCAAAGGTAAATGGAATGGGGTATGGTCTTAATATTTTTCTTGCAAATATTAACACTACATTGTTTCTCTTACGCAAAATAACCTACACAATTGCTCCCTTCAAAAACAATATCTAAAACTAAAATTATATTAAACATATTAGAGTAAGTATGATTAATCATTTTGTTTTTCCAGTACTGTTTAGGGATTTGAAAGCTCTTGATTATGATGAAAAGTTAGGATGAAAAGCTGAATGTTTTTATAAAAAACATGTTCTTTTAAAAATATATATATAAACACGTGCACATTAATATCAATACAAACTACAGTTCAGGTTCAGCGAAGATGCAAAATGTGTTGGCAAATGTTACAGCTAATTAAAACTATTCTAGGGGAAAAAAAAAAAAAGTATAAACTGGTTACAACTTATGCCCCATATATGGAATGCTGAATAAAAACTTGTATCTGTACACAAATAATATGAACATTCAAATAACCAACCTGATCATCTCTAAAATACAAACATCCTGTGGGATAATAGTTTTTAGAGGATCAATGTACAATAAAGTCAATAGATAATGTAGGACATTTCCAATTTATACATATAAATTATACACATATATAATATATATATATAGTCTAGTTAGGAGTGAAACACCTAAGCATATTTAATTTGCAAACAGAAAGTTGTTGCTGAGAAGTCTTTCACAGACTTTGATTATTCTACCTGTTTGATGTTTCCTAGCCACAGTGTAGTAGTTCTTAGCACTTTCTTCTGGGTGTGAGATAGCACCCTTTCTTTAAAATTCATAAATACTTCTATTATCATATCAACATTCACATTTTAGTTTTCTCATTATCTGTGATATAAAATGAATTAGTTTATGTACATTCACATACAGTTACAATAACTGTTGGTTTTATGGAGAAATTTAGGTAGAAAACTACATTATTAATTTCTAATAATGTAAAATATGAGAACAGTTAAGCCTCCTACTTCTTTTAGAAAGAATTTAGTAACTTCTACACAATGTGAAGAATATTTAAAAATAAAAAAAGATTTTAAGTTTTGCATTCTCCTTAACTCTGAAGGACTTTTTTTTTTTTCCCCGAAGATAAAAGACTATATAAAAAGTATGAATGTTTGGACTCGTTGGAAATAGATTTTCAGTTCCTACTGAAGTCTGGGGAGCAAAAAATGGCTTAGAAATAGTTTATTTTCTTTCATTCCTTTCACTTTTGAGAACACCCCGAAAACCCTTCAAGAACAATGCCTATTAAAAATCAACTAAAGCATCATTAAGCAAACTATACATTCATTCATGTGCTGGAGATCTTATTAGAAATAAAGAGAACATTTTTCTCCTCTTTTTTTTCTCACATCTTTCTACTATAGTTGTACATTTTCCGGAAAATATGCATGTGCTGCTAAAAAATATTAACCCCTAAGAAGGTTCTGAGCTGACGAGAGAGCAAACAAGCTAATTCAGAAGTTAGCCAAGTATGAAACAAGTGTACCTTTTTTTTCTTTTTCCTTTTCCTTTTCCTTTTCCTTGTTCTTGTTCTTTTTTTCTTTTTCTTTTTCTTTTCTTTTTCTTTTTCTTTTTCTTTTTCTTTTTCTTTTTCTTTTTCTTTTTCTTTTTCTTTTTCTTTTTCTTTTTCTTTTTCTTTTTCTTTTTCTTTTTCTTTTTCTTTTTCTTTTTCTTTTTCTTTTTCTTTTTCTTTTTTTTTCTTTTTCTTTTTCTTTTTCTTTTTCTTTTTCTTTTTCTTTTTCTTTTTCTTTTTCTTTTTCTTTTTCTTTTTCTTTTTCTTTCTTTTTCTTTTTCTTTTTCCTTTTCTTTTTCTTCTTTTTCTTTTTCTTTTTTTCTTTTTCTTTTTTTCCTTGTTCTTGTTCTTTTTTCTTTCTTTTTCTTTTTCTTTTTCTTTTTCTTTTTCTTTTTCTTTTTCTTTTTCTTTTTCTTTTTCTTTCTCTTTCTCTTTCTCTTTCTCTTTCTCTTTCTCTTTCTCTTTCTCTTTCTTTTTCTTTTTCTTTTTCTTTTTCTTTTTCTTTTTCTTTTTCTTTCTTTTTCTTTTTCTTTTTCTTTTTCTTTTTCTTTTTCTTTTTCTTTTTCTTTTTCTTTTTCTTTTTCTTTTTCTTTTTTCTTTTTCTTTTTCTTTTTTTCATTCAGAGCATTGGTGGGACTTCAATAGTGCTGCTTAAAATGAGGCTGCAGTGTACTTCCATAGCACTGATTTTTTTTCTTGCCTATAATAATGAACTAAATACAGAAATGTTATTGTAAAGTAATAGAGAAGGCTTTAATATTTCAAACACAATATTACATTTTTTACTCCTGCAGAAGGTATATGAAATAAAGTTATTTTAAGAGAAAGAAGTGGTGAGATTTTAGTTTGAAGTAGTTTCTTTTATTTCCCTCTATATACTCAAGAAAATGTGTGATTTTTTTTTATTTATTTATTTTACACCTCAATTTATACACTCTTAATGGTTTTATACAATTGAATGAGATTGCTCACAGATTATAGGTTTATATAGGTTATATATTTCAGATAGCTAAACAATTTTTCAGTAGCGACACATTCAAACTTGATATTTGAAAATTGGTTCATTTCCATGTATTATGATTTGAATTACAGTCCACTAAATCTGACAGTTAGGCAGACTTATGCTAATAGTTTCTCTGGAAATGAGAATTAAAGTAACTTGATTATAATTTCTCGCTTTTGTTATTTCTATGATTTTTTTTTTCCTTGAATTATGAAAATGAATAGGGTAAACTTGATTATTTTTCTGGAGTGTTATTTATGGCATGTAATAACCCTATGTGACCATACAGATGATTGCCCATCAATAAACTTTAATTTACTAAAACAGTTTTGGGATTAGCATGTCCTGCCTTATTATTCCAATCTATATATTTTTATTAATTGCTGACATCCAAGCATTCATGATTCAACTACTAAACAACTAGTAGTCAGCCTGTCAAATTTTGAAGGTGACAGAGAACTGGCACAGGTTGCCCAGGGAGGTTGTGGTGTCTCCCTCCTTGGAAATCCTCAAAAGCTGTCTGGACAAAGTCATAGGAAACCTGATCCAAGCGGCTCTGCTTGAGCAGGCAGGTTAGACAAGGTAACCTACAGGAGCCCATTCTTTACTTAGGTTTGTTCAGGAGTCTATTGGGTTTATGTTGCCAGGCTTTGGTAGCAGGGGGCTGCATGAGTGGCCTCTGTAAGAAGAGTCCAGAAGGTGCCCCATGTCAGTCCAGAGCCAGTTCCAGCCATCTAAAAAAGGGACCTGCTGCTAGCCAGAGCTGAGCCAAAGGAGTGATGTTGTCTGCGCTTCTGAGAGAGCATATTTAAGAAAGGGAAAGTACTGCTGCACAATAGCAGCTGGGAGAGAGCAGTGAGAAACAGCCCTGCAGACACTAAGGTCAGTGCAGCAGGAGGGCAGGAGGTGCTCCAGGCACACAGCAGCAGTTCCCCTGCAGCCTGTGGAGAGGCCCCTGGTGGAGCAGGCTGTCCCCCTGCAGCCCATGGGTCCCACATGGAGCAGATCTCCATGCTGCAGCCCATGGAGGAGCCCCCAGTGGAGCAGGTGGATGTGGCCTGGAGGAGGCTGCGGCCCATGGAGAGCCCCCGCAGGAGCAGGCCCCGGGCCGGAGCTGCAGCCTGTGGAGAGGAGCCCACGCAGGAGCAGGGGGGCTGGGGGGAGCTGCCGCCCATGGGGGGACCCGTGCTGGAGCAGTTTGCTCCTGATGGATGGACCCCATGGTACGGAGCCATGTGGGAGCAGTTCTTGAAGAGCTCAAGGAGGAAGCCCCTGCAGGCTCAGTTCGGGAAGGACAGCATCCTGTGGGAGACACCAGGAGGGACGTGGAGAAGGGGCAGGGAGTGACCGTGAAGGAGCGGCGGAGGCAAAGTGTTAGGGACTGACCACAACCCTCATTTCCCCATCCCATTTTGCTGCTCGGGGGGAGGAGGTGGAAGAGGCTGGATGAGGGGAAGGTGTTTTCAGTTTGCTTTTAGTTTCTCACTGTTCTAGTCCACTAGTGATATGTAATAAATTACATTAGTCTGCCTACGCTGAGTCTGTTTTGCCCATGATGACAATTGTTGAGTGATCTCCCTGTCCTTATCTCAACCCTTGAGCCCTTTTCGTTGTATTTTCTCTCCCTTTTCCTTTGAAGAGGGGTTTTCCTTGTGGAGTGTTGTGGTGGAGTTCAGCTGCCCAGCTGGGTAAGACCTCCACAGGAGTTATCATATTAGGTATTTAACCAATTTGCTTTTTTTCTTAACAGTCTAAGAATTTGTAGTTTGTATATTTGACCTATGGGAGTTAGGGATGGCTAATGCAATCTGAATAACTTAATAATAAGTTAGTTTGGACTAATAAGTCCAAACTAGAGGATGGAGTTCTGTATTAGTGCATTTTTTGCTCCTTTTTGTTCATATATATATATATATATATATACACACACATTTATTTATTTTTATTTTTTTATAGTGAAATCTATACACCTGTCTCTGGAGAAAAATGGGAGAAAATGAGCAGGGTAGATACAGTACACATTATAAAACTGGGAAGAAAAATGATGAAGGCAAAGTGATTTATGGAAAGAGTGTTCACCCTCATGAAGAAGAACAAATGCATACTGTGTATCCAAAATAACATTTTTGTAATAGATCTGGAATGGCTCAGACTAAGGTGACCAATTTTATAGCTCTTCTAAAATGGCATTACTAGTTCTTATGCTCAGTTATGGTTACAATTTTCCATGAAACAAAGTGAAAAACAATTCACGAAGGCAGAAATTAAACTTGGTTAACGGTTCCTGGGAATGTAGGAGCCACAGTAATATATTGGAATCCTAAACAAATTCAAACTAGTATTACTATTTCCTTTATCAGAACAATGCAAAATAGCTATCTAGCCTAAGATTCATCTGTTCTAACTTATGAATACTAAAGCAAAGTCTGAATTACTGACTTAGCCTTTAAAGATACAGGGAAAATGCCTAAATGCCTGCCTAGTAATCAGACAATAGAGTAGCATCTGATGGTTTTTGAGTTCAAAAATAAAATTTAAGTATCCAGTTTCTGAAATGATGGTCTAAAATTAAAGAAATCTACAAGTTAGACTACAAACATAGTCTTAAAATCAACCTTTTTTTTTTTTTCTTTGTTTTTTTTTTTTTGTCCAGAGACAAAAAAAAATGATTTGGGTTAATCAGGAAGATATTTGGAAGTGAAAGTGTCTTTTTTTTTTTTTTGTATTTGAACATTTTAAACAAGAAAATAATAGTATCAAAAAAACCCCAAAACACAGCATTTATACATTCACAAGTATATACATCAAAAATATATATATGTACTAACCTGATACGAAATTTTATGTTGTGTATTTAACAACTATCATAGCAGTTTTTTCCTCATTTCCACAAAAACAAACAAACAAACAAACAAAACATAAATCAGTATTCCAATAAAAATTCATTCAGAAAAGCAACAGAGCAGTTTCTTTGCTAACATTTCACAGTTCACTAGCTGCAAGAATTCCTGTGTTTTATCAGACGGTAATATACATTTGTCTTTTTTTATTTTCAGTTTCATAAAAATTTGATAGAAGTCTTTTAGGAATAACTAATGTAGGATGTGAACTGTAAAGAAAAGGTGATATTAGATGACAAGCTTTGTTGGACATTTGCGTAATATGACTTGAAGATCAATATATAACTAATATTTTACATTGAGGTAGAATGTGAAAACTGTTTCATTTTTCTACTATAAATATTTTGCCAAAATCTTAAAAAGTAAAGATGTATAAACAAGATAAATAGTTACTAGAAACACATTGCTGATACATTAGACTACAAATCTTTGTTTGCAGTGGGACTTCAGTAAGGAATCATTCTTTGTAAATACTTGTGAAAACCTTGCATCCTTTTTTCTCATATTTTCCTTTCTAATGTAAATGTGGAAAAGGCTACGGGTCGAGCATCAAACATCACGGATATAGTATCTCCACTCAGATTAGAGAGAATATTCAAAGTATCCTGCAGCCTAATTTGATTCAGAATCTAACTTCAAGTCTCTTTATGAAAAGAGACTGCAGAAATATGGCAGAAATGTGGAAATATTTTAGTATGTTCTTAAAGAAATAAATAAAACATATGATGTGAAAAATTTACCATAGGCTCCAACTAGAATTTTCTGTCTGGCTGCTCTTTCCAAACCCTCAAAAAAAAATAAATTTAAAGAGCATTCAGTTTGATCCAGAAATGTATGTGTGTGATCTATGACAATTTGTTTACTGAAAAAATGAAAGATATAAAAATTTTTTATTATAATTTGTATGACCCAATTTTTCTTTCCATTGTAACTGTTCCTTGTTTCTACATAGGACAGTAGCATAAGAGTTAAGAAAGGTGTGTTGAAACAGTCGGTATTGAGATTAGTTCAAGTGTGGCAAAGTTGGAAGGAGGGAAGAATTCAGCAACCTCTAATTTTTACAGATTCTATAATTACTTGTGATTTGCAGCAAAGCACAACACAAGCATGTGTTTGTTGTTGTTGTTTGGTGTTTTTTTTGTTGTTGTTGTTTGGTGTTTTTTTCCTCAGCACTACTTGCTTCTTCACAAATAAGCTCACATTACTTGCAAAGGGCGTCCCACTAAAACTGCTGGTGTGCACTGAGTGACAAGGGTCTTAATGGTATTGAATGCAAAAAGGAACCACATGCATGATGTATCAATTTCCCAAACTGAACTTTACAAGCTGTGTATGCATCTGTGATGCCAGACATTTTAATCAGGCTAATTCTATTTAATTTAACTAATTTGAAAAAATATTTCCTGCTTACTGTGTTATGTTGCCAACAGGACGTACAACTGACTTCCAAAGCTACTGATCATTGAATATGGGGATAATGGCTTGAGGCCTAAATACAGAGAAAGTAAAAAGAAAAGGCATCCAGTATTCCATCATATGCATAGTTTTGTCTCGCTTATTCTTTTCAGGCTTTATTTCATCCTTTTAGCATAAGTCTGTCACTTCTTTTCAAGAAACATTAGAATCAATGGAGTGTTTTTACCCTTGGATATTGGGCATAATACAACTGTATAAGGTATTACTGTACAATATACAGCAATGTAAGATACTGATTTTGATACGCCTACATGTATTATCTATGTGCCAAACAGAAAGGTAGTAGCACCTTGATCTTTTGTCACCAACATCATTAAGGATTCAGCACCTGCTCCAAGGTTTCCATTCTGCAAAAAGCACTCAAAAATCCACCAACATAAATAATAATAATTAGAATTTAAATGTGTCAACTGTCTTAGTACGGCCATAAAATTACTTCATATACCCTTGATAATCTTTGTGTCTACAGATAATTTTATAGGAAAGCTGCATGAATACTGGGAAAAAAAATCCACAATCTAAAAAGACATTTTAAAAATAACAAACAGCCAAGTTTAATATATATATATACATATATATATATATTTAAGTTTGCCTTACTATGCATACTTTTACAAATTTGGTAGGGGTGGTAGGGTATCAAAGAAAAGCTCTCTGATTTAACGTGTTGGCAATCAAGATTTCTGAATTTTCACTGTTACACAAAGGCTTATATGAGTTTAAATTTTAAATTAATAGAGCTTCCTCATTAGAAAAAGAATATATATCTTTATTTTATGGAGTAATGAATCAGAAGCCAATCAAAATTATTCTCTTAAAACATCATAAGGATTAAAGTGCTGTATTCATATTTTTTTTTTAACATTTACTTAATACCTCATCCTTCAAGTGAAAATTTTAATTTTCAGGCAGGATAAGTTTTTACTTTTCCAATTTACTGGAAGATAAATGGCAACAAATGGATATCTGCAGACAAATATGTTTTTGAAGATATAGCAAAGCTGACTGAAGATATTACTTCTACTTTTCTCCATCATTCACTATAGGATGTTACACATCCGTACCTTTGCTATCAAAAAATCTTTCATGAGTAGGTCAGACAAACGAAGTCAGATTAATTAGTCAAATTAGCTCTTTGGTATATAAACTTAACTGTCTGACTTCATACAAATCAATTTACAGACCACTCACATGATTCTTCTCCTATGACAGCTGAACAAGATAGGCCTATGAATTTTAAAAATTTTAACTGAAGCATGCATTTGCAAAATGTGCATCTGTTGATGGCAAGAGGGTAGGTACCTTGTCTCTATCAGGCAACAGCCCTCAAGTCACAAACCCTCCAGTGTAATTTATAGCTCCAGAGGTGAAGAAGGTCAAAGTGAACCAGAAGGATCAAGGTCCACTGCCTTTTGTAATCACAAGTAATGATGCAGGAAAAGGTTTAGTCCAGCGATATCAACATTTCCCAGCTTCCACTGATAAATTTTAGACTTAAGACATGGTTGTAAATGACAACATTTATAGCAAAAGTCTGCAAGAGAACTATCCTTCTAAATCTTGGATAAAACAGCTTAGCAGAGACCCAGGGGCTCCAACACAGACTTAAAGTCCTAGAAGTATCAAGTTCTACTTGGATAACATCTTACAGAGGGCACTTCAGGCTTCCTTGTTGCAAGGAGTTAACAGATAAGGAGAGACCTGACCAGCTGGACCTGCTTCAACTTCTGCCCTTGCTAGAAGCTATCTGATTAACCACTGGCAAAATGCTTAAACTTTGCTGGCTTTGGTTCTATGAAATGGGGATAATCCATTTTATCTCTTAGGGACTATAAGAAGATAGGTTCTTATACTCCTTAAACTTCATATATGCCATGCTGGGGGAAAATTATGAGATTTAGTAATTGATTTGCTCTGTGTGTACACGCATGTGTAAAGAAAAAGGTGTGCACAAGTGTGTTAAACTGTTCACTGATACATATTTATCTGGTTTTATGTATTCAGATGTTTTAGGTGTTTTACAGAGAACATTTTCTGTTTGGAGAGGATTCATGCTTGTCTATAGCAATATAAATTGAACAGTAATCTCATAGTAAGTATATGTAACAAATGGTACTTAGGGTTCAAGTTATAATCATGAATTTGCATTTTTCATACACTGCTTGCTTGTTTGTTACATGATCACTTGTAGAAGAATCCACTAAAGTCAAAATCTTATGTCCAAGTATAGAGGAACTTTCTAACGGAAAATGGCCAAGATATTGTGCCCAACAACCTTATTATTTTACAAGCGCTTAGACATCTTTAAGGACTGCATGCCTTAGTATATCTCTATTTTGTCATTTTTAAAACAATGGCTACTCCAAAACCAGTCTGCATTTTCTACTCTTCTGTATTCAGCACTAAGCCAGAGGGAAGAGTGCTGCCTAAGGATCTGTAGGTAAGTTCAGGTTACATTTTGTATCTTTTGGTTCCTATGAGTTCTAGCATCCTCCACTGCCTGTAGACTCAATAGAAATTCAGAGGTGGCTAGCTGATTTCACAGTTGTTTGTATTTACAAACACAAACAGAGTTGTTTGTATTTAAAAGCTGAATGGGGAACTGTGATCAGCTTTCTGTTTAACTTCTTAACTACAAAAAGCTTGAAAGCATCTCAGCCTTACTTTGAAGGGCTGTTGAGAGCAGCAGCCAGGAAAAGGCGTCAAGGGGAAAAAATACGGAAATCCTGAAATATTACAGTTTGCTTTGCTAAATTCATGGGAGTTTAAAAAAAAAAAAAAGACAGAAGGGTTGGGGGGTTGGGTGTGTTCAAGAGGAAAATACTACATTCTAAAAGTAGCTCCATAGAGAAGAGTGCTTCTTCCTCTACCATGAAACTGAGAACTACATGATGAAATGAAAGATAAATACTTTTACAGTACATTTGAAAAATTGAATGTAAATTGCAAAGTTGTATTCAATAGGAGTCGTTTTAATGTATTGAGACATTGCAGGGGGTGTCAGTCACATTAATACATGCCTTGGGTGGTTGAATGCTCAAGCACTCCTTGTCTCCCATTGCACCAGAGAAATGTGTTAATGAGTCCATAGAACACAATCCTGTCATATTTTAATGCTATGTTAATTTAAATTGCCGTGGAAAAAATCCCAGGGCTATGACAATCTGTAGCATGGAGCCAAAAGAAGCCACGCATTTTTGTCTTGATCTCTCAGTCACACAGGCCTAGTTCTCTTGAGTGAGAAATTTCTAAATACACCTTAAGGGAGGAAGAGCTACTATATAGCTACCTTACTCTCAGCTACCTTGTCCTCAGGGATGGGTGATAATAAAACTGCTCTAGAAAGGATTATTTGGAGGTGGATTGAGCATAATTTTTTGGCAAACATGCTGCTTTACAGAGAAGTTGAAGGATGCTTTATGTCTTTTCTTTATTGTGTGTTCCCAACTAAAAATTCCAAAGGAAACATGAGGAGAAAAAGGATTAAAAGTCTTTTGCTATGCAGTTCAAATGCAGCCTTTTAACAAATGCCACAAGCCCTCTTTTCAAAATGTAGCTTTTTAAAAATATAAAAATGAGAGGACCCATTCTGGCTTCAGCCTTCCTACTATTATAGGGTAGGCATGACTACTTAACCAGACTAAGAACATCTTGTTTCACATTGTGCTTGCTGGAGCTGCCATCAAATTCTTTTACATTCTTGTGTGTTCAAACAGCAATATTGATGTGGGTCCCTAGCCCCTCTCCCTGTCAGAACCTCTCAAAGGGCTTGCAGGTAAGTGCAATGAATCATAAGAGGTCTTTGAAATAATCTCAGCTCTTTTTTAGGTGTAGAGAGCTGAACAAGGGATTAAAGATATTCCCAAAGACAGTAATAGTTGTCCCTGTCTGGGCCTTTCCAATTGCATCAGTATTACATATTCGTGAAGTAATTATGAAATTACTATGTATAGCCCCTCCTGGTGCATTACACACTACACAAGCTTTTGTGGCTCTATCAAGAAGTCCAATAAGTATATACCATAAGCATTACACCATATTCCACTTTAACTCCATTCCTATTCCCAGATATTCTTCTATACAGTAAGCATGAGCCAGTCAGTGCCATCACAGAATTTGCTGCACACCCTCTTTGTAACAGACTATGGTTTGGGAAACTGCAAAAGGACAGACAGGGACAAGACTCTGCAGGCATCCCTATAGGCTTATCCAGACAGAGCCTATAATCTTTGTGCTGGGTAAAGATGCAGTATTGCCATAGAGTCTCTCAATTTTCTCCAGAGGTGGTCAGGTACACCAGCCTGAACTCCAGCCATGGAGCAGCCACTTTTCAGCCTTAGGATGGGCCAAGTGGCTAGCAGCCACTGCTTGTCTCCTCTGTTTTCTAAGAAATGTGCTTTCTCTCATCCACACTGATGTATTCATGCATGACCATAGGCTGTATTCTGGAATCCCTGCTGAAACATCTTGTATTTGCAGTTTAAGTGGTCTTACTCTTTTCCTATTTTTTCTGACATTGAATTAAGTGTGGTTTACCATTTCCCCAAAGCTCATTTAGCCCAGAGCTAGACAGTTAGTAAACTCTCATGAGCCTATGAGGGTGCTATTTCCAGAACTGAAGTCCTAGATTCCCTTTCAAAATGAAGAAGAGACTGAAAAACTTTTTAGCACTTTCTAACATTCAATACTGTCAGAAACAGACTCAATACTTACCATGGTGGTGTTAGAGAGAGAGATGCACATCCTGTCTGGGCTTGGAGTTTCTGGCCCAGACACAAATCATACTATGTGTCCTTAGGGATATGAATCAAAAGTGTTATCACTCACTGACTGTGGGTCTCCCATAGTTTGCTGGAAATTTAAATTTCATAGAAATCATAGAAATCTGAAGGTTCAGCAACCTGAGAGCAATCAACATACACAAATATGTCTGTTTTACCTGCAGTTAACAGGGAAGGCCAAACTGCAAAATTGTCACATTAATTCAGTTATCATGTCACTTCAGCTTTGAATGATTTGCAACACCTTATACAGCATATGCTGAAACAAGGCCTTGTACTTTATTTTCCATGTGTGCCCAGTTTAACCTTTTTTTTTTTTTTTTTTTTTTGTGGCCAGGCAATAAGAAGCTTAAATAATTTGATAGATATTGCTAACAGATGTCCTGTACCCTAACATTACCTCATAGTCATGTTTCACCTGTCATTTTCAGCTTCTCTCACAAAGTAACGTGGAAAGTCTTCCTAAAAGTGCCCTTTCTACCCCTCTTCACCCCTAGTTTTAAATTAGTTTAATATCTAAGTGTATGTGTTTGTGTTCAGAGACCAAAAAGTAAGGGGGGAGGCCTAACTTCTAAAAATCTCAAGTGTGAACTGGGAATTTCCTTAAATTTCTTCTCTCTTTCCAGACCTCTGCTCCTGATGATAAGCATACACTCATTTTCAGCAAATACCTGTGGTTTTTTTGTTTGTTTGCTTGCTTGTTTTTCCCCTGCCTTCAGATTAATAGAACCCCTCTCTACCTTGGTCTGAACTTGTTACTCTTACAGGCAAATTCTAATTAACCAAGCTGTAATAAATAAATAAATAACCAAACATTTGTAACAACAAGAAATAAAGTGTATCTCCCAAAATCATAGAATGGCTTAGACTGGAAAGGACCAAAGTGACCATCGAGTTCCAACCCCCCCACCATAGGCAGGGATGCCACCCACTAAACCAGGTTTCTCAGGGCCTCATCCAACCTGGCCTTGAACACTTCCAGGGATGGGGCATCCACAGCTTCTCTGGGCAACCTGTTCCAGTGCTTCACCTCCCTCTGAGTGAAGAAATTCCTCCTTATATCTCATCTAAATCCCCCCTCTTTTTAGTTTAAAGCATTTCCCCCTTGTCCTGTCATTATCTGATTAAGCAAAAAGTTGCTTTCCATCTTTTTTATAAGCCCCCTTAAAGCATCAAAACAGCTGCAGTAAGATCACCCAGCCTTTTCTTCAGGATGAACAGCCACAGCTCTCTCAGCCTTTCTTCATAGGAGAGGTGCTCTAGCCTCTGATTATCTTTGTGGCCCTCCTCTGGACCCACTCTAACAGCCCCACATCCTTCTGGTGCAGGGGGCCCCAGGTGTGGATGCAGCACTCCAAGTGGGGCCTCACAAGGGTAGAGCAGAGGAGGGCAATTACCTCCCTCCGCTTACTGGCCACTCCTCTGTTGATGCAGCCCAGGATGAAGTTGGCCTGCATGCCTGCACTGCTGGCTCATGTCAAGCTTTTCATCTACCAGAACTCCCACGTCCTTCTCTGCAGGGCTGCTCTCAATGAGTTCTTCTCCCAGTCTGTGCTCAAGTCTGGGATTGCCCCAACCCAGGTGCAGCACCTTCCACTTGGCCATGTTGAACCTCATTAGGTTCACATGGGCCCACTTTTCTAGCTTGTCAAGGAAGTTGCGAGAGAAAGGGTGATTGTTTACAATTCAAAGACATTTTAAGCTCTCTCAGCCACTTCTTGACAACAACAAATGAATTAAAATTTTAGCTTTGAGATAGTCTTTTTTCTTCAGTATCCATGAAATTGGAAATGTATTGACAGACTATATCCTAGTTAGTAATTAATGCCTGCTATGTCTGGTTATTCTTTCGGTGAAAAGGGAAATTTGGGGAAAGATTTTTAATGAGGTTTCATCTTTCTTCTTGGCTTTTATGGACAAATGTGATATTCCCTCTGAGGAGTAAGATCTTTTTCTCGTAATTACCTCTAAGAACACCTGCAAGTATGACTGCTGGGAAACATTGCAGTGATGAGTGTCAAAATTAATAATCTCAAGTAGTAAAATAGTTTTAAAGATTGCTAACTTCTTCATAATATAACAATAGTCATAGATGCCATTAGATACCAGTATTTTGTCATATGGAAGTGTAGTCTCCAGTATCATACCTTGTTTATATACACAGATTCCTATCAGACCATCACACTATTAATATTGTATGTTAACCTCAAGTGGTGATCATCTCTGAAGCTAGATACATGTTTTGAGGGAAAACACAAGTTCAGTTTGGAAAAGAAGGAAAAGAAAAAGTGTCTTGATAAATATTCCTTAGCATTAAAAGTTTCTAATTTTAGTCTATTGTCTTAGATGAACATTTAGAATTACTGATAAAAGTTAAAGTAATCTAAGTTGTGAATTTGAAGGAAATTATTTAAAATCTGTGAGGAATAATCCTATACAAAACCAGAATTATGTCATGTTTAATATCTACTTTTTTATGGAAAACATCCATACAATGTGCTTTAACATGAATATATTTTAAAACACATGTCTTAAGCTGGTTTGTCTTAACCTTCTTGCATTCTCTCTGTAGACAAACTGTTAAGGGAGTTCCCATGAATGGAATCTCAGTCCAGGAGCTGAGGGTGGAATTAATGATATTCCCTGGTTATAATTAATTAAAACAAAAGAAATCAAGGAAAGTGAATCAAGCATTTTGTTCCTGAAAAGACAGTGACTTCATTTGCTTCTCATTTGGAAATGCAGTAGGCACTGAAATAAGTGAAAATGCTTCCCTAAATGTTGCTAACAACCACTGACTGAGCACAGTAGATGTTGGAGCACACCTGAACAATAAGACTCCTTAGAAAGAGTTTATAATCTTTGTCATCTTCTCCTTTAAAAACTACATAGATTTATCCCAAGGCTGTGAGCATCATGTCAGATATAATCAGAAAGTAGAGGGAGAGATCTATTTGTGGATTAAAAAAAGTGCTTAAGTTTTATTTTTGGACCTAAAGGGCATTAGTCATGATTCCCTATTTGCTCTTCAGGTGTTTATAGATTTCAGGATATCAGTATTGACTTGCCATTTTGCAAAAGTCATTGAATGTCTGTATAAGGATGCTATTATAAATCATCATCAAACAACATCAAAAAATGTTTAACTTCTATGCTTGTAGGCATAGTAGAAAGTATTTCTACAAGAGAGTAGTTTTTAGTAACACTTTGGAATCCAACAGAAAAATGTATTGCACATCCTAAATAGATAGGGCAAATTATATATATTTAATAATCTCCATACTTTTACCACTAATTCTTGCCATTGTTTTGTTGTTTGTTTGTTTGTTCTTTTGTCTCTGAGGCATTTCAGATTCATTACATATGAGACAACTGTAGTAAATGAGAAAAATCAGTGGAATCTGTGGTCATTGCCTAAATATATTCACACTAAAAATGGTTTAGGATCATACTCTAACACAGGTTAAACTAAAACTGCACATATAGATGGCAATTGCCTATATAATGCAGGAGTTCTGTTTTGATCAGATTGTGCGTGGAAGCAGGGATTCCACGAAGCATCCAGATTCCTTTCTAGAAAAACAGTGAAATAAGTCTTTCAAAGGTGAGATACGCTTAAGATGTCTACACTATGATGAACTGCATCATTTTCAAATGGCTCCCATTTCTCCCCAGTGCCTACAAAGGTAGTCTGGATGAAGAGCTCAGGATGGTCATGATCCTCTGAGTGCCTAAAGTTATATAAGATCTCTTCTGCCCTAATTACTGAGTTAGTATCACAAATTGTGGTGGCAGAGAAATTGGTTTAATTTGTTAAAATACATTGCAAAATTGTCCTGGGATTCATTTTTACAAGTCTTTTTATTTTAAAACCAGTTTAACTATTCAATTTGTGGTTTTCTTATGAAGAAACTTAATATTCTCACCTATTAACAGTGTAAAATTGAGGATTGATTTAAGAATGTTTTACATTTTCCCTTAAGAAACAGAACAGCCTTAGAATTTAGAGAGAGAGAGGCAGAGGAGGGGAGGGGGCGAGAGAGAGAGAATTACACCATAAGCTGTTGTGGAAACACCTGATGTTGTTTCCATCATTGATGATATAGCACAGATTTTGATTTGTGGAGAAGGTTTTTGTTTTGTTTTGTTTGTTTGTTTATGGTGGTGGTTTTAATATAAGTATTTCTGTTTAAAAAAAAAAAAAATCATAAAAGTGTGGCCAAACTGAAGTCATAGATCGAGAACAAGCTGGCAGTAACATCTTGTTCATTTATTGTATTTCAGTGGTTTTATTTGTAATGTAATGTCAAACCACACAAAATAAATACGTGAAAGATATGGCATTGTGGGAAAGAACTGCAGGAAAATGAAAGAAGAGAGAGGAAACAAATGACTTAAAAAATCTTATAATTTATATTTTTTCAATTTATCATTAATGCTAAGTCTTCTCTGTTGTATCTCTGTGTATTAGCAAGGTGAGATCCCTAGTACATAATAGGAGACTGTGTGTCTGACATAGTGTAAATATACTGACCAGAGACAGTAAAATTATTGAAGATACACAGAGGAATTCCAAACCACCATGTCCTGAGAAAATGCAATGACAGTAAACTGCTTTTTATTTGTTCCAAACCCTCAGACTAGACACAGTTATCAAAAAGATTTTTTTCCTTTTTCCTTTTACAATTTATTTTTATTATTTATTTTATTATTTTATTATTTATTGTTGTAAATGGGATATTGTTATTAAATATTTTCAGCCTTGTGGGAATTTTAATTATCCTCATTGTAGCTTGATGTAGAAGATAAAACAACAGCCAATTTGATGGCATTCTGCCTTTTAAAAATGATATTTTAATTTGTCTTTCTACCTGAAGATATTAATTTCATAATTAAACATGTGAACAGATAGATATTAATAAAAGGAACTCTGGTATTTTCTTTTTTTCTGTCTTTCTTTCTTGCTTGCTCTTTCCTTTCCTTACTTTCCCCTCTCTCTCCCTGTCCTCTCCTGTATTTCTGCTGTCTTCAAAACAAGGTTAATAACAAAGTTTAGAATTTCCTAATTATCCTAACAGAAAAAGGGTTGAATTAAAACGAACAGCTTCTTTTGTAATTCACAGCTTTTAGTCAGCACAAGTGTGACCATATTAAGGTGTTACTTGATAAGAGGCTGCGCTTATGCTACTGTATCACACTGATCTTAACTGTGAAAGGAGACAGAGGTGGGATTAGGCAGCAATAGTCTCCAACTACAAATTTATCCTTCTCAGTAAAACACTCAATATTGAATTTTATTCCCCAAAAGATGAGAGGGCCAGACAAAGCACTTCCAGACTTCTACAGTACCACACAGTCAGTATGAGCAGCAAACCTGACTTTCCAAGGCTCTAATGTGGCAAAGGAGAAGCATAATAGTACCCAGAAGTCTGATGCTCTAGGCAACTGCCTACCATCTAACAATTTAGTCTGGATATCCTAGCAATTTTGTATCCACAGCAGTCGCTTTTTTTTTATATGCTAAAATACAGTTTACACATGTGTATGTGTATATATATATATATAAAGGTAAAAATATGAAAAATATGCTAATTAAAACCAATTTAATTTCTTTGATACAAGCATCTCAGTAAATCACACTTTACTGCGTCCAAGACCTACAGAATTTCAGGGATACTTGCCATGAGTACCTTTGAAAACAGCTCAGCTGTTCTGCCTACATGTTAATCATATGTATTTTACCCTTAACGTAAATCTATCAAGTACTAACTAGCTAAACATTGTGACTCCTATATATCACGTAAATAAATGTATACTTTAAGTTCTACTCTTTACCTCTGAGGCAAATTGGCCACAGAAGTGAACATGTCTTTTACAAAGGGGTATAGGATTTGAAATAGCACCTTAGTTTCCTTTATTTTCATGGTACTTTCATGATCAATTCCAGCAAAATCAGTTTCACTGTACCTGTGCTACAGAGGGAAAAATCTAGAAATCTATACTACACAATTTGTGGTGTGTATGCATTGTACCTAATAAGACAACCTATTTAATGTCCATGTTATTCCCATGCTGTTATATGTCCAATATTTGCACCTATAATGTGAGAATAAATAATTAAATAAATAAATAAATAAATAAATGATGGGATCATATACACTGTTCTGAGCTCAGTCATCTGGAAGATCCTGATTCTTTGAAAGGAATTACCATCAAAGCCAATGGCTTGATGGCTGGAAGGTGACATTTTCCATAATGTGGCAGCATGTGTTGAAGCAAGAACTTCAGTAGTTCTCAGGGTACTCTCAACTCCAAAGTTGCTTTATGTTTTTTAAAGTTTAGCAACCTGTTATTTTCAAATATAACATTTGCTTTATTATTATTATTATTATTTTTTTCTCCAAAACAGCATTTCCTTTGAGAACAGATATCTAACAGAGAACTCTATTACATTATCAATAAACCTAAATAGCAAATAAGTAAAATGCCTAATATATTTCAACTGTACTGTACTGTATATTTGCTTGGAGAGGGGATACAAATTGTCAGGACATAGCCTGACAGACCTCCCTGTCTTATAATCAGCTTAAATTACACAGTGAAGAATTCTAAAATCTCGATAAAGTGCAGTTCCATTGACTGACGTGTCTCAAAAATGAGGCAGAACAGAAAGCAGCTGTTGAGCCCTTCCCCTCAGCAAATATCTGTCACATGGGCTGTGCCACCACTGACTGTGAATCCTGTTTGCTCCAGTGTTGTGATATAAAAAGAGAGCAAGAATGCATCAACAGGACAGATTTTACACACTGGAAATGAGAGGACAAGAGCACGGGAGAAAGATCTTTCATTTTGTCAATGCCTCTTCATCAAAATTCTGATCACATTGCTTTCGTTTCAGATCCAGACACTCTCCTCTGCCTTTATTCTTCTCCTTCCCTCCCTTGTTCTGATTCATCTATCTTCATTGCCAAAAACAAAACTTCCTCCTTTGCATTGACAGTCAACTCTCTTCTTTTCAGGAAATGCTACACCATCACCATTGCTCCTGTAAGGAACAGCTTGGTGCCCTCTGTAAGAAGAAAGAACCCTGGTTTTTGAAACCAATGGACATTTTTAAAATAAAGAAAGACAAAACTACATATTCAAATAGAAGCTACATTTCTTCCAGATCCATATAACAAAATTATACAGGAGTGTTCTTGCAAATCTTTGTAATTGCTGACCCTCTGTTTCTCATTTTCTGCAGCTTGCTTTCTGTGCTGTCACAGATCTTCTGTAAAAACCATGATAAAATTGTAGTGGTGTTTTACGCTGCTACTTATTTCAAGAGAATATTTAATGTAAGAAATAAAGACAGAGGAAAGAACATGTTGGATCTGGGAAATTTGAATTTCAGAACATGGATAACAAAAGTTTGACAAAATTATTTATAGATTAATCTCAGGAAAAGCCGGCATCCATATTAAGCTGTGTGAAGCCTCAAATTTGTTTATGCTGTAAAGTTGTCCTGTAGCCACATAGCATTTCAGTAGCATACAATACCCTCCCACCAAGGCTCTCGTGTTTCTGTATAGACTTGAAGAAAGATTGAGACAGCATAAGAAACCCCTCCAAAGCCATGTTAAAAACAACTTTCTTTAACCCCTTTGTTGCATACACCACAGAGCCCCCACCATGCTTCCATCACTCACAAGGGCATTTTTTTAGTCACTCTGAACCTGAGAGAATATTGGGAAGGTTTCTGTCATAGGAGCAGCATTTTTAATCTTTCTGAAATACTGGCAGTTCTACTAATAATGTTACAGATTATATAGCAGCCATAAATGTTCTAAAAAAAACTGTAAAATTGTAACTTGCACTGTTTTGAACAGGAAGGTATACCTAATTCAGCTCACAATCTTTACCTGACAGGTAGAACTGAAATTCAGACTGAATTTTCTGTTGTTGTTTGTTGTTGTTGTTCTTGTTGTTGTTGTTTTTCAGTAGCTCTTGGTCTTTCTTTCTTATTGCCTTCATAGCACGTATTTACATACACCTGTAAAAACGGACGTTGAAACAATACAGGGACTCTCACCTGGTAGCAGTTTTTTGCTCTTATTTTAGCTGGAATTAAATGTCAATGGAAAACAAAATTCCTGTATATTAAACCCAGGCAAGCTACATTTGTTGGCATTTGTTTCCAGATTCTGTGTTGCATTAACGTGCATTAACACTTTCAATAATGCAAAACTTCACAGTCCATATAATATAAAAGCCAAAATACGTCCACAAGGAGTCAGCACAAAGATCCAACAAGCCTACTATCTTGTCTCTAACAATGACTAGTAGAGGTGCCTAAGTGAAGGGTATAAGAAACACATGAAATAGACTGTAATCTTTCTCTCATATATTATTCTACCTTGGCCATACATAGTAAAGGTTACTTTTTGATTTGGAAGGTGTGGATTACTGTGCTTAATACAAGAGAGGGGAATCTCCACCGTGAATGTATTTGAATCTTTCAGAACTGATTTATAGTTCAGCCATCAAAATATCCTGAGGCAGTAAATGACTTACACAATTCTCTGTTTTGTTATGCATCTGTTTTGAACATGCCACATCATAGTTTCACTGGATGCCTCCTTCATCTTGTATAATGAAAATATTGCTCCTAACATTACTTGTAACTTTACAGATCTTACGTGTATTCCTGTTGTATTGTTTTTTCCAAATCAAATGGCTTTTGAACTGGGTCCTGTGTACTGTTGAAAACTAACGTGCTGCTTCTCTTTGTATGAGTTTTCTCCTTAGTTGTTACAAAGAACATCTACTTACTATGTTCTAAACTTTAATATCTGTCATGTTCCACCATAACACTTACCTAATCTGCATGTAGTAACTGAGTGTGTTTGTTTGTTTTCCTTCAGAATCTTTCTAATGTCCCTTACAGTCATTGTCACCATAGAAACAGAATCATAGAATGGCTCAGGTTGGAAAGGATATTAAAGATCGTCTAACTCCCCCCCCTCTGCATAGGCAGGGTTGCCACCCACTGGATCAGGTTGGCCAAGGCCCCATCCAGCCTGACCTTGAAAACCTCCAGGGGATGGGGCATCTACAACTACATCTTCTACATCTACATCTACATCTACAACTTCTCTTGGTAACCTGTTCCAGTGCCTTCACTACCCTTACAGTGAAGAATTTCCTCCTAACCTCTAATCTAAATATATCCTCTTTTAATCTAAGACCCCTTGTCCTATCATTATCCACCTGAGTAAAGAGTCCTTCTCCATCCTTTATGTAAGACCCCTTTAAGTACTGAAATACCACAGTGAGGTCTCCCTGGAGCCTTTTCTTCTCCAGAGAAGAGAAGTTGAACACCTTAGATAGGTGGTCCGTAGTGAAGTTGTACTAATGCTTTCTTCCTCTTCAGGTATTTTAATCTCGATCTGTGATACTTCTAATGAAGAATTTGCTTTTCCCCTCCCTTTTTCCATTGTGCTTGCTGTCCCCATCTTGCCCTCAAGTAAATTATTCCTACACACATAGATCACATCTGAAAGTAGAAGCCTAAATTTCCCTATGGCATCCAAATGGCAAAATCAAAGCTACCAAACCGATTAAATGCAGATGAACACTAATAATTTATGTTAGCAACTGGGATAAAGCTTTTCAGTTACTAAACTGGGTGCATCGTTAAGCATAAAATCAAGTATCTCTGCTTAGGTGTGTGTGCATACATGTGTGCCTGTATAGGAGGAAGACAGAAAATCAGCAACACTGAAAAACAAACATTTCTTAGGTTAATTAATTATAACATGTATAACTTTAATTGATTCATGAGCTTTGTGAGGTAGGTAATTCACACAGCTTTAATTTCAGGAATCTCTTACTCTGCTTCAGAACTTTCCAAGGGACTTTTTCACTCAGAAACTTTAAACCAGTTAAATGTTACTCTGGACCTGCTAAAGTGATTTACATCTACAGAAGCAGTTTCTGGATTTGGTTTTAGTTTTATCAATCAATTTTAGTACTTAATATACTTCAGGATGGAATTAAATGGACTTCATTGTAAATTCATTCACATACTCTGAATGAATACCTTACTACTTAGCTTGATAGACCTACTGCTACTCTAACCTACATGACTTCATATTTAGGTTGCTCTACCTACTTTGAAGTTTGAGAAGTCATTTTAGTGCTAAGTCAATGCTTCAGTAAAAGACCTGTAGCCAAAGAAAGAAAATTTGTATTATGCTACATCAACTACATTATGAGCACCTGAACCTCATTCATGCAAACAATGTCAATAAGAATGACAATGGGCAGTTTTTGATAGACATTCAGGATTCTAATGAGTATTTACTAAACTGTGTCTACTATCCTCTGTGTATACCCAGGCATCTAGGACACTGGGCCCTGAGGTGACCCGCAGGCCCCCTGCTTGCCACCCAGACTCTTGGAATGACCTTGGGCCTGACTCCTGGCCTTGCCTTTGCCTGATGTTCGCCAGGCAAAGTAGATATGGCCACTGGCTCAGACCGGCTCTGCTTGCGTCCTGTGGGCATGGTGGGACCAGGTCACTGGGGGACGTCTCTGCTCCATGGCTGCCTGGCCCAGAGCTGCTGTACCCTGGTGGGAGCTGGGCCACCAAGGGGGCTGCAGCACTGGAAGTAATTAGATTTAAAGATACACATTTATTTTCTCAAGCTTGCACATCTGCCACTTTTAAACAAGGACATGGAAGAAAAAAAACTTTCCTCCTGAGAAAGTTCTTCTATGATTTAGAATTTTAGCAGGACCTGGAGCAGGCAAGGCAGGCTGTGGCCAGGCCAGGCAGCCCCCCCATAGCGGCCTGGCTCCTGGGCAGCTGGGAGCCTGCCATGGTACAGCATAACTCTGTGAAAAGTGCAGCCTTTAAAATATAGTAGAAAGGCTGAGCATTACTTTTTCCACAAAACAGCTGGATAACTCAACAGGGTTTTGCTTTCTTTCTTTTTCCTTTATTCCCCCTTCTTTTGTTTTCAGCTAAGGAGTTGAGATCGGATTTGTCTCTTAATTTCTAACATTTTGTATTTTGATGGCTGGCATTTTCTCAAAAAAAAAAGCAAAGAAAACCCTGAATTGCCGGTTGTCACAAGCTGGAAAGCATATTATGCAAGTATCACTTCTTGCTTTTCATTTGCCCTTTCTTTCTTTTACCCCCTTTTGCTCAGTTCTGACCATTTTTGGGTATTCATTGCTGGCCTTGATAGATAAGTGCTCTAGTACAATGAACTCAAGTCCATTGTTCCTATGCTTTTTATTTTTTTCAATAATGTTTATATTTTAAATCTGTAATTTATGATATTGGAATGGATAACAATAATGCAAATTCTGCTGTAACTCCTACTGAAGGAATAAGAATATTTCTATTGACTTTATAGGAACTGGGTGAGATTTATATTGTTGAATATTCTAAAAGTAAACAGATCTCACAGAAAAAGAATCTCTCATTGCTACCTTCTGTTAAGTCTGAGGAGAAAACAAACAAACAAACATACAAAAAGCAATTCTAAAGAGAAGCATACAGATCTTTTTATAGTAAATGAATGCACCCCATCTTTTTATTTTTCGTCTTGCAATAGAGTATTTAATTAAATAGATGAGGTACATTATATGTTCTAAATAGTTTATGCATGGATATTATCTTCATTTGAGATGTTTTAATGAGAGAAAAGAGGAATGGAAAGTAACCATTTATTTTAACTCATTTAAAAATGTGCAGTAGATGAGCATTTAATTGTCTTTACATTATCCTTGGATGAATTAGGTTAAAGCAGTAAGTTTCAGGACAACCAAGAGTTATTTTTGAATATATATAAATACATAATTCTTGGTATATGTATGTATATACCAAGATGTATGTGTGTGTATATATATCTATTTAATTCTACCTTCTTTAAGCATTAAGAATCAACGAAATGCATGTTTTGAAGGAACGTCTCTGAATGAAAGTATCCTCTCACTCAAGTAGTAACAAGATACTTAGCTTTTATGCAATGTCACTTTTCGTCTATAGGTGTCGTAGTGCTTTGTTCAGGCCACCTACAACTGATGTCTAACAGGCATAGGAAGGGCTTGTCTCAGCTGCATATATAGATAGCAGTGCCCCAGCAAAGCTATGTATCAAATAGCCTGAGCTGTCTGACATGCTCTTCACAAAGGTGCTGGATTACTCACACAAAAATGGTATCAACAAGAAAAGCATGGTAAAATTATAGTAGCTGGGAAAACATAACTCAGCAGTGACTACAGCATGCTTATATTTACAGAAATGTATATGCAGTTTAGGCAGAGAAAAATATAATTTGCAGCTAGGACTATAAACAAAATTTATTTGTTTGTTTGTCTCAGTTATAAGATGAATAGTATTCCCTGATTAGATATGTACTCTTTAGAATCAGGCTTTTCTGTAAAGGAAATCAGTCTTGAAATTTTCACATGACATGTTAGTCACTTAAAAGTATATGCTCTATTGTACAGTCTTGCTTGGACTCATTAAAATGTGTAATATATAATATATAATAAAAATATATGGCATAAATGTATTGTCTTATATTATATTGTATTATATCTAATATAATATTTTAAATACACAGGAATTTAAGGACCATCAGAGCAGTTAATAAAATAACATTTTTCAACATTAACCTTGCTCACTCTGTAGAAATCTGGACTACTAAATTAAAAAATGAACAAAAAGGGAAGCTGTTTTTTTTTTTTTTTTTAATAAGATCAATGTAACTGTGTTTTGAAGAGAGGAAAAAGAAAAAAAAAAAAAAAAGGATATGCTGTCCTTTTTGCTTTACTGAAACTCTTTAGTAATTAGATTGAGACTGCAGTTTACAAGGTTCAGTGTAGATTTTTACATGACCAGGGTTTGTATTTGGTGTTCTTAGCGGGGCAGTGAAGGTGTCTTTCAGATTTTTTTTTTTTCATCTGAAAATTCTATGCTTGTTTTCCATGATGTTAGATTTATATCATGTCATATCACTATTATGTATACATACTAAGCAAGAGAATGTGCAAGTGTTGATGTTTTATTTTACTTTCTCCTATTGCATTTGTTAAAAAGTGGGAAATGAATATGAAGATGGAAATATTTTTTAATCCCTGAAATCCACAGATAATTTGTGAGAAATCAAGCTCCACCAGTCTTCAGACTCTCTGGACAGACTTTCTAGCAAGGTGAGCATGAGGTCAGAAAGTTCTGAAGGACACCATGCAGCTAAGAAGCGGTATTAGCTCGAATACTGCCCATTCAAGCAGATTGAATTTGCTAACCTTAAACATTCTGCATGATATTAGCACCCTTCAGAGCCATATACTCTGTCAGACCTTTCATTTTAAAAATATTACTTCCAGAAAAGGAAGTTTACTTTGACTGAACTGTTTAGCTTTCCATAATAAACATTAAGTGTGATAATCTTTTCAATCACTTGCTAAAATTTAGATGAAGACATGGTGCATGACTCCTTAGTTCAAAAGACATGATTCTCAAGATCATACACATAATGCACGTATGCTACTCATTAACTCATTCAGTATGCATTGTATAACATGGAATTAAAATAACGTTTAGAAAACTGGTAAGATTTTGCTGTCTTAGGTGTAAAATGATGAGGTTGTAATGAGGACGGAGGAGATTCCCTGCTTAATATACATCCCATACTTATTAATGGGCAGACAAATCCAAATAAAGATACCTGTTCCACCCCCGCCACCCCCCCCCAAAAAAAAAAAAAAAAAAAAAAAGCCTAAAATCTCTTTCATATGCATCCATACAACTGGATTGCTATTCATAGCAATTCAGTAACTGAGACATAAACTGAATCCAGTTCCCCCCACCATGGCAGGGGGGTGGAACTGGATGGTTTTAAGGTCCTTTCCAATCCAAACCATTATTCTGTGATTCTATGATTCCCTAGCCTAAGGATGAATTTAACCTGAGAATGCAAGTAGTCTATTCTGCACATGCAAATGGTGTATAGGTTTTCTGTGTTATTAGTCTGGTTTCAGTGATTTTAGCAATTACATTGTATTTTGTTCACATCTTTTGGCTTCCACTATTTTCATCTTCCCTTTGTCCGTCTGGTCCCTTAACCAGCCTCTCTGGGAACTTATGTATCTCCCACAACCACTGTATATGAACACCTCACAAACAGTAATACCTTTTTATCTTCACTGCACCCTTGTGAATAAGAACAGTGTTAACTCGCATTATAAAAAGAAGGAACAAAAGCACAGAGATTAAATAAATGACTTGCCTGTCAATGGAAAAGAAATCTGCAAAAAATCAGGAACTAAACCAAAATGTTCTGAGTGCCTGGCCAACATTTCAACCCCAAGCCTGTCCTTCCTACTCTCTACCAGTCAGCCTAGAGCATTCATCGGTCTGTTGGGTGCAAATAAGACACATGTAATGGAGGTGCTTTTGATGGGAGTCTGGGATCACTCACCTGTGGTGACAAAGCAGCTCTCCCAAAGGAAAAAATGGAGTATCAAAGTTGGGAGCATGTCTCTCTTTCCCCCTCTCTTCCTCTCTTAACCAGTTAAGATGCCTAAGCTTCTAAATCAGGCACACAAATCAGCTTTTTCAAGTATATAGTATGAGTCATTTAGCTGACTTAAAATGCCCTGTACTGATCCACAAAGAGAATCCCATAAAGTTTTTTGTGTCTCTTTTACCTACCCACGCATGTAGATCACTCATCACAGTAGTATCTAAATGCTTGGTTTAACCAGGCACGTTAATTTCTGTGTTTTAAGATTGAATTTTGACTACCGTTTTTTTGCATTCTTTTTTTTTTTTTTTAAATCCAAAATGAAGAATGCCATTCTGTTGTAACAAGGAGATGTGAGGTGGGGGTGTGCATGATCTCCACTTGTTCTACAAGAGCTCCTACCTCTCTAGCAACCCTCTGACTCTGCTCAGCAATTTATCTGCCTATCAATAATCCTGCATCCACTATCATGAGACTTAATAAATTCACACTTTCCCAAATGATGCTTTTCTTCTCTTTCTCCCTCCTCTTGTAAAATGTTGGGGGTTTAAAAAAAAAAAAAAAGTAGTCTTTTGGATTCTTCTCTATGCCTACAGGTTTGACATTGTGATAGCCAAGTGATACCTAGTACTTTGTCACTGCTTTGGAGAATACCACTTGTGCATATATATATATATATATGTACATATAAAACGACGTGTTTAGCTCATATTCCTCAGATATTTATCTCCCCTCCACCCTTCCAGCCTGCATACTAGGTTGGAAGAGGATGAAATGCCCCAGACCCAACCATCTCTCTGTACATAGGCAACACTCTCTGCATCTCTTCCTGTGAGTGTGCATTTGCAAGGTTAGTGCTATGGAAGAGGGGATGCATAATTCCCTGAACATTTGTGCATGAATTTGGCCAAATTTATTGGGGGAGTACTGGTATTTTACAGAGTTACACTTTATAGAACATTTGTTTAGTATTACAAACATCTGCAAATGACTATTTATTTCGTGAAGTAATTAACATTCCTAATTAGATGCACCTTGCAGCTGCTGTTAATCTTAATTGGCAACAACGCAGTTACATTTTGATGCATATCTTCAGAAGAGTTACAGCGGAGAAGAAGGGGGAAAGAAAAAAAAATAATAATCTGAAGGGAAGGAAATAAAACTGTTCCCACACAGTTCAGAGAGTTCGCACAAAGAAGATCCCATGGCAACAGCGAGGCCCACAGTTTGCCTTATACAAATCCAAGAATAGATAATGTATCATCTCTTCTGAAACAACACGACTTCGGGAGCGGGAGGGACGGGGGGCAGAGGCGAAGCCGTGCCCCGCTGCCTGGGCACTCGCCCCGTCCCTGGGAAAGCGCAGCGCGCCACGGCGCTGCGGGGGTGCGGCGGGCGGCGCCGGGCGGAGAGATCCCCGCTGCCGGGGAGTTCCTGGTGGATCCCCGCGAAGGGCCCTCCCCCACCTCTCCTCCCCCCCTCAATAAAAAAAATAAAAAAATAAATTAAATTAAAAAAAAAAAAAGCCTCCCAAAGTCATGCTTGCAAAGCCGGCGGCGGCGAGTACCGAAGCATCCATGGGGTGGCAGTAACAGTATCTTCTTTATGACTCGCAGCAGAGCGGAGAATGCATTCAATCAAATGAGCCGGTCTTGTAGAAACACTGGAATCATTTATGCATTGCAGTTTCTCTCGCCTCTATCCTTCTCTTCCTTTGCTACTTAGGATATTTTGGGTGGATTGTCGCTTTCAATCAAGACCTCCTGTTCTTTGCTGATCACTTGTCATTTCCACTGGGGATTCTCATCATTCGGGGCAAGCGGACAACCGATTTTTTTTTCTCCTTTCTTCCTTTCCCTTTGGAGATTTTCCTTTTTTTTTTTTTTTTTTTTTTTTTTTTTCCCCCAACATCACCCCCGCCCCCCTTTCAGCGCGGCGGCGAGGGTGCTAGGACCCGGGAAGCATCCTCCCCCCGGCATCCCCCCCCGGCACGGCACCAGGAAACCCCTCCAGACCGCCGCTCTCCGGATACTTGTGCCCGGCAGCCCGGATCCGGCCCTCGGCGGCGGCGGTGGCGGCGCTGGACGTGGAGCAGCCCGCGGGGGGCCCCCAGGCCGGCCGCCCCCCCGCCCCTTCTCCCCCCCGCCGCCGCACCTGGATGGTACCTCCCGCCGGCGGTGCGGGCACTTTCTGAACTAGGAAGGAAGGGGCGACTCGGGGGGGCTGGGAGGGGGGGGCGCCGCCGAAGTCCGTATGGAATTACCTGCGGCCGCGGCGGATGGACGGGCGTCGCGTCCCCGGCACTCGCGGCCAGCGCAGCAGCAGCCCCGGCAGTGAACGCGGGGCTCCTCCGGCCGAGTGCGCAGTGTGGCGGCGGCGGCGGCGGTGGTGGTGGTAGTGAGCGGCGCTCGCCTCGCTGGACGGATCGCACCGGAGGGATATTTCGGAAGACTCCCGCGGGTAAGGTCATTTTATCCGGGCGGGAGCTCCGGCGTGGCTAAACTTGGTGGCGGGTGATTGAGGTGGGCACTTGGGTGCTTGCTGCATTGCATTGCGAGGGGATCCGGCTGCTGCTAGCACTTGAGTGAAATAACTGCAGTAGGTATTCCGGCGGGTGCTTCTTGCGATAAATCAGAAAAAAAAAAAAAAAAACAAACCACGTTCTCTTCACCCTCTGGATTTGGGAGAGTACTGTGACAGCGTGCCGGGCAATGAGGCTTTAATTTCTCCTCTTTCTCTTTTTCTTTGACACCAGCCCCCCCCCCCCCCCCCCCAATAATTTTGGTTGAGAAGGGCATGCGATAGTAAAGAAGCTTTCCGTGATGGAATCTGTTAAATATTAGACCGGATCCCATCCGCCGGCTAAAACAAATGTTTCCAACTCTGTGCAGCATTCTGCTGCATTTCAGAGCTGCAATGGAGGTAGACAAATCCCGTTTTTCAAGTTGTTAAACTTTAAGGTGGCAGTCCTTATTAATCTTGATACGGTGTCCTGGTACTAAAGGGGTTAAATGCCTCTGGTGATTTGGGATTGCAACTGTTCCTGCAAATCCTGCGAGGAAATTATAAACTGAGAGACGGTAAGGAAAAAAAAATCCCTTTCTGACAGAAGAAAAATATCATAAATGTTGCTAGCCTAGAAATCTCTCATCCACCTGCTCCTATAAATATTTTTTTACACCCAATAACTTACCTGCTGGAACCTCAGACCACGTGCATGGGAGTTGAAGATTTGCAAACAGAGATCCTATCTTCGGTATTTCATACATATATTCATTTGGCTGAGGGCTGTGTGTGAATTAATTCCTCTGTTAGTTGTGGTGTGAAGCGAGAAAGGAAAAGGAGAGAAAAGACCGTCTTGTTAAGAACACAGGGGAAGCACTTCAGCCTTTAGAAATTTAAAGGTATCCAAGCAATGCAACTTGCTAATCTTTCTCTGCAAAATCAATTCTGATAGAGGGAATGGGGGAAGGTTGAGGGAATCGATAGTGATGACGTTGTACAGTGCAAGGCACCGCAATGCTAAAGTTCTGTAGTGTATGCGAAAATATATACGCTTCTGTGCTGCTGGTGGCTTCATGCATAATGGATGGCAGAAGATATGCAGATCTTTCTGTAGGAAGATGGATGTATTTGCGAAAAAAAAAAAAAAAGGAAAAAAAAGACGGCGATTATATAACTTGATTACATCAGTGGCATCAGTCGCCGATCGTGTAACGAGGTGCTCACACGGCGCATCGATCACCTGGCTCAACTTTGTCACGCTGGCGGCGGGGACCCGGGCAGAGGAGGGGAGATCCCCGCTCGGCGCCGGCAGGGGCTCGCCTCTTGCCAGCCGCCTCCAGCACCGGCGTGATGCTGCCGGGCTTGCCCGGAACGGGGAGCTCGGGGGGAGCCGCCCGCTCCCTACGAGGGGGCTCCCGAAAAGCCCCCGCAAGGGCAGAGCCGGCAAGGTCACCGGCACCCCGGGCCTGCGGTGCGAGGCGGAAGCAGAATGGGGCAGGAAGGCGACCGAAATTTAGGCAGATCCCCCTCCCTCCCTCGTCTGCATCCGAGGGGAGCGCCGCTGACCCCTCGTCCCGTCCGCGAGGCTGAGACGGCGACGGGTTTTTTCTCCCCATCCCACTCAACAAAAACAACAACAAAAAACAAGTCTTGCCAGATACAGCGGCCTAATCGACCTGTTACGTTTGCAAAAGGACCTAAAGGGAGGACCTGGCGTTAAAGCTGGGGGAACGCTAGCCTGTTAAGACGTTACGAGCATCTCAGAAGCAAGTAAATGAAGGCAAAGGTGTGCCAGGAGTTTCGTAGGTTCAACTCGGGTGGACCTTCTTCCTGAATTGTCTGCAGAGAGAGCAGGATCCGGGTAGCCTTTATTCTAATACCCACTTTAGAGTCATAAATCACTATTTTCATTTGTTCTGGGGAAAAAACAAAAAAAAACAAACAAACAAAAACATAAGACTCCTTGAAGACAGATAAGCTTGCAAAAGCACTGCTGAGGCCTCATGGATGCATTTTCTGAAAAGTGTAAGCCTGCTGAAATCTTAACAGCTGAAATGAGTGATCTTATCATCTCTGGCCTGTGTCCTACCCCCACTTCACTCTGGATTCATTCTAACGGAATTTCACTAAACACCTTTACACTTTCAAAGAGGCCAGGGCAGAGTGGCTTTTACATCTCTTGATAAACATGATCTCTTCATACCTACTCTTTATCACATTTAATGCACTATCTCAGTATTTTTAACATGGCACCGTCCTGAAAAATATTTTTTTTCCTCTTCTTCCCTGAAAACATCAGTATTTTAAAGTTGCTTTAGCATTAGTTCATGAATATTTTCATATTTCTTGAGGATAAGTCTGGGCAAACACTAATAAATCCAGCTAATGTAGTTTAGAGTTTGACATTCATGGAGTATAGTGAGTAAATTGGAAAAAAACGGCTATGAAGTTAACTCTGTTTCCATCCTTCAGGGGTCAGAATAACACTATGGCAACTCCTATGCATTGCTACAGCTCTTGTAATTTTCAGAAATGTCCATGGCACACTCTTCTCTGTCACACATGATTACAGGCACATTCTTTCCCTTTAATTCCTGACACACACTTCTTGTGACACACATGCTGCATACCTGTGCTACCTATATTAAGGAGAGCAATAATGTCCAGAGAAAGTGTTATAAAACCTATTCTGCAAAAGAGTAGGCATTAACAGTGTGGGAATATATCATTGGATACATTTAAACTGGCATGCTGGCTGCAAGGATTTGCAAATTTAGGGTAGTACAGAATGATAAGCAACCAAGCTTTATTTATAGTTTAATTTCATTGCTGTAGTTAGCAACAACCACTCAGTAAAAATAGGTTTCAGCTCCAATGCAATATCTATTCCTTTTGCAGCCAATATTGCTTCTTTAAGAGGAAACTTTCCTTGCTGAAATAAAACTGTAAATCACTCAGACAGATGAAGAGAAATATTTACATAAAACTTTCCCGGACTTCAAAATCTCAGACCACTGAAGCAATGAGTGTTTGGTCACCTACTTCTTGGTAGCTCTGGGAAGTCAGCTTTCAGCAGCACATGGAGAATAATCTCAGTGCCTCCCTCTGAAAGAGCAGGCTTCTGACTGCTGCTGTCACCGAAGACAGTAGACTTGTTTTACTGCTGACAGGAAAAATTGAAGCACACAGCAGTTCTTAAGGAAGCATTTTTTTCCTATTCAGTGATATTCTTGTAATGTATTCAGAATACTTTCTGTGGCCATTATATCAAATCCATGTTTTGGAAAACAAAACAAAAAATGGGCAACTGACTGAGGTTCTCATTCTGTATTTTTTGCACTTACAGAGACGTGTTAGGATATACTTTTATGTTTCATAACAGCTATGATCTTTAGCAGCTGGGAATCTTCTTGTTTTTATAGTGCATGCTGCACGATAATATATGGCAATTGAAACATCCCAGCTCTGATTAATATGATTAAAAACTAGCAACTTATCTAGTGGTGCTCAAATTGTAAAGTTTAATTATAGCGTCACCATTTGTACAGCTATAGATAAGGTTGTATCAGCATTTCTATTATAAACCTCTATCTTATTGCCATCCGTTGTGTCAAGGCTCCATGAAATAAGAAGAATATACAGTAGAGACCATAATGGCTGTTTTGGATTATGGCTATGGCCTGTCAGGTCAGTAATCCACATGTTTCTTACACGCACATATACATAGTCCTTACATGCACATATACAGCAGCACCAAAGCAGCCATTATGTTCTATCAGTTCAAGTGTATGCTTGTTTTATTTTAAATTGTAATTAAATATGATATGATGGACCACAGTGACTCAGGAAGGATCATTTAACCTATTATTTTTC
Organism: Anser anser; assembly: GCF_964211835.1. Taxonomy (NCBI): domain Eukaryota; kingdom Metazoa; phylum Chordata; class Aves; order Anseriformes; family Anatidae; genus Anser; species Anser anser. The sequence continues at coordinate 124,654,514 of NC_139720.1, read as the reverse complement.
ATATACTGTTATTTTGTTTTCATATTCTTAAAAGAAAAACAGCTCAAATGCAGCAATGAATTTTCCTTGTGATAGCTTAAAATTAATTCACATTTGGAAGAAAGCTCTTTTGAGGGGAAGGAGGGGAAAAGAATGAAGATGAAAGGTTGTGTTTTATTAATTATAATATTCATACTTTGCATGTTCCCCTAAGGGATTTGCATATGGAACTCTGTCCTATTGCAAAAGGGGAACATTCTGTGTTATTTGTAAGAGCTGTATAAGACCAAGAAGATCTGGCTATCTGTTTTAACGGTGGGTACTCTTGTTTTTCTAGGTCTCACAGTACCTGTGTATTATAGGTAGTTCTGGGCCATTTAATGGTGTTATATAGCATGCTATTTATGCCTCAATAACTAGGTCTGAACAAATGAATAAAGGACATCAGTTTTACTGTCTCCTGTGCTTAGAAATTTCATGTCTATAAGAACAGTACACAGGCATGTAATAGTCCTTCCACGGTCATAGCATCAACTTAAGTAATTCCCCATGTAGATTATGATTAGGGATGTAAAGGGAGAAAAGGAGAAAATGAAAAATTCAGATTTTTGCCAATGTGATAGATTTTATTTTTAGTTTTGTGTGTAATTTAGGAAGTGCTCAGCTTAGCTTCTAAAAAGAAACATAGAAACCTAATTCATGCAACAAGAAGGCCTATACAGTCTATACAGATAGCAGGCAAACAAGGGGTAGTAATACTTGATAACTGGATGGCTAGAGGCATCAGGAAGTTTTTCTGTTCCCTGGTCCGTTGTGCTCTAGGACCTTCATTTAGCCTCAATGAATGGTACATTATAAAAGAGGAAGAAGATGAAGACTAGCAAAACGGGTTAAAACAAGGGTTGAGAAAGTGTTTAAGTATATAGTCATTGGTGATGTAGTTACCATTTTTCAAGAGATGGGGTATATTTATATATTCCTTTTCTGTGTTCTTCACTAGTAAGACTGAGACATTCCAAGTTATTCCAGCTCCTAACTACTGCTCTATTTTTTTCTCAACATGCTTACTGTCTTCAGAGCAAGGCCCATCATCTTTACATCTACAAGCCTGTTTTTAGTTGCACAGCAAGACCCTGATCTCTCACTTGAGGTATACTGAGGTTCTTCTCCATAAAATAATAAGTGGGTAGGAACATGAGAGAAAGAATGTTTCCCATTGGGTATTTTAGAAAAGGCAGGCATTTTACATGAAACCCATTTTCCTCTGACAAAGCATAAATCATTGGAATTTCCCTCCAAAAAAAAAAAAATCACAATGCTTTTGTAAGGATTCCTCTTACAATGGTAGTGCAACTGCTGTGTAAAACCTCAAAATCTCTCTTTCACCTATTAAGTTCCTCTTGATAATGTGTGCTTGAACAGTCAGTAGCAATTTCAGCAAACTCAGTCCCAGCCAAAAGTTTAGACTGTTTCAAGGAAAATGAAGTCATAGTAACATGCATCGTTATAACACACATGGAAAAGCTTCTCCAGGTGATGCTAGGAGTGAGTTTAAATGCTAGCGACCTGTCTGGATTCCCAGACCAATTGCCTCAGACCCTGAATTACTGTGCCTGAATGGTGTAAGGGGCCCACGTCTACATTTGTCCATGCCTACATGTATTTGGTAGTGCTCTTCTGCTGGATTTGACTCTGAGCTCAGTGGATCATATGCCTCAAGGATAATTTCTACACCAAGAAGATCTCTCAGTATGATGAAAACCTTGGGATGGAGCCACTATGTCAGAAGAAGGATGTGTTTGGCCCGGATGCTTTTGTGTGGCACTGATCCCTGGCAACAGTTTTAGCCCTATGTCTGTCAGATTACAGTTCGGTGCACAGAATTTCAGGATGGGAGCAGAGCACAGCTGTCACTGTATAGCACCTTGGATTCCTGTATCCTCAACTTCTCTTCAATGCTTTATGGCTGTTTCCTCCCAAGTTTAAACTCTCCCCCCCCAACCCCCTCCCCCCCCCCCCCCGAAGATTCACCTTTGCTCGTCTTAGAATGACGTAACTGGAAATACATGACATTTCCTTTTCTGCAAGTTGTGTGTATAAAGGAGATGTCTGTGTATCAATCTGCCAATAAGATCTGCATATTTACTACACATAGAGTTTATTTTACTCAACATCTCATCTCCTCTAACAAAACAGAGAAGGTTTGGCTGTCAACTTTCTATTAGATGTTATTTGTGGGGTTCCATAGCTGAAGTCAGTGTGCTAACAGCAATGTTAAATCAGGTTCACTGAGTGGCAGTCTCTCCCTTTCTCTACATATATATCATATTTAGCATTTGTGCATGTATTTATGCACATTGCATATGCCTGCCTCTACATATATATGCTTTTACTTACATACATATGCAGCAATCAAGAGAAAATATTCCAGTTATTTCTAATGCTAAATGTAGAAAACATAACATGATTCAAACATAATATGAGATGGTAGATGTTTTCAAAGTGTTTTTTTTTTTTAATATTAATATATTTGTTAATGATCTGTAAATAAATACAGCTTATTTGAAGATAACACAGATTTGTTTTGGAATACCCAAACTGAAATATACTTTAAAAGGACTATCAAAGATCACCGGTCAGGGTTATATGGTATCATCTGTAATTTTAGAAAAATATGTGGTAACACTTTGGAAGGTAAAATCTGAATGTTTCCCATATGTTTCCAACAGAGCAGCAGCTACTATCGCAAATCTCTTGCCTATTATTACGGAAAAGCTCAGTCAAAGTATTTGCTCAGTGCACAGCAGAAGAAAGCTGAAATGTATATTGTAAAATGAATGCAAAACATTGTTTAGCATTTCTTGTGTAACACTTGCTTCACCACTGATGACTCTCATATTGAGTATGAATAATGTGTCTGCTTTTGGTCACTCCTGATCCAGCAAGCTATTAAGGAAAGACGAAAGAGAATGACAGGAAAAAGGAAAGACCTCTACATGAAAAGATTCCTATCTGAAGAAAGAGATGAAAGATTCTTACTCTTTAGAAAAAAAAAAAAAAGAGCAAGAAATTATATGGGAGAACAGGGAATGCAGTAGGGAATACTGAAGGCTATTGAAAAATATTTTGGATTCTCTTACATATTGTTTCCCTGATGACCAATAAAATTAAATTGTGACAAACCTAAAATGACTAAAGGAAAGCTCTCCTTTACTCCTTACTTTAGCTCATTCAAATCCTTTGGTTCTTATTGGTAAGGATACAGCAAAGAAAAAGGTCTAGTAGGATAGAATAGGTTGAGTAAGTCCAGGAATAAGAAAAAAATAAAAATAAATTTTACATTGTAATAGACAGATAAAAAGGTTATCAGCCTAACAGATAGTTGAATAAGAAGACTATCAGCTTGTGTACCAAAGGACCACCTGCTGACTTCCAGTTACAGTGCAATCAATGGATGCATACATCTGAGATTTCTAAAGGATGATTCTTCCAAAGGATTTGTTATTGGCGTCCGCTAACTAGATGAACTGTGTGATCCTGTAACCAGTATTCTTCACTACCTTTTACAAATCTGTTTACAAATCAGTTTACAAATCTGGCAATTAGAGTACTGCTTAATGAAGGTTTTATTAATGCTTACTGGACAATCTAGTTCGTCCCTTTTGAGTCCTCAATACTAGGGTCTTAATCCAAAACCCACTGAAGGAAATGGAAAGATATCTACTGCATTCAGTAGGTTTGGATCAATCTCCAAGAGTCTTTCAAAGCTTTATCATTCAATTTCCTAATTTTTGTTATTTTATGTGAGAAAACTCATGCTATTTCTTATCTTCAATGGGTTAACATTGATTAGAAAAAGAACATCATGTAAACTTTAACAGAAATCCAAAAACGTCATTGACACTTATCATCAGTGTCATCAATTTCCATCATTAAAAAATATACAACTTTCATATTTTGTTTCTTTGTAGAAAAGAATGTCTGTATTCTTGAAAGATTGTTAGGTTATCTCTGATCACTGATGCTTTCAATTACTTTGATGGGAAAAAATCATAAAACCCTTTAAAAATAATCATTAAATATATACGCAGTATTAATCACTAAATATACATGTGATGTTAGTATATAGCCTAGGCTAGTTTGTCCTAAAAATAATGCAGATTAATCTCAATATCAGTATGTTTTAATCTTTGGTTAGATTAATATATCCTCTTTCCTATTGCCTCTTTAGTGCTTTATAAACTATATTCTATTAAAGAGCAATCACATGGCTCAATGGACAGACACCATATATCTATTGCTGGCTGTTCGTTTACAAGGGACCTTCCTTAATTAGTGTTTTGTCTGGCTTGTGTCTGTTTGTAATAGTACTTAATGCTTAAGACTTCCATAATAGTTAATGTCATGTATGGCCTTTATTTCTTGGGCATCCTAAAATTAGTTTTGCAGGTTTGGTGCGAAAATAGTAGAAATAATTAGGTTAGGTAGCAAAGGTGAGTTTTTACAAAAGCTCACAAAACTTGAGTCCCCCTCTACAGTTCTTGAAGGGATATTTACCTCCAGAGGTGACTTAGAGCAGAATGCTAACTTTAGGGTCTGTGGTGTGACTATAAACTTTTTCCCTTACTGAGTGTTCTCTATTGGAAGAAAGAAACAAGTCCTTAGCAATGAATTGTAAATACTTCAACATAAGACAAATATAAATACAATTATAGGTGAATGACATTTAATTTCAGTTACTGCTTTACAATATGAATTTTCCAGGACTGTTGCTCTTTAACAAAATTCACTTGAAGTCTTTGGACCTCTAAAGCCTGAAATCAGTCCCATTTCATTTGCAAATATTTCTTCTCTCTAAGAAACTACTAAATCTGCCCATGCGTCGGTTTCCTGTCTCTAAATTCTGGAAGATAAAAATACCTGCCTTTTTGTCTTTTTAACTGTTTAATCTCTTTATAATACAAGATTTCTATTTTAATATATATGGAGTAGTGTTAGAGGAAAAGTTAATGTCATTTTCTTTCCTACACCCCAGGAGAAATTCAGTTTTCTGCCAGTCCTTGAAAATCATGGAAAGTATTTACTCTCCTCCAAAAAAAAAATCCATATTGGTTAAACGGTTAAACCCATTTTTGGAGGGTTATATTGAATAAAAAGATGGCAATTTACATGTAAAAATGTAATGAAAACTTTTTTTTTTTTTCTGTAGAAAATTGATCATGGAAGATAAGATAATTTCTGAGTACTTAATGTGAGTTCTTAGCAGAAAAGGACTCTCAGCTATGGTCTTCAGATGCTAAATAATACAAATATAAAAATAGTGCTCTGAGTCATACTACTAGAGATGTCTGGTCATCTGCCTGTTTCCTAAATAGTAATTGGTCTTTTTAATTTAAGGTTACATCATTATTCATCTTCTTTTTCCACCTTGCCTGAACTGCTTTTATATAAAATATGGATATATTGATAAGTCAAAAGTATTTTGTGTTTTTCCTTTTTCCCGTGTTTCAGCAGCATCCTACCTAGTTAACAGGACAATAATATTAATAATCGTATGTCTTTCTGCTGATTTCTCCTATTCAGGAAATTTTCATCCAGTGCCCAGGGAGTTGCTGAAAAGACTGCTTTTGGTGGCAGTATACAGTGAATTGGACTAGGCAATCTTAAAACCATAGCAGCAAGTTTATTGCGTTTCATGCAGTGTGTTTGACTATCGGTGAAGGATTGTCACCTGTTGTACACTCATGGTACAGTGTTTGTGAAGATCAGCTTTTCAGAAGGGAAAGCTGGAGCACAGCAGTTCCCGTTTCTCTGGGAGATAATCCCAGAGGCTGGCAGATCTCCGCTTTCACGCAACAAATCTCTACCATTTGGTTTAAGCCCTGTTACCAGAAAGGACAAGCTGTACTCAGTGCCACCCTTTGGGCTTTTTCCAGTCAACAGCTTTCGCCCCTGGCTGGACTACAGATCTTGGCGGTGATGCTGCTGCACGTCCTCCATCACATGTGGGCCCCACTGTTTCTTGTCCCATGCCTTACAACAAGTGGTGACTCGCGCTTTGTAGCATCAGCTAATACGGGGCATGTTCATCTCCTCCAAAGACATTCAAGCTGCTGACAGGGAATAATATCAAGAGGTGCAAGGGTAAACCGATTTCTCACAGAAACCCCTGTCAGAGCTCTGTGTTACATCAAGAATAAGCGTAGGGTAACTCCAGTGAAGCCATTTCATTCGGCTTGCCAGATTGAGTGCAATATGAGCCTACAGCATAGATATTATTGCATTAATTTTAATGAATAAAGATCACAGACACATTACTTATTTAATTAACATAGCAAAACCCATTGTCAGCAAGCAAAGAAGTTGTATTGTACAGCCACTGTAATGTAATCAAAAGAGTATACTTTATGGCTGTGAGAATATAATTTTCTTGTTAAAAGCCTTTGATGTTTCTTTAAATATATAAAAACACAGGAAATGTGTAAATAAGGCTTGCCAGCCATCTTAATTGTCTCCTATCAAAATGAATCTTTTAGCTTTAATCTGTATTTATTTTGATGTCTTTTGGCTAATACTGATGCATGCACTATCCATGCATATATATAAATAGAAATATACATGCACATACACATCTTTTATTAATGAAATCATGGGTTTTAATATTGATAAATACAGCCATAATGTCATTTTTCATGACCCTTAATATTACTTTTATTTGTTTATTTATATTGTTAGGGGGTATTTGACCACATGTACTCATGGCATTCAAGAGCCCTGAATTGGAAATTATAATACTCGACCAAGACGTACTGCACAAAGTCTTGCCTGCATGTCTAGTTCAGACCTACATATGTTTTTCTATCTGAGTTCTTTTGTGCATTACTAAATGAGCTGGTTCAAAGTTTCTAGAAGTCAAGGAGTCAAGAGGCCAGCAGTCACCTGAATGACAGTATCTTGACATGTGCAGGATAGGCTGTTGGCTTTATATTAGTCCTGAATTCATAACTCAAAGGGAGTCTCTGTTTCATAAAATAGGGGAATTTGTGACCAGTATATCTCAGAGATTGGCAGGAACTACTTGCAATGTAGATGAGTTTGTTACAGTAGTAGTCAAGATTTTAATGCGTATTTTGTTGTGCTTAGTCCCACACTGACACAGACTACAAAAAACATTGCTTGAAATATCTATAATATATGGTCAGACTGTGGTCTATCTAATAACAAAACCTTAATACAAAAACTTAAATGTATATAAAATGCAGTACAAAATGTATCAGGCTGTATCAGTGCTACCTGAAACATAGAAATAAATAAATTTATTGTTTGTTTGGCAGGAACTGTAGTTCCACAGTCCTTGTTTTTATTATTACTTTTGTTTCTGTGGTGTTAACCCAGCAATGTGCTCTCAAATTAACTTCGAAGCCTATGCTTAATTGTGATGAATGAGGATGATTGAATTTGCAATTAGGAGTAGTTTCTTATAGCATTTTATTTTATTTTATTTTATTTTATTTTATTTTATTTTATTTTATTTTATTTATTATATTTTATTTTTTACTGAAAACTAAAGGACATCACAGAAAGAGAAGAAATAGTAGATAAGCCTATGTTCCAATAACACACTTTTCCTCCATGGGCTTTTGATTTTGGTTTAAGGATTTTCTATTAAACCAAAACCAACCAAACCAAACAAACCCAAACCAACCCTGAAGACAAGGGAAAGGGACGCAGCAGAAAAGAAAGAAATATAAGAAAGAAAAATAAGTAGATTTGAAATTGTCTGGACGCACATATCTTTATGACTTGTTTTAAAGTGCAAATGGTCTTTCTCTATTTTAGAGGGAAAATCTACCCTCTTACTATATAAAGCTTATATTTAAAATAGCTTCAGTGTGACATGTCCTAATTTTTGCTTAGTTCTTACCAAAGAATAAAATTAAACTATGCTGTCCATCAAAACGCACTTTCTTTTAGATGTTTAGAAATACTTAAAATAGAAAAGGGGGTATCATTACAGTGTTCAGTACGAAACTAGTGTAACTTCTATGGGGTTTCATCAACTTTAGTTTGCTGAACTCAGATAGAAGTTCTGTAACATACTGGTTGGTGTTGGAGGTTGTGTTTTCTTGGTGTCTGGAAATATAGCCCACTTTTTGTGTTACATGATGTGTATAGTGTACAGCTTTTAAGGTAACCATTGTCTACAGTGTGTGGATAAAACAAGAACAATTTCATTAGCTTCATGAACAAATGAGGACTTCACCTTCTGTGGCTGTCCACACCTCACTTTCAGTAAAAAAAAAAAAAAAAAAAAAAAAAGGTAGAGTAAATATCCTTAAACAGTCCCATATTTGAAGTGTTGTGATATAGAAATACATCAGTTATGTTTAGCTATGTGGAATTTATTTAATTATATCATCTGAGACATTATAGCCATCACCAGTCACTAGCAATGATTGTGACTCCCTTTTGAGCACATCACTTACGTTATAAAGTGATACAGTTGTTATGTCATACATAACATGTTCCTGTGATCTCATAAGACAGACAGAAAATTAGCTGTATACCTGCCAGATGAAGTAAGGGGAGCTCTGCAGTTAGATCAACGTGGGTGACTTTGATGAAGCTCAACCTCCTTTTCGAGGCCAACTGAGCACTGGCAGCACCTGGCTGGCAGGGAGGACACCAGGTGCCCCCATGCATAGCCACATGGCTTGCAGATGACGAGCCTGGGTGCTTGGAAAGCCACAATTTCCCAGTGGTCAGGAAGCACTGCTTCCTTGTAGTCTTCAGCCATATAGGTACCACGTATGCTCTGTAACAGCTGGCAGGGCTGCTCTAGGGTGAACATTAATGAAAGGCTTTTAATAATTAAGGAACTGAGAAGTCCTAGGTGTCTGTCAGAAGCCTCTGGCATGACTTTAGGTCAATCATGTAATCTTTTCAGTTATATAATATACATCATCTCTAGGGAGAAACCCCTGCCTCCTAGGACAATGTTAAGACTTGGTGTAACATCATTTCACAGGTGAAGGAGTGGGGTTGGCTGGGGGGCATTGTTCCTCCATGGCAGCTCTTGAGGGCCATCTGGCCACATGCCAGGAAGGGGGACCACATTTTGGAGTGCCACGACAGCCAAGTGGTTCAGATCCCACCACCTCTCAAGTAGGTGGGCCAGGACCAACTTGCCTTGGGTCTCTTCTCAGCCACCTGTGGTGGTCCCAAAACTTAGTTGTTATTGTTGTTGTTTTCTGTAGGATTTGGGGGTTATGTTAGTTCAGGTTATGTGAAGTGATGGCTAAGTTCTAGCTTGCAAAAGTGGTATTTTTTTCACGCACAAAACTGATGGCAGATGTTGCATATCCTAGACTACCTCTAGGAATACATAGTTTAGGAATACATGGCTTGCTGGGATGCTGTCAAAGGATAGTTTAGCACAGACAGAAGCAAGCACTGCTAACCTTGGCATTAGCAGTGGCCCTTGGCATGAATTGTCTTCCCTTGCCCACTAACTCCAATCAGAAACCAGCACTGAACTAACGTTAGGCAGTGCAGGTGATGTGGGAACCAGGGGAGGGAGCTGACTTGAGCATTGCCTTGCTTGGCTGTGCAGATATGTCACCTGGCATCAGTTCCCATGAGTTGAACAGGGTGACAACAATTCGTACTTTACAGGCCTCCTGTGGGAATAAATACGTTAAAGAACATGAGATGTTAAGATAGGGTAAGATGGTGTTTTGCGGTGTTAGGACAGCACAAAAGAAAGAATCCTATCAAAGAAGATGGATGGGTTTCCTTCAGGAAAACATTAATGTGTGCTGTGCTCCTTCTCCTCGGGAATGTGAGCTAATAATCATAGGCTCTGCAATTGTTTCTGGGGATTTTGTTATACAGATGGTACTTTCTAATTATTACATTGTAAAATGCACATGTGAAATGGAGGAGTGAAATGGAAAGAGGTAATCTGACTAAATATGAAAAGCATGTTTATAAACAGATATTTAAGTCTTTGGAATACATTAGCTCACTCTTAGCCTTATAGTTTGGATCTGTGTCTGTCTATATCTGTGTTCAGAAAATGCTCACACCTCTGCTGTTGCCCTTTGAAATGCCCCAGAACCACTATGCCCATCAATAGCATGCTGTTGAGACAGGTCAGAGCAGATCTTGCAGGGCTCCCCTTCCCGCTGCCTCCCTCACCCCCATTGTGATGGAGAGGTGCGGTCCTGCTCTAGGAATGCTCGTGGTCAGGGCTGGGGAGGCAAATGTGCTTCCAGCACAGCTACCGTCCAGGGCATCACTCTATGTTGCAGCTGAACTTCAGGAGTAGGCTACAAGCCTCCTTGGTCTTTTACACTCTTTCCTACTAGTTGTCCTGCCAAAAAAAAAAAAAAAAAAAAAAAAAAAAGCCTGGGGAAGCAAAGGTTTGGTGAAACAATTCCACTAAAAACAGAATTTGCTATGGTCATATTTCCCATTTACAGGAAAACCGAAATGCACTTAGCACTCCAGCAGATAATGTTTGTTCAGCAGATTTCAATTAAGGGCTTTATTGCTTTTAAAGGCCAAGCTGGACTTTTTCCATGAGAGATGTTTTTACATCCTCTCTGTCCGTAAGTTCATGCAATGACTTCATGCAAACAAAATGTGCATCTGCCTATATCCTTAGAAAGCTTTTATGATGAAATTGGGGGGGGGGGGCGGAGGGGGGGGGGGGAAGCCTTTACCTTGCCCTGTTTGAATTAGCAATTGTGTGTGTTGTGGGGGAGGCAGACATTGCGGTTAGTGTTTGGATGAGAATTGGGATTTAAATGTTGTTGGAGGAGTTATTATTTCTTTCTATTACAAGATTGTACATAATCACCCAGTTTACATTTCCCTCCACATTGCACGCATTCAGGACCCGTTGCATACAGCTTATGGGAGACAAAAATTGGATAGAGACAGCTGGGGAGCACAAGTAATAACAAAACCACATTGGCAACACTATTGACAGAAGCCGTCAGCTACCACTTCCTTCTCAATTTTTTGTAAGCATCACAACAGAGAGGGGATTTGAAGAAACAGAGGTTGGAGTTCACCACCTTTTTAGTCTGCTTGAATGACTGAGGAAGGCTTTAAAAAGCCACCTCAGGCTTAATCTTGTAGCAGCCAATTCTCACAAACAGTGAGGTCCCTCTGCATGAAGAGCACACAGCTTCTGTGATGCCAGACCACCTGCAGATGCCACCTAAGAGAAAGCAATCAACAGCTTGGTTTTCACTGGGCTATCCAAACAATCAATTTGCTCAAATCTTATCAGTTCTGTAAGGTGATTTTACCTATGGACGAAGAAATTTCTGCACAAATTCCTGTGAGCCTTTCACAACTCTGTGGAAAAAATTTTTACCCATCAGTGAAATTCCAGCATTTTAACTTCAGAAAACAGAAAAATAAACTGTCTTTGAAGGAAGGTAAGCAGCGTTTCTTATTACACAGTATTCTGAGTATTTAAATAAAATATTTGGACTCTTAGTTTGAATTTAGGCTTTTGACCTTTTTTTAATAAGCATGTTTTAATCCATTTGAATTTGAACGATATTTAATTTTTAATGCAGATTTTGTGTCATTTTGCCTTCTTAATAATCAGAAGGTCATGTGGTATCAAGTGGAACACCTTATGACAATTTAAATTGAGTGTATCACCATTATTACCTTTATCAGTCTGAAAGAATTAATTGAATTGTGAGTATCGCTCATAGATCATGATGTCTGCTTCTGAAAAATGCATTGACTTTTAAATTGTCCTCCAACAGCCAGCCTCAGACTAGACAGGAGATACTAACAGAAATTTGTAGAAAGATGTCTTCTGAATTATGGGTATTTGCATAGTAAAGGTGAGTCAGAAAAAGGCTATTCAAAGCCTGTTTTATAAAGTTCTTTTTGTTGTTGTTAAATCCTAAAAAAAAAAAAAAAAAAAAAAGAAATTACTTGACTTACTATGAATTAACATAATTCACATATGAGATATACTTATTTTCTTTTTCTTTCTGCCTAGTTACTTCCATGTGAAACAGGACACTGATGAAACATATACTAACTACCACATGAATTTATAGATATGCTTTCCTGGTGCTACAATAATTTTTTCCCAAAATACAGTAAAATTGTTCAGCACATGAATGATTCCTGGAACAAGTTTTTATTTTTTTTATTATGTTTTTATTTCTTATTTTTTATTTTTAAAAAAGAAGATCCATTTTAGAGAGATTCCTAAATTTTAATTGTGACTTGTTTCCTAAATTCTCTACATTGCCTTGCAGGATGTATTATAAATCCGAATAAAGGTGCTCATCCTTAGGGATAGGGCCTTATTGTTATGTAATACCCACTCCTTCTCATAACAGTTTTCATTTAGGTTTGTCCATCTATTCAGGTTTCTGCTTTCAAGACCAAAACGATTTCTGGACAGCTTGGATTTAGTGTCCTATAACTGAAATTACTTTTCTTCTGACTCATGCTTATTCCCGGAGAGCATGCAAGAAAACAGTCATAACTTCTCTGATATTTATCACAGTAAACAAGCTACAATTTTCTAGTCTACTTAGACTTCCTATTCCCTGTATATAATTAACAGTCTTCTTTGCACTCGTTCATCCAGATTCACCTTTTGTAACATGTTGGCTGAAGCCTTCCACGTTATGCCGGAGAAGGTCTCCTAGTGCCGTATGCAGTAGCTCCCCCACATACCTGTCTTAAAATCCAGATGCTGAATTTGCAGTTATTCAGTGATTTGTCATTCTGAAGACTGTACTCATCCCATATGCTTTCCTAACATCCGACATATAGCAGTGTTCAGCTTTACAGGGTGTCTGTGGCTGGCCTGGCCAATCTATAATGCTTTATCACTCTAAATTAAGTACGCCTTTAATGCTGAGAACCTGCCTTGTGTTTGAACAGTAGCCAGAAGTGTTGCTCTCTCTGCTCTTGTAAGGGTCCTTAACAGTGGTCTTTCTTTTAGCACCAATTGTTCATAGTTTAAGCCTGCTTAAAAAAACATCCTGATACGAGAAGGATTGAGGTTCTGGTGCTGTTTCCTAGATATATTATGCAGGATGTCACAGTAGTTACTAATATAGAGGTACGTAAGATTGAGCATGTCAGTTTTGCTCACTGACTGTGAGCACATTCCAGTATCACCAGAAATAGTAATATGCATGAGGCAGAGGCCTCATAGATCATGTCTTATCTTACCATAACAAGACACTATATTTCTCATTTGTTCCTATGGTTATCCAATACTATTTTAAAATCCCCTCCTCTCAGCTGTAAAACCGTGCCAGCAAATCTGGCATTCCAACACAAGTTGCAAATGCAGCTTAAAAAAATTAGATTTTTTTTTTTCTTTCAGACTTTTAGACACTTCACATGACATGTGCTTAGGACAGGCAATTCTCTAATACCTTGTTATTAAAAAGTCAAGAAATGAAGCAATAATGCTACTGGCATAGGAAGAGTATAAATTTCCAAAAGAAGAAGTTCAAAGAAAGTCATGAGATGTTAGGGATTAATATCAGCCTGATTTCAAGTATAAACAAACAAACAAACAAAAACAGGTTTTGGTTAATTTTAGCTAGTAGTAATGTAAATTAGCTCTTATAGGTTATTTGTGGTGAAAAATGTGTACGGTAGCCTAATTTTTAACTCCTAGTTTCATGAAGAGTTCCTCAGCCCTATGGGCTTATCATGCACCGCATTCTCATTCAAAACCTCTCCATCTTAACAAATAACCATTATTGAGGATGTAAAATTAGAGGATAGCCATTGCGAAGTAGATCATCAGTGACAGTGTCAAGAGTCTGTCACAGGAGTGCAATTACTTTAGGATCCACCCAACCCACTTTGATTGTTTTATTTCAAATGTGCATAACCTGTGTTTAAAAATTTCCAGTTACGTTAGGTTTTTAGTGTTTCAGTATGGCATTTAAGTGCAGGAATAAGACTAGGAGGGGCAAATATAGTTTTGCATTATAGGAAGAAGATGTCAGAAACCATCTGGAGAAGGGTCTGTGCTTGTACTTCTAAGTGAAACACACAGCCGTGTGCCATTCCCTCAGGCCAAGTACCTACACTAAAATATATTAGGCTATGTAACTTATGGCCTAAAGGGGTAATCCTGTGAGGCTCCTGTTGTCTAAGACATCATTATTACTTTTGTTGCTTCCCCCCACCCCCAGTTCAAGATGTTGGACATCACACAAGGGCATTGTTATGGCCTGTCAGACTGGAGTCGTTACAGCAGAAATGAAAGGATTGTGCTGTGTAACAGGGATGACACATAGGGACGTTCATTTATGAACCTTGTGGGATGCTGTCTGGGGAGTCTGTAGGGCAAAGGACATGCAATTGCACCCCCTCTGCCACCCACCTGGTGCTGCCTCCTGCACCATGCTTGGATATTAGCACTGGGAGCCTCAACTTGCCCAAAGTGAATTCCCTGCTGGGAGTGTGCGAGCAGGGAGGCAGTGGGGATGGCTGGAGATCCTGTGCTTGAGCTTTCCTCCTGCCTTTATTTTGTTTAGCACTGGTTCAGCCAGGGAGTCTAGCTGGTTGTGTCTGAATGCAAAAATGCATAGTTATTTTAAAATACACAGTTAGTTTAAAAAAGACTACAGAGCACCAACCCCATACCACTTATAAGTCACAAGCTCCAAGCTAATAACTCCCAACATCCTATAATTAATTAGAATAAAAAAAGCCTCAGAAATTACAATGTACCACAGAAAGAGAGCAGGAGAAATCAAGGTTGTCCTAACATATATATGGTGCAGCAGTGAGAATACTGATGTAATATTCTTTATTAAAGTAAATTGGGAAGTTTTAAAGAAAAAATTACTAAATATATAATATAGGAACAAGTCCCAAGTTGCATAAAAATAGTATCATTTTTCTTCGTTATTGTATAAGATAGGAAAGGGCAGATAGGAAAAAGCAATCCAGAAACAGCATGTTCTTACCTGCATCAGGCAGAGGAGAGCCAAATGAGGCACATCTGAAGATGGAAGCACCTTCACAGACCCTTCAGACCTTTCTGTCTCAATACTGGGCGTGCAGAAAAAAATGGTTTTCTTACTAATTTCATGCATATTTAATCAAGTAGCCAAAGCTATATTCATTCTGGTGCAAGCAATAGTAATTGCCTGAGGCATCAGTGGGGGGAGGAAGGCTTGCTTTAAGGCTGCTACTGCAGGAGTGCAGAGAAGTTAGCCAGGGGTGAAATAGTGTTTCCAGAAATGGAGGGCCCGTAATTTTTCAGGCTTATGTCTTCTCTCCCTCTCCTTAGGTAAAAATATTTTGTCACTCGCTAGTAATACAGCCATGTATGCAGTCCTAGATATCATCTGAAGAAAAAATAAAGAAAAACTGGAGAGAGAATTTTGTTAAATTTTATTTTCATTTTCTTTTACTTTCTGTGCTGACATTAATATTGTTCATTCAGTCAAGTTAATAAAAGTTCTCATATTCGTGACACTTCCACATCATTTTGACTATTTTGAGGTAAATAACATACACATTTTCATATTACCAGAGGATACAAGATACACAGAGAAAACAGGATATGAATGTTTCCCCAAGTAGTAATTTTACACTATTTATTTTCCAGTTTGCAAAGATAAGAGGATTTATATTGCTTAATGAAATAAAGTTTAAACCACTTTTGTACACAAGACAAGATGAATTGTTGTATCATGGATGAAATATCATGTTTCTGTAAGTGAGATTCTAAAGAAAATTAATGCACTTCTCACTCAGAAGTCATTTCTTCAAAATCTTAAAAAACAAAGAACAGAGTAATCTGAAGAACAATAATAACAAAGCAAAACACAACAGCAACAAAATTGACAACCTGTGTGTGTGCTAGGTGAGGATGAATGTAGCTATGGAATGAATAGTAGTTAAGCTGATGTCACAAAAGAGTTCTCAGTTACATCAGTTGCATTGGGCTCTACCTACATTCGCATTTTGGTCTGAAGCAGTAACAGTCTTGAAGCAAATCCCTGGCAGTTCCCACTTCTATGGTTTGGTTTCCAGAGCAGATTTTGGAGCATGCAAAGCAGGTTCCTTTGCAGGATGGCGTGCCAGCACGCCCCTCACCTCTGCACCAGGAGAAGTCTGATCCCCATCAGGCAGGCATGGATCAGAGTCTATGGCTGAACCTCTGCACAGACTCAAGCTGGTTTCACAGACCAGGTTGTATCTATTCGGAAATGCAACAATGACACAGAATGTAGAAACTGGGGCTTTAAGTGGGGAAAAACCCACTGGTAGAAAACCATAGTGAGCGAAAAGAAGGCGATTTATGGGGATTGTGGCAAATGCATGAAGGATATTGTAGGCTGGTAAAATAAAGTGAAGTGAGTTGAATGAAAAACCACCATTACCTTCATGGAAGAAATGAACTTCCTATTAAAAAAAAAAAAAAAGTAATAATTAATAAATGCTTTTACCACTTACATAACCCTGCAAAACCATCTGTCAACAAATTAAATAAAAATCTAAGAGTGCTGCCATGTGGGCTAGTCTTTTTAAAGCTCTGGTGTTCTGCCTGAAGTTTGTTTCTAAAGCTCCCATTGCTCCTGTTAAAACAGGAACATAAACTCTGTGCATGTATGTTCCAGCCTCCCCCTCCTGCCCTCTTAGCCCAAAGAACATTTCCACTTCTGCTGGTTTGTATATCTGACAAGCATTTTTTTTTTTTCCAAGTAGAAGCTGGTTATTGAATTTGACCCAGTTTGCAAATACTTTTAAAACAGCTGAAATCTCACTTCAGCACAAGAAGGGAAAAAAAAAAAAAAGAGAAAAAAAAAATTGGAACAGTAGATTTACATATTTCATAGCACTATTTTGTAACGTTTCTTAAGAAATTCATTATTTAATATGTCCCTTTAATCTATAACAGGATTAAAAATAATTATTTTCCTATTTTATGCTTTTCACTGAGGCTGGTTCAGTACATATCCCATTGTTTGTGTAGTCTTGCATTATTTAGTAAAATCCTCAGATATTGAACAGCTGTCTGCTGGTTTTGACCTGCAACAGTAGAATAACAGTATTACAAAGACAACAGATTTTGGCAGTTGTAAACTGAGTACAGCTGAACTATGATATTTGCAATTAATATGTTACAAAATCGCATCTGCTTGTTTTCATTTCTTAATGTTTTTCAAGTAGCACCACTTAATAGAATCTGCAAAAAAATTATGAAAATTTTGGAGATGCATATGCAGTTATAAGGTTGCATTTCTTTGCATTATACATTTCATATCTGTATTTAAGCCTGGATTCCTATAATGGTGTATGGATTATGTCTGTGTGAGTTTAAGAATTAGTCAGTAGTCAAAGCTGTCCTATCAGCAAATTCTGCCTTAATAGTAAAAGTACAAGGCATGCATTAAATTTTAACTTTCTCCAGTAAATATATATTATATATATGATTTTGTCAAATGGCATTTGTCACTGTTGTTTCAATTGCAATAATTATGTTATTGAATGTCATAAGCAGAGTCCAGATGCAGTTAGATTAATCTAGTGGTGTTTTATGCGTATGAATTTAATGACATAAATTCAGTTCACTAATGAAATCTAAAATGCCGTTTGTCTTAATAAGGTTGGTTGATGGTCATTCCCTCAGTGAAGGGAAGCTGGGGGAAGAGAGGTTAGAGTAGAAACTGGAAGACGGTGACTTGGGGAGACTTCGCCAGCTGCAGAGACAAACAAGGCTTACTTTATTATTGCCTTAATAAAAGCTATTGAGCCCTGAGTACACAGTAGCTTCTTGGCACCTCGCACTCTGCGTGCATGGAACATCCGATTCTCCCGTTAAGTGGTCTGCTCAGTTATACTTGATTTCTCCAGCCCATTTTTCATTACTTTCCAATGAGACTACAGTCGGACAGAACAAATTTCTAAGCAACCACCATAAAACTCTTCCTAAAAGAAAAATAAAATAAAAAAAAATCCAGATTCTGTGGCCCAATCCTGCCAGTACTGAGCAGCCTTAATTCCCATGCAGCTCAGCAGGAAAGGGGTGTACTCGTCTCATCGCAGGAACAGACAAGAGTTTATGTGAACAGGCTGGGGTTTACCACTGCAGACCCTAGTGCCTCTTGCTGTAAATCGGATTTGTGCTTAGCTCCAGAAGCTAAAAAATCTGCAAGATCAATTTTTCTATTTCTTTTTGTTTACCTTCTAAGGAAGATTTTGCATTAGCTACACTGTATTCACCTTGGTCAAAACTATATACCTTTACCAGAATCATAAGGTCTTCAGACTTTTTGTACTGTGTTGGTATATTGTTTAGCACTTATCAGGGTCTTGGGACCTCCAGTATGATACATTTCCAACCAGGAAACTTAACCACAACAGCCATTCTAATGAGATTAAAAATGATGATTTGTGGTAATATATGTATATAAGTTGTTTTTTAAATAATATTTTAGAAAAAAATATAGAAAACATTGAATTTTGTGTAGCTTTTGTAGTATAAAAGTGAAAACATTAGTGTACTACACAAAATATTCAAAATTGTTCTCATGAATTATTTCTTCACTCTGCTTCACAAATGAAAAATATACAAGCTGTGTTTATATAACAGTCATTCAGGGAAAGCTATGCAGTACTTGATCAATATTCTTGAAGAAGGGTGATGAATATTCATTACACTTGAAAATGACCAATCTAGAAAGAGGTGAGGAAGAGTTCGCAGTCCTGAAACAAAAGATAATACTGTAATGCTCTGAACTTAGCCTGCAGGTCTTGGCTAAGAATTTTTGGTTAACAGTTTTTGGTTTTTAACTGAGATTGATTGTAACTATTGAGCAGAATAGGGACTTTTGCTGTTGTTCTTAAATGTGAAAGAGTGATTCTACAAGTTGCCAAGTGCTCTCTAGCTTTCACACCACAAAGCACATGCTTTGGTCTTTGAATGTCTTCCCTCAAGCCATCCAGTGGTCTTTGTGTTGGGAATTAAGCAGATGAAGAATTTTATTGGATAGAGATATGAATAAAGTTCTCTAAAAATCATAGCACTAACATTTCTTTGTAAAGTTAGTATACTAGAATAAGCTTGTTTCATTTACTTCACTGCCTTAGGATGCTTGATGGAATAACTAGATTCTTTAACTTCAGTTAGTCAAGGATGGACTTCTTGACTAATTGGTGGTTCCCAGTTACTAACACAAAGCAGAGCAAGTGACTTAAAGTATCTGACTCTGTAGACCACTTTTTCGTCAGTGTTCAGGTTGGAAATACCTTGTAAAAGATGCTTTCTCAAGTAGTTCTCATTCTATATTGAAGATGTATGTTAGGCTGAAGATACTTGGGTCTACCTGCTATTTATCCATAGTCTTTTGCTGAAAATGTTTCAATGTATGTTATTTTACAAGTTCAATTGTTTATATGAATGGAAAATGGCCAGTGAAATTAACTTCAAGATGTACTATTTGAGAATATAGTAAATGACTGCTTTTGTGTCTGATGTATTCACAGGCAAAGAAATTATGTGTATGTCTTAATACTTTTTAAATTTGTGTTCAGTTAGGATTTTTTTTAAGACTTTTTTTTTAACCTTAGTTTTTGTTTAATTTCATTAGATACTGAGATGATTCAGATGATGAAGAAACAACATCTAATGTGAAAGAACAATACACAGTGTTGTAGTTAGTCAATTCTACACAAAATGGTAATGGCACAATCTGTGTTCACTCAAACTGTGGCTGAAATTTTTAGATGGGAAAGAGAGCCTGATTTTGCTTCTTATACTCATTTATGGTATGTGAGTGTATCAGACTTTTGAACAGTAGTGAAGGGAAATACTGGTTATGAACTAAGAAACCTGAACAGTTTGGCTTTATTTGAAAATTTCTCAGTTGTGAATAATCCATATTAACTTTACACATAGGGCAAAAGACTTTACTTTGCCTCTGCTGGACCCTTTAAGAAAATCTACTTTGTTCTATGTCCTTTAAGACATGAACAGGATGCCTTTATTTAAATACCACTGGAATCTTTCTTTTTATTTATTTTATATGGTAGAAAGTGTATTTTCAGTTGCAGATATTGTTATATAAGCAGCATTAAAATCTGTAAGGACACTTGCAATTCATTCTTTGTGCTGGTTTAACATCTCTACACTGCAACAGTTTGCAATACATCCACATCTTCCAGATGTACCTCTATTTGCTATTGCATTTTCTATGTAGATATATTTCTTTACAGAGAGATAGTGAGGCATCAAAACAAAGCAATTGAGGTCAAAATTGAAGGTGAAGAATCCAGGGACAGTAGAACAGTTGGATGAAGACCATGACGTAGAGAAAATGGTAGCCACAAGCAATGCAGCTGTCTGAGCTGGAGGAACACCAGGCTCACTCTTCCTCCTACCCCAGCAGAATCATCCATAGGAATTCCTTGGAGTTCTTCCTTAGCATGGGAGGTGATTTTGGAAACAGATAAGATGTATTCTAATTAAAACGAATGACAGTATCTGTTACATGTAGTCTATTTATAGCTTAGGAAAATATGTACATCTTTTTTAAAAACACTTGAAAAACAGTGAAGACCATTGCTCCTAACATATGTATATCAGCTTAACTTTCCTGAGTTGGCTTGGAGCCAATTTTATGAGTTTTTAATGAAGTTGCCAAATTCATCAGGTTCTCTGATGTAACTGAAGTTATTCATGTGGATAAGTGGTTATAGGGCCAAGGCCTACTACTTTTACAAACATCGAAGGCCTTCCTAAAGAAATTAAATCGCTTGACTAGCAGACACAGTACCTCCAGTCTGAGTGCTTTAGGGGTTACCTAAGTACAGTGGCTGAAGATATTTAATAATTGATGACATTTAGTAAATGAAAAAAATTCATTTATTTCCATGAAACACAAATCAGCAGGAGTACAATATTGGGCTTTTATATTCAGTGAGCTTCTGTTTAGCCTGCATCAATATTAAAAAAAAAAAAAAAGAAAAAAAAAAAAGAGGGAGAGAGAGAAAGAAAAAGGAAAACAAAACAAAAGAAAGATAGCTGTTCCTTCCTTCCAATGATTTATTTTAACTGGGATGCAAACATTAATGTAACCGCGTGGAAGAGTTCTACTTATTATTATCATTATTATTATTTTTTAATTGTAAGCTGAGTTCCCAAAGTGACTTAATTAAAATTCACTAGAATTTAAGTTTCTTTCATGTAGGCCTAAATTTGTAATGCTGAGAGTGAAAGATATTTGAAGATGAGGACCATGTTTTTATATAGAGACTGGTGTAGAAGAACTTTATGCACTAACAATGCAGACAATAATATTTGACAAAGGAGAGCTTTTCTGTGTATGTTTTTATGTATGTATATTTTTATGTATGTTTTTATATTATTGTTTTATTATTGATAGTTATTGAAAATAGAAAAAGTTACCATTTCAAAAATTAAACACATTTGTATTTAATAACTGAGATGCTCAAGCATTCAAGCATGCTCATTTAAAATTTCACACAAGGAAAATGCAAGTGATCTTAACAATTATTTATGTAGTATTTTTACTCTACAGCATATGTTTGCAGCTGAATTATCAATGAAAATTTGTAGCCAAAAAGCAGAACAGGTCAAATATCTATGTTATAGCAGAGAAATTATAGTAACATACACTAAAGTAATAATGAATCATGATGCCTCATTGGTTCCAACTTCATTATGTTGCTGTTTAGCAGTGTTTCCTGTCCAGAAATATGCTTATTTATCCTATTTAAAGTTCACATAAAATATGATCAATAGTTAGCAATTTATTTACTATAGCGTTCTTAGGCAATGTGGGGCTCAAGTCTTATCTTTCTTAAAAAGACATACAATCACATGATTTTTAAAAGGTACTTTATAAATGATATTGAAGTATGTTATCTCACATTTTACAAAATGCTAATTGATTTTTAAGAGAAATGTCTCTATTATTCCCACTCTTGGAAATTCTTTGAAACATTACAGGGTAGAGTCTTTCATATATTTTGCTGCAAGCATATAGAGCTAAACAATCATGAATACCAAGCTGAAGTATCATGAAATTGATTCTGAAAAGGGCTGGAAAGAGGGAAACTTGTCCTTTGTTAATGGCCTTGCTCTGGAGAGATTCTTTAACTGGAACTTACAACATAGTTTGTCAGGACTTATGTAATCTCCTGTTCTTTGACCACCATGTACATTTTGAATAAATTTCTGGGACAAAGATGATCTCTCACTTCTTCCTGGAAAATGCCAAAAGAATGTAGCTAACATTCCTGGTTATTAATTTCTTAGAAGTAGTGTAAATTATAGCAGGAATTTATTCCCCAAACTAATAAGATAATGTTTTCCTGTGGCATTCATAAATTTTAGAAAAGGTGGTTAAATTGATCATATAAGAAATAATAAAAAAACTAATAATAATAAAACCAACCAACCAACCAACCAACCACCACCACCAACAACAAAACAAACAGAAAAACTGAGGTCCTTTTCCCAGTGTTAAGCACCAACAGTTACAGGATGATTTTTAGGAGCTGCCCAGCTAAGTAATGTGAGAGTAATTCCTCAATCCTGCCTTGTGCTGCCCCTCCCTCCCCCCCACCCCCCACCCCCCCAACATTTTTAGAATTATTTTCCAGTAGATAACACAGATTTTCCCTGCCCCCGCCCCCCTTGATGATTGTTTAATTTATTTTTGATGAATTGTTTAGTATTTTAGTTGCAGAAGTACTAATAGAAGTGGGATGGCATGCTAGGCAGTTTACATTCGCAAAATTAGTCTCCAATTCAGGGAGCTTACAAATAGAGATGATTGAAGGTTTTTGAAGGACAGATTAAACAAACAAACAAACAAAACATGCAAAGGCACCAAAATATTAAAAACAACAACAACGACAACAAAAAACAGTATTAATTATGCTGAAACAATTTTTAGGAATGTCAGGAGACAGTATTGAAAATTCAGAGGAATGAAAATTATAATTACTAAAAATCTCAAGAAGTGGAAAATGTTTTTGAACTTCCTACAGTACTTTTATTGTTTTTCAGATAACTTTCTGTTATGTATGTAGTGGCAGTATTAGACTAGTATATTCTATGATGAATTATATATAACACAGTTATCTTATTAACTCTATCATCAAGTTGGAGAACAATAGGAGAGTTAATCTTGTAACTTTTCTGATATTGATGCCTTTAAGAGGAAAAATGAATTAAGATGGAAATTTTCTAACCATCCAATTGTAGGGATTGTTTACATAGCCACACAGCAAGGTAAACAGATTCACCCATTAAATTTATTAATTAATCTTAATTAATCTTTTAATCTATTAATTAATCTTTTTTGGACCAAAAATTATTTGGGGTGTTATACTGATGGCAGATGGAAAAAATGAGAGGATGTATTTTCAGCCCTTTTCTGGGCATGTGTCTTTGTAGAAATTAATGATTAAGTACTGATTGATCATAACAGTTAGTTGTTACACACATTCAGCTATTGTGAATATTTTGACCAAAACAGCCCACTGGAGAGCACTGGTTACTTATTTCACTATCTTAGTGGTGCACATACTTTTACCCTCTGTTTTTCTTTTTTTTTTTTTTTCTTGCCTCTCTCTAAAACAGTTTTCAATGTATTTTGAACTTTCTAATTATTTCCCTTAGGAAAATTATGTATTTTTCCATACCTGAACATGTCAGTTGCCAATATTGGACTATTGTCCATCAGGTAAAACTTTTGTTTCAACATATGGTAACCTTTTCCTGTCTTCCATCCTGTGGGTAATTCTGATTTCAAAAATCAGAATGCCCTGATTGATACAATTTTAAAAAGAAGAAATACTAATATAGGGATGCCAGTTTTTTGGTGCAATTTCTACAGCTTGCATTAAGGAATAAGACTTCATATATGTATCAGACGCAAGTGCTGTGTGTGCAGAAGAGCCAATGGACCACACGCTTCTGCAAAGAAGGGCATCTCTCCAAGGATCCCCAGAGCTCAGTGAACATTTTAGAGGATTCCTTTCTGCCAATGCCACTGTCATTTTCATGGACATTAGGGCTTCAACATGAAACATTTTTTTACAACTGTAGGTAAGAACTCCACTTTGAGAGATGTCAAGGATAAAGTTTTTGATCTCTATTGATCAGTGTTTCTCTAGCAGAAAGGCTTATTTTCATGTATCTGCCTAAAAGAGTTAAGGCTATGATCCAGCAAAGTGTATGCTTAATTTTCTCAGCATTCTGAATCAATATCAGTATATATGTTTAGAAAGGTATAGATATGGATAAAGTAAAATAAAAAATATTTATGTATACACATTAATTGAAGAGACAAAATAGAGATAATATTTAAGGAAAAGGTAACACCCTATTTTATTTTTTATTATTATTATATTTATTTTTTTTCCAAGTAGCAGCATTTTCTGTTCTTGTACAGACAAGTTGGAAGATCGGAAAATAAATTTATATATGTATTTTTTTCCTTTGTAAACCAGGATTATGCTCAGGAATGTACCAAACTGGTCATTCTTGATTGCTAACTGCCCTGGCTGGGATCTTCTGCTGTAACGAAGAACTACTTAGAAAGTAGAGAAATTTCATCAGTGTATAACTTTTCCAGGATTCTTTAAGCCAAATCAGTTTAGTCTTACTCTTAAATGCTAGATCAAACTGTATTTGCTGTGCAAGCTTAAGATCTCCTGTCTACATGCATTTACCTCCTAAGTCTGTCAGGCATCGGATACTACAGGTATCACACTGATAATGGTGAAGACAGTAGCAACAGTAATTTTGTTCTAATAAACACTCTTTTCTTACTGAGAACATAGGAACAGCCATATTTTCCTTCTCTTTCAGAAGGAGATGTTTTCCTAGGGAAGTATTTTAACCTTCCTTAATACATGCTGTACAAAAACTGATTCTCATAAAACGGGCCTATTATGTGTTTATGCATGTCACCTCTGCTGACTTCTCTGAGATAGGTTCTGACTCCTTTTACTTCTATTGGCAATATGGACTCAATGCAGTGCAGGCAAAACCTTCAATGCAGGTTCTATTCTAGTCCTCCGAAATTATCTTCTGGATAAATGCTATTACAAAACCTTTAGAAGATGGTGAGTAGGGAAAATTAAAATATGGATTAGGGTGATGTGAATGAAAGGAACAGCTAGGTTCTCAGATTTGGAAATGTATATTCAGGTCTATAAATTCAAAAAGACACATTTCTAGTTTAAATTAAAGAGTTTTTGACATGGAAATAATTGTTAGGAAAACTGTCATTATATAACACAATTTTAATCACTTTTCAGACTAGAGATACACTGAATTGCAAATACAAGCCACTATGACCTGATTACACAACACTAGAGGAAGAAAAAGGTAAACTACATCTAAACTGATTAGGATATTTATTTAATTCCATACGTATTACTTTCTGTACATAGTTCAAAGGTCTGAGGTAATGGTGACTCATTTATATTCTTCTTTTGATTTTACATCTGTTAACTTATTTTTAAAACTTTTAAAGTTCAGCTTGTCAGCTTTCTGTCAAAAGAAACAACTATGAAGACACTTCTTAGTCCCCCTTTCAGAGTTATTTAAAACAAAAATTTCTCTAAATTTCTTGCAAGATATACAATTTACAAATTTGCTGGCTAAGGTTCTAATATTGTCTTGTAACTTTTACCCTTTACTGAATAAAATACAAGTTCTGAATGGACAAATTATCTTTGCATTCCCAGTTACTTCCTGCAGTAATTTCCATTGATTGGAGTGCATGTGCTTGTGAAAATGGAGATGATCAACTGCACTGAGTCAACAAAACACTCATTATACTAGGAAATGCTTTTATTATCACGTAGCAAGAGGAGCGTTATGGACCATTGTTTTATTTATCTCCCAGAAGGATTTTCCAGTGTACTTACAATCCCAGAAATGGATGCTCTATTACATGTTCAAAGAAATTCCTGACAAGAGCTGGGGAAGTGTAAGCTCCATGTACACATTCTTTATGAATGTACTGAAATTTCAGCATTCATTTTAAGGGGTAATTCTTATGGGAAAGCAACCAAACTCACAAAAAGAAAAAAAAAATCTCTCATGATAAATAATACAGTATCTAATTATTGCTGTTTTTTCTTCTGGAAAGATATGACAGTAACATACATCATTTTTCATCTTTCACTGTATGGAAACAAATCACACCAACTATTTGAATACTACACCAGAGAGGTTCTTCCTGTGTTTTCCCTAAGTCTACCCTTAATGAAGGGTGTTGTTTTTTCCCCCGCATATATTATTCTCTTTCACTGTTTGGTACAAACTGACTGTTAATTTATCAAGTACATGTAACGGATGTTGCATATTTGAGTGAACTGAATTTGAGTTCAGCATATTAGCTGAACTTCTAAAGTTTGTGTTTATTCATTCACATCTTTGGGAAGCCCATTGCCAAAATTTAACAAAAGCCTTTCAGACCTGCTGATTAGCATGGGAATATCACCAGATTGCTAATGGATTCCACTTTTCTCTGTCTAGTTAAAAATTGAGAAATATACACCTCTGGTATTTTGTACTTCTGGTTGCAGCTAAAGCAAGAAGCACAGAATATTTTTTAAAGTAGACTGTTTCCTGATGAATGCTAAAAAGCACACAAACATTTGGATCAAAGAGATATTGCTTGAGTCAAGAGGTATAATGTTAAATGTCTATTCCACTTTTCCATCTAATAGGATATTTTTTACTTTGTCACACATAAGCTTTTAAATGTTTACTCATGATTCTTACTATCCTGGATTTAATTCAGTTTTCTTAGTACAAGCATAAGAAATCCCCTCACATTAAACTAAATACAGGGAGAAAGCTAGATTTCCACATCTGTTAGAGAATTTATAGAAGTCATTAGAGCTGTAATAATATATAATTATATAGGACTGACTGCGGTCAGAATCAAGACTAGTAAATGTTGGTACACTAGCAGCATTAAACAAAAAAAAAATATATTATTTTTAGTTTGTTTGTTCATTTATACTTATCAAACAAGTCAGCCAGCCACAGATGGATGTAACAGAGGAGTGTGTAAAAGCTCTATTTTTGCAGACTAACCAAACAACTTTTTAATGTCACTGTTTAGCTTGTAAACGAGTGTGTGGTTTTTAATATTTGTTAGCAATTAAAGCAAATTCAAAATAGCAGTATGAAAGATACCTTTCAGAATGTTTAACCAGGAAGTAAAAGGAGCTCTGCCTTCTCGATCTATGAGAATGATCTGCTGGATTTATGTACTCAGTCTCTTCCCACAAATGTGAAGGACAATTTTGTCTAACACTTCAGTTGTTTAAAACACTTCAAAGTGAGCTTAGATTGGCTGCTTGCAAGAGATGAGGAAACAATTATTTTCTTTCTACATGTGACTTGAGGGCTTTGGCTTTTTCCTGCTTGTGTCTGAGCTTAATATTGCAGATATACACATGAAGCCTAGCAGCAGAGCAGTGATTGCATAGCACCACTCAGAGGGCAAGTATATTTCCATTTCTTTTACATGCATCATTTAGTGTTTGATGAAGTGATTTTGCATGTCCTTTAGGTAATCAAGGTCTACAGAGATAAAGGAAGAAAGAAGGAAATAAATAAAATAAATTAAAAAAAAAAAGGAAGGAGACAAAGAAGGGAAAGCAAGCAAGCAAGAAAATGAAAGAAGCTTCATCAAGTAAAGTAATTATTGGAACGTTGAGCATCAATGACATTGTTATTCTGTCACTCTCCTGCACACATGTCAAGATACCACGTATCCTCAAGACATGGCATGTGTGTGTTGTACTACAAAGGGGACAGAAAACAACAGCAAAAAATTACATGCAATCCTTGGTAATTCCAGCTTCTTCTGGATGTATAGGATAGGATTTCTGAAACAGCGGAAAGCTGCTGGAGGAAGTATCACAGTCAGGTCAGATCTGCAGCAGCCTTTCAACACCCTAAAACTGAGAGGCATTGCCTGGAGAATGACTGAAACAACAGTGTCCACATTCCTTGCAATAGTCTGTCTTGAAAATTCATTTTAAGTTCCCACTGTAACTTTATAGTATTTTCTAATAGGAAGATGACTCTAGTGTGCCATCACCAGCCCCGTCATCAAGCACAAATCTCTTCTGGACTGAGCAAATCAAGGCAGAGTATAGAAAAATACAAAGTGGGCATTATTACTCTGAACATTGCATTATTTTTAATTGTCATTGTGTTTTGTTTTACATCTCAGAAAGAATCCTTGAAGCTTAATTTCCATTTCTCCCATCTCCCTCCAGCCCTTTTATATTTTCTCATGCATGCTGAAGTCTAATAAATATTTCTGATTTCTTATTCATTTTGGAATAAATCTACTATGAGCTCTATAGGCATGTTAGACCCCTTAATGCAACATTACATGCTTCTAAACTTTTCATAACATTAGCATAATTATTATAGTTTGGAAATAATATGACAGTTTGTAAATAACAAAAGCCATTGAAACTTATGTTTCTGACACTGAAGTCCAGTGTCACAATCCCCAAACTAGACAGTCCACTTCACCCAAACTACACAGTCCTCTTCACTGTAGGGAAGGCATATTCAGTAGTAATCACAGAATCACAGACCAGTTGAGGTTGGCAGCGGCCTCTGAAAGTCACCTAACCCAACACCGCTGGCTCTTATCAGCCAGTCTCCTGGTACCAGCTCTGACTTCAAGAACAACGTATTCGCTAGGTGCAATGTAGTGTGTGCCTTGCTTAGTCCCCCTTATATAGAGAGTGTGATAATGCAGCAGTATTATTGAGTTGATCATGTATATGGGTAAACTTTTATGTAAATATTATGGCCTTTTTTTTTTGGAGTTATCAGAACCGTACAATGTTGGTGATATGGTAATGCATTAAGTATACAGAATCTATCAATTAATGAAACCACATTCTTTCATTTACAAATAATTTCTAGTATTGTGATGCCAAATTAGGGGGACACCTGATATTCACAATGCTCTATTTTAGACTTTTCAGATTAAGCAATATATGCTATTATGACAGGAATATGTACCACTATGTTAGCTTTTTGAAAACGTTTAATTAAGTCTAGTGATTAAAATGGTGATTAAAAGCTTGCTAGTCAGACTTCTTCCCTTTTCTGTGCTCCCCAGTATAACCTGTTAAAAGCCAGCTGAAGAAAAGATATTATGTATGGGATTCTACTCCAGATTTACGTAGGTTGAAAGTGTGTGCTTCCAGTGTATTCAGAAAAGATCTAGTCAGCACATTTGGTGCCAACTGGAGAGCAAATCTGTGCTCAGATGGAACTGTCTGCTTCTGGGAGAGCTGAACACAGATCTGCAGCTGGTCAGAACCTCAAGAATTGTCCTGTAAAGGCAGGGAAAGAAAAAAAGTGACTGATTAGAGGAGGTTTGCTAAGCAAAGAAAATAAGATGCAGGAATCACAAAACGATTCTCTACAGCTTAATACATGCTACCTGGCTAGGGATCTGGAGAAAGTGGCCCTTATTGACACAGTTATGTATGAACAAAACTACAGTAACATACTTCAGTTCAAAATCAGATCAAAATCAGAAACTCAGAGAACATATTCCTACATAGAAAAAATAAATCAAGCTGAAAGCCTTGCTAGCCTATTCCTTTCAGAACATTCAGAAATACCTTTTTTTTCTGTTGTTGTTGTTGTTGTTCTCAAAACTTGTTGATGTACTGGGATTCTCTGAGGACAAGGGCTCTAAAATAAAGGGCTCTAAAATAAAGTACCCTTTCCTTACCACCATTTAATATTTTGACGAGAAATATGTTATAATCACAAATGTGGAAATGGTTTAACCAGATCTGTTAATGTGATATGATATCCATAAAAAAAGATGATAGCTTTTATTCTGTATAAACATAGTCTCATGTAGCCTAGGTTGAAGTAAAGGAGCTATACATTGATGACAAGCTTAAGTGTGAGGTGAAAAAAAGTAGAAAAAATATAATGTTATTTATTCTTCACCTACGAAACCTACTCCATGGTCTTATTAATGTCTACAGTGCAAACTAGAGAAAGCGGGAGGAACAAAAGAGCTATTTAATTTGTTTTGACTGAAGACACTGCTTGAAATTATTTAATTTGATCCAATTTTTCTAGGTAGTAGTAGAAACAAATGAAAGATGCTAAGAAAAGGTTCATAATGCTTCAGTTCAGATTAAACAGTGAAAGACATTTATTTCTTCCTCTAAATATGGCTACCTCAGAGATATAAAAAAGGAGTTAGAAAAAAAGAGCTTAAATTAAAATATTTTGAGACAAATGCTGTCTTTTCCCTGAAAATATTTTTTATAGAATTTAATGTGAAACAGTCTCAAGAAATGTTCTAGCTTTAGGGTTATACGTTAAATAATTAATAAATAATTGTAATTCATGGAGATATGAATATTTAAGCCCACCTTAGAGCTAACAGACTGACCCAGTTTGGTAGGTCAAGCTTTTCATTCAACCCAGTACCAACCATGGACACTATCTATAGCTGAATTTATAATACTGAGAAATGATCAGTAATCTCTAGACTGGGAGTAAGGCCACTAGCAAGTATAAACATACACTGAACTTTGTATTTCAGTTTCAATCTCCTTTGATAAACATTATCTAACCCCCAATCTATTGGGTGTTATTTGCTTACCACCTCCCCCCCCCCCCCCCAAAAAAAATATAAAAATCTTGCTATTGTCTTCACTGCTGCGGAGCCATGTTGTAGTATTTTCTATTGGAACTGTGGGGTATATTTTTGTTTGTTTATTTATTTATTTATTTAGCATGTAAAGTGAAGAATATGCCAGGCCCCTATTTGAAAAAAAAATGCCTTTGGGCTTATTTTGAAAACTAAATTAGGAAAACAAATATGGATGGGTTATTTTGTAAGGTACTCTTTGAAGTTACTCAAGAATTGCAATGGTTTTGGAAGGCATTTTTTGCTTCATGTAACCGGACTTATATTTATTGTGCAATCTATCTATGCCCTGAAATAGTATTTTTTTTTTTTTAACCTGGAAGAGAAACTGATTAAAAACCAAGGTCCAATACTTAATTTTACACTTTTTATATAAATTTCAATAGGATAAACATAAATTATTTATTTTTATTTCAGTGGTGTTGCTATCCTGACAGGTGAATAAGTTCAGCAAGGAAAAGGTTGAACTTTCCAATGCTTAAAGGATGGGAAACATTCTCAGGACTTAATGGAAAAGGGACAGAAAGATTCAGTAGGTGGCAGTCTTTCCTTTGAATGTTTTCAGTACCAAATACTCTTCTTAAATTGCTTCTGAAAGCTGTTGTCTTTTAATAGGACCTTAAAATAAAGAGGTGCCCTCAAGTGGTTATTATAGATTGTATGGGATGCTTTAGAAGAATAGTGCTTGCCTTAACCAATTTTTATGTCAGAAAATTATATTCTATTGGCTTTCATTTCCTCAGTTATGTCAATTGGGTATCGTTCCTTTCCCAAAATCTAGAGAATTAGATTAGAAAATCTAGAGAATTTTTGTGCTCTTTGGAACAATGGCATTATCTCTCAGTGAAGTTGTTGCAATGTTGCAATGAATTTAAGCACATTCAGGTCCTCTTACCTTGCAACACTGTAGTTATAAGACTGTTTACTAGCTGTTTTAGGATCACAGAACAATGAATGGATTACAAAAGCACAGTATTTTTTGTCTGGGCAGGATTTGCACACTTGTTTCAACTTTTTTTTTTTTTTTTAAGGAAAAAAAATGTTTTTAACCTCAAAGTAGTGAACTTACATTTTAAGAGTTTACTTAAATTTACTTACATGTTTACTTACATGTTTACTTAAATTTACTTACAATGTTTACTTACATTTTTAACAACAACAACAAAAAAAGATGTAAATGACAATATCAGTATAAAAGACAGAATATTGGGGACTAGCCAAATCAAGCACACAAACCTTTAGTATCATCAATACTAGCAGATACATATGTTCTTATAAATTAATGCACATTTGTGCACATGCATCTTTGAGATAATATCAGTTAAGCAAAGTTCTGGTATCTTGTATCTGTTCATCTCTTTTGTGAATTATATACGTTTATCTCTCCAAAAGTGGGGCATTATTTTCAACACTGAATAATTTATTTAGTCATATTTGTAGTTATTAATGAAAAATCTTGGTTTCATAGTATCATTTCATTAGGCAATGTGTGTTGTATTTTAATACCCCTTGCTTTCTACTCTTCTTCTTCCTCCCTCAATAAACAAATGAAAAAATATTTTTATTATTGTATACTGATTATGTATATATCAATGTGTATATATAAAATAATATTTTTATTCTATTATATTTATGTTGAAGAACTGTGAATATTTAAAATGTTTTTGATGAAGGACTTGAGAAGAAACATTGGAACTAATGAACAAACTGAAGAAATATGGAAACACATTTCAAAATATATCTATCTTCTTGTCTGGCGTTGTAACTTTATGTGTCTCATTTCACCCAAAATCTTTTTTTTTTTTTTTTTTTTTTGAGTCACACTTTTAAATAGCAGATTTAACTTCAACTTTTTCTTGCAAAGTTAAAATATTTATGATTTTATTTTGGTATATTTACCAGTAGTAAAAGAAGTAGGAAATATACAGTTTTCCTGATGCACACTGATATATGTAATGGCCCAATGGAATGCTACAGGAGGAGTGGATAAGTAGATTAGAAGATGCAAAAAATGTCAGTGTACAGCATAATTTAGTTTCCTGCACGGCTCTTGTGTACCTCTCAGGCTAGCTTTCCTGGTAGCTGGCAGACTTCAAAGACTAAATGTGCCTATCTAGCATGCCCATCCACCAACAGTTTTGATAGTCAGATCTGATATACCATTCCCTTATGCTATTCATACCATAGCCTACATAAATTATGACTCCTCTACTAACAGTTCTAAAGGGAGAACCAGGTTTGTTAACATGTCTTTTCTACTTCTGTAGACATTGACATAATTTGTCTATTGAAGAGTAGTTTGTCTCTAAAACTCATATTGTAAAGATGTCTCCTTCTTACCAAGTGTGATTTTCAGTCCTGCAGTTTTAATATATGTATATTCTTGGTAATTTTACAGAGCCAATATGGTTATTTTTCCTTCTCTTATCCAATTCATGTTATATTAACTAAGTGGCAGTGCTAAGATCTATTTTTCATCCTTCCCTACATTTAGTAGAGGAGAAAGATTACACTGAAGTATATAAATGTAGGAGCTGGATCAGACTTTTTCTTCTAGTAGATGTTGCTCAATGAGGAAAGGATGCCCTTTGATCTTCTGATCAC
Source organism: Anser anser (assembly GCF_964211835.1). NCBI lineage: Eukaryota > Metazoa > Chordata > Aves > Anseriformes > Anatidae > Anser > Anser anser. Next base: position 124,621,170 of record NC_139720.1, on the reverse strand, counting down.
AGTTTCTAAGAGTAAGAATCAGATTTTATTTATTTATGTATTTATTTATTTATTTATTTATTTATGTAAATGCATTAATATACACTCTATGGTCTGTGAGGTATTGAGGGAAAATAGTTATTCTCACACTTCAAAAAATCAGTTGAAAATATTTGTAACACCATTCTCTCTTCTCTTTAAAAAGTAGTAAAATAACATCTTGGAACTCTCTGAGATACAGAACTAGTAGAGAATACATAAGCCCAGTTTCTAAAGGCCTACTTCATATAATTCTGGGTAGACTTCACTGACTGCTAAATAGATTTTGTATAGAGGTTAAGGCATGTTAACCTTTTATAACAAGGTCACCCAGCTAGTAGACCAAGGGAAGCCAGCTGATGTAATCTTTCTGGATTTCAGTGAAGCTTTCAATATGGTTTCTCACAGTATTCTTCTGGAAAAAATGTCCAGCACACAGCTAGATAAATACATAATATGATGGGTGAACAGCTGGATGATGGATCGGGCTCAAAGGGTTATATTGAATGGGGTTACACCAGGCTGGCAACCAGTCACTAGTGGGGTTCTCCAGGGCTCTATTTTGAGGTCAGTTCTCTTCAATATTTTCATAAATGACTTGGATGTAGGACTTGAAGGTATACTGAATAAGTTTGCAGATGACACTACATTGGAAGGAACAGTTGATTCTGTTGAGGGTATAGAGGACTTGCAGAGAGAACTTGACAAATCTGAGGTCTGGGCAATCACAACAATGAAGTTTAATAAGAACAAGTATGAGATTCTGCATCTGGGTTGGGGCAACCTTGGGTATATGTACAAACTCAGGGCCAAGTGGCTGGAGAGCAGCCCCACAGAAAGGGAGTTTTGGTCGATGGCAAGTTGAATATGAGTCAACGGTGTGCCCTGGCAGCCAGGAGGGCTCACTTTATCCTGGGGTGCATCAAGCACAGCATTGCTAGCTAGTTGAGGGAAGTGGTTGGCCCACTGTACTCTGTGTTGGTGTGTCCTCACCTCAAGTGCTGCATGCAGTTTTGGGTACCACAGTATAAGAAGGAAATAAAATTATTAGAGAGTTTCTAAAGGAGGGCTACAAAGATGGTGAAGGGTCTAGAGGTGATGGCACATAAGCAGAGTCTGAAGTCACTTGGGTTGTTCAGCCTGTTCAGAAGAGACTGAGGGAGGCCTCACGGTGGCCTACAGCTTCCTCATGAGGGAGCAGGCGCTGATCTCTTCTTTCTGGTTACCAGCAGAGGTTCAGGTTTGATATTAGGAAAAGGTTCTTTCCAAGAGGATGGTTGGGTGCTGGAACAGGCTCCCCAAGGAAGTGGTCACAACACCAAGCCTGACGGAGTTCAAAAAGTGTTCGACAATGTGCTCAGACGTACTGCCTGATTTTTAGTGGTCCTGTGTGGAGACAGGTTCCTTCCAACTCATGATTCTGTGATTCTGTGCTGATCTTTACCTGTGGAACCTTGTATGACTTAGGGGTCTGGTTTCAGAGCTAATCATGTGCTGTCATAGCTGAAGTTAATTCCCAGGTTTAAGATCGGATAAGTTGGTGGCAATTAATATTTTATTATTATTTTTATTACTAATTGAGGATGAGAAGGAAGGATTTGTCTTCTCAAGAATTTGACCCCTGCATATTCTGAAGCCTGAAGGATTTTTTTTTCTTTTTCTCTCCTTCTCTTCAGTATTTTAAGAGAGAGGAAGAGTTGTAACACATTGATAAAGATACTGGTATCACTAACATTTGAGAGTGTTGCTTTATTTTACTGGAATGTATTCATTTATTCTGAGCAAAACTGGGATGTACTGCTTTCCTTTATGTTCAGCAAGGATTCAGGATATATAATATGGTTCCCCTTCCTTAATGGGAAAATATTAATTAGAGACACATAATGAACATAGGATTCTTGTGGGTGATCCTCTATTTCTTCCTGTTTTTCTAGACTTTGAGGAGCAGCTGTCGTATGAAGATATTATGAACTGGGAAATTGAAAATGGTATGTGGCTGCCCCACAAGAGATATTCTTGTGTTGACTAGACCTAAGAAAATATTTTGACTATGATTCAATTTTTCCCTGTCTTCTATTTATTTGAAAATTTCTACTGAGAGACTTGATATTCTTAACATTCTTCATTTCTTTAAGTCTGAAGGTGAACTATGATAACCAGGACAAGAAATCAGATAGCCATTGCCATTACTTGAAGTTCAGCTGCAGGATTTGGTAGGACCTAATAGAGAGGTGAAGGTAGGGTGTCTGCCTTAGGAAAAAAAAGGTGCTATGGAGGTCCTAGGTGCTAAACAACTGATGTTCTGGACCTATCAAGTGTTTTTATTTGCTTAAATGATGAACCTGAAGTTGACAGTATCAACTGTTACAGGCTGTAACAGTTATGGGCAAGACAATGGATCAGGAGGAGTTTGACCACAGAGAAGAAGAGTGGTCCAAGAAGAAGCAGGATTTCAGTGGGGCATGGTCAAAAGAAGGAAGTGGAAAGAAGGCAGGAAGAGGCTTAGTCATATCAGTCCTAGAAAATGATCATTTATATGGCTGATGCTCAGTTTATCAGTTTATCTGATAGTGTGACCTGTCATCCTGTGGTTGCTGGGGGCTTACTTGTATCTAAATAATTTTCACTCTCAGCAGTTATCCCCAGCAGTCTGTGAAGAAGCTGGAAGATAGGGAGATATAGCCAGGTACTGTATGACTTCTGCTGTTTGGGTGCTTGCCTGCCCACTCCTTTCACAAGCATTTCCCTGTGGCAAGCATCTCCCTGAAAGCTGGTGAAAGGCTTTGAACTGTTTTACAAAATGCAGTTGGCAGAGGAAAAGTGCTTTACATGAAGAAAGCTGGAGCACAGTGTTTTCCCAGCTGCTCTGAGACACCATATGTTTGCTGCATGGCTACTAATGCTACTTGTTATTTTTTCAGGAGTGTTTACAGGTGTAACCCACTGTAGTGATACTTTTATAAGAATAAGAATACTTCTATTATGGGACAGTATGTCCCTCGGGTTAATGCCAGAGTCAGGTCTGTCAAGGTAGCTGACACAAGGTGACATGAGGAATATGAAGATCAAGACAATCAGTATTACCATCTCATGTGATACTTTTGGAGCAAGTCTCACAAATCTTTTTGACTTGGTCAACAGAGCAATTGAGATTCAGCTGATATGGATACTAGAATTACATTCTTCTGATGGCATTTTAGATGTGACTTTTGCAAAGTCCATTAACAACATCAAAGCTATAGGATTTAGTACAGTAAACTCACTTGGTGTATAACAAATGGAATGTGCCTCTCCCATATTTCCAGACTTAACAGGGACTGCTATTTGCCAAGGAGTCAAGCAATTTATTTGCAAGGGGAGAACTTTCTCTTTTCTATCCCAAGTAGTAGCCTGGACAAAAAACAGGAAGTCAAAAATCAGGGTAGGGGATATGGTGCTGAATAAATGCGTGTTTTTTATACAGTATAATATGAAGAGGTCAGGTGGCATATTATGGCTAAAGATTTGCAATCAATGGAAGGGCTAGAAATAGGACACAGAGACAGTACTGGGGGAGTTATCTGTGGGGATGGAAATTAGCCAAGGTTTTAAAGTTACAAGGCCCTATTTTTCAAAAAGACACTGACAGGAGCTCATCTTTGTACTACTACAGAGCCTCAGATAATGATAGTATTGATTACATAAAATGTATTACTCATCATTTATTGTCTTGGCTGCAGTTGCAATCAGGAACTCGTGAAGTGAGGCACTAAGTCTCTGATCTGATTCCTACAGAACATCCAAACACGGTCACAAGAAGACCTTGATGAGTCAGTGCAGAAGCAAAGGTTGTACTGATCACTGGACATATCCCACCTCTTTCATGATGCAAATTAAAGAACCAGTTTTCAAGGTAGAAAGCAGTTAGGAAACTCTTTGTCAGACACAGCAAACTGGGCCATTTGCCTGGTGGTGTCACTTCACCAAAGCAGTCTGTGCAGATTACTGGCTACAACTGTTGTAGAGGGAGGGATATGTTATCAACTCAATGTGACCAGAGCTATGAAGGATGACAAGAAAGTATGGGGTTCCGCTTGAGTTAGTCTAAAGGTATTATCATTGTAACACATCATTATTTTGCACAATGAAAACAATGGTCAGATTTCAGTGGGGATATGGTATTTCAGGTCATGCTGGACTCTAAATTTTTCAAAGAGAATGTGGTGCTTATAAAAGTCTGTCAGTAAGCTAGAGAATTAGAGATGTTTTTCTCCTTTTGGTAGCAAGGATATCTTGGTAGGAGGAACTGGGAAAAAATTAAAAAAAAAAAAGGATTTGCCTTCCTTCTTCTTAACCATAAATAAGTTATATGGCTATATGGGTACACTGGGCTGGTGAGATCAAAGTTGTATCTTCCTCATGGCATGACAAAAACATCATCAGTGTTTACTGTTTTGAAGTCTTATAACTCACACCTATTTTCAATGGGATCAAAACAAAATTAGAAAGGTAGCTGGAATGGAATTAAATGGGAAAGAAAAGAAGTTTCCTTGGTTGCTCTGGATGGGTTACATGACCAATCTAGTATCTGTTTGATCTAGTCAGTGATACAGTTGAGAGAGGTAGCTACTTTGCCGGATGACAAGGATTCATCGTCAGAATGTAACAAACACTCAATGGTAGATTGCAAACATTGAGATTACAAAACTTGTGTGTAAGGAAATACACTGTGGTTGATTAGGTACATTTAGTAATGATGGAGTTCATCTGCCAGCTAAAGATTAGGCAAAACCAAAGAACCAACAAAAGAAAGAAACAAACAAACAAAAACAAACAAGCAAACAAACAAAAACAACTATTTAAATTGTGTAACAACAGAATCACAGAATCACAAAATCACAGAATTTGGAAGGGAAGTTAAGGTTGGAAGGGACCTCTGGAGGTTATATAGTCCAACCCCCCTGCTCAAGCAGGGACAACTAGAGCAGGTTGCCCAGGGTGTCCAGGAGACTTCTGAAGATCTCCAAGGGGAGAGACTCTACTACCTCTCTGGGAAACCTGTTCTGGTGCTCCATGACCTGCACTGTAGAGAAGTGCTTCCTGACGCTAAAATGGAACCTTTTGTGTTCCAGTTTGTGCCCATTGCCTCTTGTCCTGGCACTGGGCACCACTGAAAAGAGCTTGGCTCTATCTTCTTTGCAGCCTCCCTTCAAGCATTTATGTGCATTGATAAGACCAACCCTGTTGAAGATCAGTCCTCTTCTCCAGGTTGAACAGTCCCATCTCTCTCAGCCTCTCCTCATAGGAGAGGAGCTCAGGTCCCTTGATTATCTTGGTGGTCCTCCAAGTCTTTATGGACCCTTTCCAGTACGTCCATGTCTCTCTCGTACTGTTGAGTGAAGAACTGGACACAGTACTCCAGGTGTGGCCTCACCAACGCTGAGAAGAGTGGAAGGATCACCTTTCTTGACCTGCTGGTGATACTTTGCCTAATGCAGCCAAGAATACTGTTAGCCTTCTTAGTGGCAAGGGCATTTTGCTGACTCATGTTCAACTTACCAGCTGGGTGACACCCAACATGCACTGGTGCATGGGGTTGTTCCTCTCCAGGTGCAAGACTTGGCACTTCTCCTTGTTGAACTACACGAGACTCCTGTCAGCCCACCTCTCTGGCCTGTCAAGGTCCCTCTGGATGGCTTTGCAGCCACTTTCCTCAGTTTCATATAATTTGCGAAGGTGCACTCTACCCCATCATCCAGATCATTAACAAAAATGCTAAGAAAGACTGGACCCAGTATTGACACTTGGGTTATTCTGCTTGTTACTGGCTTCCTACTAGACTTTGCACAAGTGGCCAATTAAACTTAATAATTATAAGGAAAAAAAAATGTAAGTTTGTCCAGGTATAATATCTGTAAGGAGTTCTTTCTGTGTAGTACATAGTGGAATCCAGCTGAATAGCACAGAGTCAGCCCTAAGTACAAGATTAAGTAGTTTGCTTATGAGACAACATACAGAAAATAGAAGAAAATATTGGAAAATTGGGTTGTAGGCTTTAAATTTTGCTTAGGGTGGGGAGGGGAGAGAAACTTCAGGAGACATACATACAATCTTTTCAGCTATGTTCATCACCTGTATACATTCTATAAGACACATTACTGCTTAACTATATGTATACTGTTAGAAAGGTGCAGGCTGTGTTATATTTATATTTCAATTTCTGTCATTCAGCATTTGAATGGTTGTGGTAGTGTCCATGTAGGCTTAAATCTAGTCATAAAAATGTGTATTTTCCTCTCTCAATTTTCTAATGAGAATTTTATCCACTTGCCACTTCAGACTGGCCAAACTGGATAAAAATAAATATTTTAAATCTGTTTATTACACATATTAATAGACTGAAAGAAAAGAAAAGAAAAGAAAAGAAAAGAAAAGAAAAGAAAAGAAAAGAAAAGAAAAGAAAAGAAAAGAAAAGAAAAGAAAAGAAAAGAAAAGAAAAGAAAAGAAAAGAAAAGAAAAGAAAAGAAAAGAAAAGAAAAGAAAAGAAAAGAAAAGAAAAGAAAAGAAAAGAAAAGAAGAAAAGAAAAAGAAAACCCTTTACATATTTATTTTGCCCCTTACATTATGCAAATATTCTAAGATGGGATTAAAAGATACCCATGCCTACCAGAAAGACTCACAATATTGATGTAACTAGATTCTTCATCTATCCTTTTTTTTTTTTTTTAAATAGTTAACACTCAGTGTGTGAATCATGGCTTTCCATTGCAGCCACAGAAGACCAAAACACTGAAAACCAAATATTGACGTATGCCATCTACACACAGTAAAACACCAGGATATACCAAATATTTTAAAAGCAAATATCAGTAAATAGGGCCTTTTACCCAGATGAAAATCTTACTATGTTATAAAATCTTTGTAAGCAAATCATCTTCTAAGTAAGTTTGTGAAAAAGTAGAGTGGGAGTAGGAGCTCTTTTAAAAGTAAAGTATAATAAATGAGAACTTCATATTCTCCTTCAGGCAGTTGAGGGGTGTGGAATGAGTTTTGGTGAAACACTTAAATTTTCAGCTCTTCCAGACTGTGCAAACTTCACCAGCATTTTAAACATTCTGAAAACAGCAAAGCTTAAGCAAATGCAAATAGAAAGTGACAGGGAAGTACCTTCTCCAAATTATGTCTGCCAGAGGACTACCAACTGCAAACTGTTCATGTACAAATTAACGCTCTAACTTTTTGCAAAGATCCCTGCAAACAGGACTTCGAATTCAAAGAAAATGAGCTTTACGTAGCCTATTTGACAAGGCATTGTACCTTTAAAAACTACAGTAAATGCTATCACAAACATAGTCTTTGGGGCTTATATCTAAAATGAATCGCTTGAGTATAAAAGAAAGAAAGGATGTTTAAAAAGTACCTTTTTCTCCCTAGTTCCTCTTTAAATTATGTTCATATCCCAGGAATTAGAGTTAATATATTTTTCGCTCTTAATTGAATGCTAACCTGATTTCAGTTGCTATCAGAGTGATTGTGAAGAAGCTTCACCCTGTGCTTTTCTCACCTCTTAGTCTCTATGCTGGAAAAAAGTTGATGGAACTTAGAAGAATGTGCACAATAAACCTTAAATAGTTGAAGTAAAGCTACACCTGCCCAATGAGCAAGAACCATGATTTCTACTGAACTAGTATTTCAAAGGACAAATACATAAATGATATGACTAACTAACAGGACTTTTTTTTTTTTCATGTTTTCTATATTTTCTTGTTTGTTTTTTTGTAGTCTTTTGAAATTTTTTGTTTGTTTGTTTGTTTTTATTTTTAGGATCTACGTATATGTTTTAGAATTTCACTGACATTTAATTTTCATTGAAACTAGTTCCTCTGTGAGATATTACTTTTATACGGCAATCACCAAAGTGTTCTCTAGCAGCACTGACTACGTAGATATATCCACAATCTGCAGCTTCTTTTGTCAGAATGTACCTTCAATTCAGTTGTATTTATTAAATAAACTTAAATTATTACACTGGGATCCTTTGGTAAGTTCTTTCTTCTCATCTTAAGGCATTGCATTTCAGCCCCCTGGGGCTGCCCAAGGAAGTGGTGAAATTGCCATCCCTGAAGGTATTTAAGAGATGTATGGACATGGGACTAGGGACATAGTTTAGTGATGGGACTTAGTAGGTCATGTTGGTGGTTGGACTTGATGATCTTGAAGGTCTTTTCCAACCTAGATGATTCTATGATTCTATATTTAGCACAGCATTATAAATATATTTTGAGACAACTCTAACACGTTGGTTTCAAAACTAGAGTTTTCAGGAAAATAGCTTGTATAAGCATACTACTAGCAGAGGTGTTGAGTCTATGGTATTTGTAAGGTGGATAAATAAATTAAAAAACAAAACAAAGCAAAAACAGATGTGTAAAACATTATATTTGCTTTAGAAATGTAGGAAGGATATTTGGAAGAGTACTAGTGATATGCTAGTGAGAATAATGACTACAGCTGTGAACCCAATGAGACCTAGAGAAGAAATTTGTCACTGAGGAGAAGTAATGCTACAAAAGCCCAGTGCAACAGCTGCTCAAATATAGGTTCTCTATACTGACACCCAGCAGTTAGAAGTCCTGAGGCACTGGAGAAAAATTAGATGGGTTGTTTCATGCGTGGTAACTGTGTGTTTTAGGCTCTCTATTATTCTTTACATTGTGGCTCTGTTCCCTCACTATGAAAGAGATTACTAATAAATCATATTATATATAATTGAAAGCACTTGCAGGTTGATGTAGCGGGTTGTGATAATATTAAAACAAACAAACAAGATCATCCAGGAAAGACTAAAAACAAAACAAAACAATCAGTTTTATTAGATGAATATCAAGGAAAGCTACTAAACTACTAACTCTGATTATCTTAAAATTATGAAAAACATAAGTAATGTTCAAGGAATAATTTGAATTAGATTTTTGTACATTTGTACATCTACTGGCATGAACATTTCCTTTCCTTTGTGTAGTTTTAGAGCATTTACACAAGAAGAAGAGTTTCAAATTTATAGTCCGATAGGGGGGAAAAAAAAAAAAAAAAAAAAGAGAGAGAAGAAAAAGCCTTATACGAAGAGGACTGAAAAAATAAATATTAAAAAAATACTTTTTTTTTTTTTTTTCCTGAGAGTCTTCTTCAAGATGAGAAACTGAATGAATTTGTTGGGAAAAAAAAAGTCAAGTTATTGATGATGCAGAGTGCTCAGTTTTGAAAAGCTGGAGAGCTACTCTCTCCTGTGTCTGAGTGGAGTTGAAAGGAAATCATAAAATCATTACCGTGCAAACTCAGTTTTCTTACTTCATGCTGTCACTGTTGTATTGAAGCTTGCTTTATTCAGTGTAGGGAAACCATGTACTGATGCTGCTTCTTGCTGCTTGAGTCTATGTGACTTTTCAACTTCTATTTGATGTATTTGATGTTTCTTATCCCTCTTCTCACTTGTGTCATTTTACTATTTTATTCCTCAATGAAACATTTGTATCTTGATCATTCCTTTAGGCACATGTCAGAAAAAAAAGTAAAAAAGAGAAGGCTGTGAAAGTGACATGCAAGATTTTTGCTTATATTCCTGTCATAGAAGAGTGTGCTCTCAAAGTGACCCTGAATCACAGCTGAAGTGTCCAAAACCACTTTGCTACACAAATAAATGAGACACACAAATGCACCTGCATTTGTGCATACATGCTTGCATATAATCAGTTTAGGTTGGTAGATGCAGTTGACAGACTTCTAGGCTAAAAAGCCAGTTAACAGCAGAAGTAATACATTTGGCTGGTTAAAGGAGTATGCTGCAGAAGGTGGTTTACATGCTAATCTGGAACATAGGCTAAGGGTTAATGATAGCAGGAATATTTGGAATTGTGTTCAGAAACGGCCATTAAGCAAACAGAAATATCACTCTGAAATTAATTGTTGGAACAATATATGAGTCAGAAAAGGAATGAACTTTTCCCTGATAAAAAGCAAAGCACTTATAGCTTTGGCTGCAAGCACTAGTATACATCAGCTCTGACCTGCAAATGTCTCAACATTGAACCTGTATTGAGGAGATACCGCCAGAAGAGCCAAACTGAGTCACATTATGTTGTAGTCTTCTGAAAGTGAATACATGGGAAGGAAGCAGAGGTAAAGTGACACAAATTAAGAGCTGAAATAGTGTTTTCTGAATAGAAACCACTGTGCTAATTTCTATATTCAACTTCCAAATCAACTGACCGAGGATACTCAAAATTACAAGGATAAAAAAATAATTAAATAAATAAATAACACCCTTTCCTATCAAGTATCCCATCTGGAATAGTTTGGTACTTTTTGCACACTATCTCAATTCATAAAAACCATTAATTCTTTCTTGTAGACCTGCTGAAAATGCTGAATTTGAAGTAGGTGAGATTCTTGTTATTTAAATATTTAGTTCCTGGAATAAGCAGCTGCAGAAAGGGAAATCTGAGATAACTCTCCTGTGGATTTGTTATTTCTATATGACTTGGAACATTAACAACAATGCAGATAACCCAGTGTTAGTAGGAGACTGGATACAGATTTTCAAGTGTTCAGATTTTTAGATTCAGTCTGATAATATATTTTTGGTAATGCCATCAGTTTTACACCAATATTGTTATTATTTTCTCTTACCTTTTCCTCCTCTCTTTGCAAATTGCTTTATTTTTTTTTTTTTAAAAAAAAAAGGAAAAGATTCTCTCTGTCCTGAGGCAGCAATAAATTATGTTTTCTTTCTTTTGTTCTAAAAACCAAACATTCAAAATCCTCCAAACAACAGTGTCCCACTTCGCCCCCCCTGCCCCCTGTTCCTGCTTTGGTGCCAACTGATTGAGAGGGCTTCTCACTGACTTCATTCATTCATTCATTCATTCATTCATTTAAAAAAAAAATAAATTAAAAAAGTCAGATTTTAAATGTATTGAAAATTGTTACCTAAACATTTTATATTAATGTATATCAACTTGGGAAACATGGTGTTATTTAAGTTATAATTCTAGGCTACTATTACTTGCAATCTACTTATTCTTATGTATCATATCATATTTTTTTCTGCTGGTGAAATAGATTATTGGGAACATTACCGAGAAGGGTATGAGAACAGAAGCAAAGTGTCTTCTGGGGCAAAACTTCATATGGATACTCGTTTGTCACTAGACTGTATTTGAATTAGACACTTGTTCCTATATGAGAAAATTGTCTATGTGAGTATTCTGTGATTAGGTAATATTATAAATACCACAAAAGCAAAATTAATATTTTTTTTCCCAAAAGAATGTAAATGTGATATCTTTTGTCTAATCTTTATTAAATTTAAAAACTAATAACAGTTGAATTTTAATCAGCATGTCAGCTTGTCCATTGGATATACTGATAAACCAAGGAAGACGTGTAACATTTCCAAAGGGATCCTTTCTAAATTATTGGAAAAACAGTTGGGTGCAGCTTCTCCATATCAAAATATTAAGATTTTAAAAAATGCTTAGTATGTATTTTATACATTCACTGGCTGTAGAGTGTATGTGTGAAACTGGGTATATAGAATCTTTGTTATATATTTTTATAGACTTCTGGAAACCACAAGTGCTCTCTGGATAGAAATGATTAGAGAAAATTATTGTATGTTTATTCAGCTGAAGAGTTGAGAATTTGAAAGCAAACCTTCCTCAATAGTGTTTCAGAGAAGCAAAGGTTAACAGATGAAGTAATTAATTGATAATCAGTCCACGGCTGAAAGTATCAGAGCTCTAACATTCAGCATGGAGTGCATCAAGTTAGACATTTTTTAGGAGTCAAGATAAAGGTGAGACAAGTAGATTTTTATTGCTTGCTAGGAGTCATACAAAGATTTCTTGTGCTTTCATCAATGGTAAATTACTCTCTTGGTTTCCCAACTGCTGACGTAAGTTCTTTATAACAGCAGACTAAAATTTATCCAACAGTGGATATTTATGTATCTGCTTGTTTTCTTACATTTACTACTTTGCATTGCCTGACTTTGAATTGCATAAGAAACCATCCAGCAACCCTCTGTGCATGAGTCCTACTGATGAAATTTAATCTCAAGATACAAATCACAAAATAATTTAGTATTCTACTTTTTAGAATTTAGAATTCTACATGCAATGCTCTAATGCAGAACTATTTTTCTTGGATTAGAGTGTACAAGAAAAATGACTTATTTTGAACTCTGAATGAGGGCTAGAGAGAGATATTGGTCCAGGCCTTTTCTGATTCATCCTTCTTTTAGAGCAGGATGTAAATGACAGAAGTGTCTAGAGGATCACAATAAGCTGATTTATTTTACTTGATATAAAAGGTAAATAATAATAATAATAACAACAACAAAATTTACTCCCACCCTTGTCATTTAAAATAGAGACTGTCACTTGCCAAATTTTGAAAGATAGACTAATCTGGTATTATTTACATTAATATCCTATCCTATCAAGCTAAGAAAACTTCATATAGAAACATAAATAGATAACAACTTAAACAGACATACAGATAAAGCTAAAAACCGTGAGTTCTGGTGAGTTCATGACAGACTGACTAGTAATGTAATCTGCTGCTTCCACCCTGAAAAGTGTGGTTTCTGAAGACTGTAAAGACAGGAAGGTTGGTTTTTTTACAACTGTTAAACCAAAGACTAGCTTCACAGGAAGTACAAATTGGCAAACATAGGATAAGAGGCTTGAGCTTGTTTTTTTAGATTTCAAGTAATTGACTTTTCATGGTCAGTCACAGTCAATAGAAATACCTTACTAAAAAAATATGTAAACTATTTTTTGCAAGCTTAATAGGCTAATACTTGAATTACCATGACTTTCATGCAAAAGATGGAAGGGCAAAGACTGAAACTGAAATTCATAGTAGGTATTCAATATACATTTAGCCAAGCATATTAAGGAAAAGATGGTCAGCTATAATAATTTAGTAGTAGAATTCCAGTTCTATGGCTTATCTTATTGTGATAAACCCGTGAGATTCTTGACATAAATAATTTTCAGGATTAATGAAGCATAATGAGGAAAAGACTACTTGATAAAAACTACTAGAATTTTCAAAGCAGCTTTCAAATAAGGCCCTAGTGACATTGTTAATTGCACTTAGCCTTGATAAATTGCCTCCTAGTTTCAATCATTTAGTGCTTTTTTCTCTTTCTAATTTGACAAAGTTAAAATTTTTGTAATATTCCTTAAAACACACATCATCTAATTACCATTGATTCAGTTAAAATCCATTAAATCATAAAAAGTCAGCCTAAAATAAGTGATTTGTGAAACTATGGGTCATTTCTGGTGTTGTAAATTGTGAAACCACCTACAAAATGTAAATTCTGATTTTCAATTTTTTTATTATCCTCACAAGTTTAAGAATTATGATATTGACTTCAGTTGCTATACTTGTGAATTACATTTTCCTCCTATAGATCTTGATTCAGGAAGGGACTTAAAATTAAGCATATGAAATTGGCATAATAGTTCTGGCTTGTTTTAAAGATTAGGTGCTTTGGGATTCTTCTCATGTAAACATAACATCTTCTTATTGAAATAAAAATAGCAAGTTATGTGCTCTGTTGTTTAGAAATTTTGGTGATGAGTGACATATGATAAAAGAGGTAACACCTGACTCAATAAACGTATGAGGAAATAATTACAGTAATCAGGTTCATGGAAAAAAAAAGATGATAAAAAAAAAAAGTCTGACAACAGACAAAGACATATAAGACATTCAGAATGCTAAAAAAGTAACAGTAACCTTTAGGAGTTACCAGTAGATGTAACATTTTACTGGAAAGAAACAGTTTGCAGGCCTTAAATGCCTTAACTTCCATCACAATAGAAGAAAATTAAATGAAGAAAATGGAAAGAAGGTATGAAATGAACAGAGCAACTCATGTTTAACAAATGTCGTGTGTGTGTGTCAAAAAAAAAAAAAAAAAAATAGATTCAAAAGATTCTGATCTTCATTTCCCTATCAGAATAAAGGCAAGAAAGGTGCATCATTCATCAAGAAAAGGTTTGAAGGTTTGTACTTCAGAATATTTAGAGAAGCATGGTTGATAACTGAAATGCAGATTAGGTTTGGTTACAATCAAACCTTAACTCACTTTCAGATGTGAAGTGCTCAGTTCTGGGCTTTAGGTTTGTCCCCTGTGGGGTCACAAATAACAAAAAGAAAGAAATACAGTCTTGGTGTTATTCTTAAAAAGGATTAGTGTATTCCAGGATTTTAGTGTAATTTAAGCTTCTTAACTATGCGAATGTGTTCAGTGGATTAAGAAAACTGAATTTCCATCACCATTAAAAGCTATTAACTGTAGATTGCCTTTCTTGTCACACAACAATGAATATGAATGAAGTCATCTCTGGAACAGTTTTGTCATATATTATTCAAAAAAGTAATGTATGGAAAGGACAAATGTGTGGAAATGGAGGAAGGAAAAGAGATAGGTATATATCAGAGAGCTAAGTGATAGTAGAGATGTCTGAACATCTAAAAAGATGTTCAAGAAAATTGTAACAAATCAATCTGCATGGAAGAGAAAGGGAAGGATGAAAAAAGAACTGTTCTGAACAGCTCTACATGAAGACGGACTGTAGTATTTCCAAGCAGATGAGTAAGTTTCGAATGAAAGCAACATATTTATTTTTTTTAATCAAACATTAATGAAATTTAATCAAGATTTATAGAAGGATAGATATAGCTGTGGAAAAGAAGAAGAAGAAAAAAAGCTTGATGCTCATATATCTTCTGTTGGTAAAAAAAAAAAATAGACAAGAAATTGACAGATAGGTATAAAAAGCCTACTAGCACCTCAAAAGGTTCTATTTGGAGACAAAATCAAACACAGCTAATGCCACCACTGGCTTCCTGCTCAGTTCTCCATTATATTTTGTGCCTATTTAGCTCTTAGCACTCAGCACCCTGGAAATTACGTGTTTGCGAAATCAGATACAGCATCCTTATTAAAAGATTTTAATATTCATATACAATCATAAAACGTCATATATGAACACGTTAATTAATGCAGAACCTACATAACATGACTTGATTTTCAGTACACTACTTGGAGAATGCCTTACTTCTCAACCAAAAATTTCCTGTACTTCTGATCCTTCCTTTATATATAAGGATTCTTTCCTATATATATATAAAGCTAATTTTCGAGATATTCTGAACATTCAACACTAACAATAAGTCAGTTGAGAGATAAAAGTGCTTATCAGTATTTGGCCTAGTCTGTGTTTTAATTCAAGGGTGGATGAGAATCTTTGTTTGTTTGTTTGTTTGTTTTCCTATGGCAATAGTGAATGTAGCACTTTTGAAAGCATCTGCAGAGAATATGAATTAATCTGTTCTGCCTTTGTGAATACTTTGTCTGCATGTGTTATATACTGATAACATTACTCACATCATTATCATTATCTCTGAACAAGTGTTTTCAGATACTTGATATCTTTTAATAAGGAAGGTGTACTGTATTTTGTATGAATGAGTTGGCAAGATTCAGGTGTTATGGTTACCTAGGAAGAAAACTGAGGGTAGAGGAGGCAAAGTAGGGATTAAAAATCAAGGTAAACAAAAAGAAGACAATCCATACCCCCATTCCACATGTCATTATGGCTTAATAAATATGATGATGTTCTCTAGAGACATTTACATATTCAAATGTGGTTTATCATTGAATGTAGACTATTTCAATCTATTAATTTTGTAAGCTGAATGCATCTGAATTTATCAGTGTTGATTAGGTGTATAAATCTGTGGCTGACATTAAAAAACAACAACAACAACAACAACAAAAACAACCACAAAAAAAGTCTAACTGTGGACTTAAATCTTTATCACATAAAAGGAAGTATTCAGTATATGTTTCGTCTGAGGCAAAGTTGTCATCTTTTTTGGACGTGACTTTCTTGGCCAACATATTTATCCCCTCCCTCTGGCTCCTTGAAAATATTCAGTTCTTGTCCGTTTCATTTATGAAAATAGATAATACACAAGTCCCCCAAATTAATAACTATATCAACATTAATAAAACCTTAGTTTCAAGCAATCAAAGATTCCACTGTCGATCTATGAAAAATGTCCTTGTAATAAGTAGGTGGTAAATTTGGATTTAGTTTCAAATATGTAAAGGGTTTTGATCTTTTAGAATATATTATCATCTACTGTACCTATAGGAGGTTATTATTATTATTATTATTATTATTATTAAAGAATATTAAACAGATTCAAAAAGGGCAATTTATACGTAGTTATATAATGTATATATGGAATAAGTGAATATGTCACTGAAATTAACGAAATGCAGGAAACCCAAATTTCTTATGTTCTTACTTTGAATAAAATATATATATTGCTGCACTTTTTATGACTTCATAATTTTTATTTGAAGTGCTTGAAAAAGAAACATTAACACCACTGTTATATAAAGCTATTTTTTGTCATCAGTCTTCCAATTTAAAATAGTTCATACATAGAAAAAAAAAACACCAACACCAACGACAAAAAAATTTCTTTCCCAGCAGCTTTCCCAGCTCTCCTGTATACCTGAGCTGAGCTCTATTATGTGACCAGTACTGTACAGCCAGTTGTAAATAGCCTTGAATACGCCAGACACAAGAGGTCCAACTACAGCAACACAATCTAATGAGTTTGACCCTGGATGCTGAGTTGTAAATTCTCATCTCCCGCTGTGGCTTTGCTGCATATAGGTTACTTAGGCTACTTAAACTTGGAGTTAAAATAAATAATAATAATAATAAATCATCAGCAGCAGCTCTGTTTAAAAGGTAGAATGTCAACACCTGTCTCACAAGGTTACTGTAAATATTAAGTAGTGAACTGTAATTGTCTGCTGGGCATAACTGAAAAACAGTCAATTGAGTGGAACATGATCAACAAATGAACACAATACAGTTTACTGAATACATGGACAGAACCATTTTTACCTTGTTTTCTTTACAGAAGGACTGTAACTGTTTTTCTTAATTACATAATTTTCACTTTTGACCTAATATTAACAGTCTATCTGCAAAATAATGATTAATGAACATGCCAACTAGTTCATGTAATGGTACCAAATACTAATGTATAAAATAGTGTGAAAGCACTGCACTCTTTTTACCATGTTTCACAGACATCACACTTTTTGGGAAACATTTTACAGTATATTAGCTGTCAGATCATTGTGAATTAATTATGAATTAATTTGTCTTCTTTTCCCTTTTCCTAACTCAACTAAAATGGTAGATGTGCTGTTACAGAACTGTGCTTTGGAATGACATAAAGGAGTGCAGCAAACTTCTGATTGTTCTTTTGCTTAAAAACTGTAAGCTGAAATGGTTGGAATCAGTCAGGAAAAGGAAAAAAAAAAAGCACATCTTCCCTGTTTACAGTCAGAACCACAATGCATAATATTTTGCTACAAGGAATAGTGTTTGTTTGCTTGTCTTTTGTCACTAAATAATTCTGCTACTTCCATAACTAAATTATTGATTTTTCAGCCTCTGGGAAGGAAAATACAGTATTGTTTTTATTTCTTCAGTTCTTTTCAAGGTCTGTATTTGCAGGTGAATGAGAAAAGTTTTTCTTCTGGTACTATTGTTATCTAAATAACAGTGTGGTGGATACTGCTACAGCAATGGTTACATGCTGGTTGTTGAAATTTAAAGATCTGGTTAAATAGGCAAGGTATTGAAGGGCTGATTCTCTTTTTGTTGTGTATAATAGCATGTTTGAAGACAAGCCTATCCCATGTCAGCTTTGCCATGGCAAGGAAAATCCATTCCTTCAGTATTGGTGTCTGCCTCAAAACTTGCAGTGAATTTCTAGTTTCAACAAATGCCATGCTGTGCTTCCAGCTCTATCAAGATCATCTTTTCCTTTGCCTCCAAAAATTTCCTCTGATCTGTTTCCTCTTGCAAGTAGTACTCCGTTTCCCTCAAAAGTCCCCCAGTCCAGATAGGTAGTAATAGGTGTGGGAAAACATCAGTATACAGTAAAGCATGGATTTACTTTAGCTCATTTAGTACTGCCCATACCTCCAATACAGGGCATCTGCTTATTGCACCTTCCAAGCAGGTGTCTCCAAAGGAAGAATACACAGCCATGCAAAGTTGCTCTCAGGGTTGCAAACGCTCCTCTTCTCTCTCTGTGCTGAAACAGGGTGACTAGGAGAAAAAACATCGGTCAGCGTTCAGCTGTGCTGCTATTTGCATCTGTTTCAATAGATTGAAACATGCAATGTCCATACAATGAACTGTAAGCAAGCAGCTTGTTGCAAGTATTACCTGATCTAGATTACATATCCAGTTCAATTCACTGTGGATTGGTGTTTACAACACTGATTGGTGTATCACCTTGGAATTAAACCTACCCACTGACATCTTGTCTGACCTAACACTTCAACTGCCTGAGGCACTGCACAGGTATAGCTAAGCGTTTCTCAGAGTGAGCAGGTCTGGAGACAGCCAGCATTGTCTGTTTCCCAGGCTCCACTGTTAGCGCCACACATCAGATCCTGATTAATGTTTTGGATAACTTGGGGAGCTTAATTTCTTATATTCCCATTAGTGTGTGTGTCTTGTGAGAAAGTACTTCAAAATGTAGGGGTTTCATGGGATCTGGGAATCCATTTGTGTGCTGTGTTGTCTGTGTATTATGTTAATTAATAAATTTAAAGACTTCCAAGGTTCAGGATCAAATACTGAGCTTCTCAAGAGAGGTGGAAGTTACATGAAAAGAAGCTAATGGTTTAGAAAGGGCAATCACTCAGGCCTTTCAGAGGCAGAGTAAGGAATGAAATGTTGTCCCTCATCTTTGTGACTGTTGGGTGAAAAAAAAAAAAAAAATAGGCAGATCATAACAAGACCTTCCATTGCTTGCCTTTAGTGTTGCAGTTGGGGTTATGTGTTATCTGTTCTGAAGAACTTCATTCTCTGGCAAGTGTTTAAGCTTTGCCTCTCTTAATAATTTTATATTGAATTAAAGGAGTAGCTTTTGTAATGACTGAGGGCTGCACGTCTCCTATTACTGTCTATTGATCCTTGCCAAAATTCATCCTTATGAAAAAAAATAAAAAAATAAAAAATCATATATATATAAACCATATATATATATAAACCATATATATTTGTATTCTCCTGCTGCACTGTATATATATATATATATAAACCATATATATGTGTATATATATACAGTGCAGCAGGAAAATACAAATGAATAAATTGTTTTAAACAAGCCTTATCCTTAAGAATTAAGCTTGTGTATCTATCCAGGCATGTGCAGATACTTTTGAAAGTTATTAAATCATGCAAAAATCCTTATGGCAAGCCTTTTGGCTGGCCTTAACCCCTTTTGTTGTTGATGATGGGCATGGCAGATTGTAATAATCTTCAGGCTTAGCTAGAAAAAAAGACAATTTAGTGCAAAAAAAGTGTGGAAGTAATGGCAAAGATAAGGAGATAATGTGATTCCCTTCAGGGAAAAAAAAAAAAAAAAAAAGAGCTAGAAAATCATCAGTGAATCATGAGCTGATGACTGAGAAAAACCATGTCTGGTGACTGACCTGGAAAAAAGGCATTACATTTAAATCCTCTGCCTTTCTCCCTCTTCCACCTCCCACTCATCTTCCACCTCCACAACCAAGAGTAAAGAATTGGAAGAAAATGGAAAGATAGTCTAAAGGTGATTTCAGAGCTGACTGAATTAGCTTCAGTTAAATCTAGGACTCCTGAAAAGCTGTGAGGCTTGGAAAGTGGTAAAACAGTATGGAGAAAACAGGTATTGCAAAGGGCCAATTATTTTTTGAAATATCATCCTTAAAAGGCCATGTTTTATAAAGCTTGAGTGGAGGACAAACGGCTTAGGAAAATCTGCCATAAAGAAAGAAGACTTACTGCATTCATTCATTTGCTGTTCAATAAAGTTATCCTTCAAGCAAAAGCAATCTATATGTGGATGACTTACCATACAGAGAACAGAGTTTTTGTATATGTGAGGTATATTTTGTGCATATGTAATTTCAGCTAATTCTGTCTCCATCAGCCACTGCAGGTTGATGGTTCTAGATTCCAGGTTTCTTATTTGGAGCTATAACATGAAATATGCTAAAGGAAAAGCTTGGAGCACACAACCTTCTGCAGGTAGCATCTAGAAATTTGTTTTGATTCCAGAAACTGAGTGAAATCATAATTTTTACTGCTTTGATCTCTCTGTTGCTGCTTATTCTCATAGGAGAAGAAATTCTCTATAGTTTCATTGTAAGTTAAAAGACTAAGTTTAGAAACGGGACAATGGAAAACATTAATGAATTATTGATATTGCTTGCATATCACCTCTGAATGCTGCTTAGTTAATGTGAGTTTTGTCTTCAGTCATATCTCAGAGCCTGGGTACCTGTAGTTAAAAACTTAGTTACATTTAGACTATCTTGATAATGAAAATCACCGTTAGTGAGGCTGTGTAATATCCAAAAAAAAAAAAAAAAGTTACAAACTATGTGTGTTTTTAAATATTCTAGATGTTCTAGTATGTCCAGGTTTTGGAAGAGGAACCTCAGATTTGCTAAGTGCAGTTCCCTCTTATATGGCATGTGCATATTATGTTTAATCAGCATATTATGTTTAATCAGCCTGCATATGCTACATAGCTACAAAGACTTCTATCATTCAGGCTCTGAAAAATTTACTGATGCTTCATATGTCAATACATTATGTTTCACATGTCAGTACATTCAGCATTTTTATTCAGAGCTTGCATGGCTTGTGACTGTAGGAGTTGAACAGCTGTTCCTTACAGTTGTTACAGTTACCATCAGGAGGTCCTGCACTGCTTGAAGCTCTAGGCAAGAATATTCATGGGCACCCAGAAAAATTAAAAAAAAAAAATAAAATAATAATAATGAAAAAAGGTGTAGTTGCAGAAGGAAGGGAGGAAATATAAACACT
Source organism: Anser anser (assembly GCF_964211835.1). Lineage (NCBI taxonomy): Eukaryota > Metazoa > Chordata > Aves > Anseriformes > Anatidae > Anser > Anser anser. Next base: position 124,600,162 of record NC_139720.1, on the reverse strand, counting down.
ATGGCAGACGAAGACAGAAATGAGATCAGTAGCAGTGTTTCTGAGGATATGGACAGAAATACAGAAGAAAAAGAAGTACAGAAGACAGACTAAACAGGAGGTTGGGATGTTGTCAGAAAAGGTTAGGAGAGATGAAAACTGCAGGAGAGCTTTCTATAAATATTGAAGTACTCATACTTGCAAGTCCTGGAAACTTAGACTTGTGAATAGGTCTAATAAGAAGCTGTCATATATAGTAGCAAAACTCATGTTTCCATTCCACTAGAAGATCTCTATGAAAGAAGTTAACAGCTTTGTACTACTTCCTATTACTGCCTTTTTGACATAAAGTCCACTGACCTGATTATTCAAGGTTAGGATGTTTCTGTGTAATGAAGTCATAACTTCATTTTATGTAAGATAGAGAAGAAGGATTACAAATTTTATGTCTCAAAAAGTCTTTTTTTAAAGAACATTATGATGTCTTTTTAGCAAGAATATCTAAAAATGCTATTCTAGAATATAGCTAATTGTTCAATCTCCATTTTTATGTAGTATCTTTATTTGTATCTAGTAATATCCATTATTAAAGAAAAACCAAACCAAAACAAAAAACACAACTAAACAGATAAACAAAACTCCATATTTTTTTTTACAAACAATTTTTGGATAATATCTAGAGTTTGTTTTACAAGCCCCATATACACAGTCTCAGAGAGGCTAGTCATTGAAGTATGGAGGCCACACTTTGTGCAGTACCTCCAATCTACCTTTCTGCTTTGAGAGTTTTTCAGGGAGTTAGCTAAAGAGGCACTGTAGGCAGGTTGCAAACTGTGATGCTGAAGCAGCAAGTCAGAAAGTAAATAAATCCCAGGTGTATGTTTTCTTTTTCTTCTGCTTTTCTTTCGTTTCCAATACTTCTTTCAGAGCTTGTGTTGATAAATTATAAGGAGAGTCATCTTTGGTACATTTTGATAAAGCCATCTGTGAATGACCTGACAAAATCTAGCGCATTCCTTAGGTTACAGAAAACATAATTAGGGTTTACTAAACTTCTCAGATTGTCATAGCTCCAAAAAAGTTTAGGGATCAGGAAGAAGAGCGTTCCCTACCTCCCCTTTCAGCTACAAGATTAAGGGATACACCAGGACACTCAGCTGCTCCAGGCTTTAACAGGAGGTGCCAGGGAGGTAAAAAGACTTGTAGTAAGCACAATGAGGTTATGTGAGCAAGAGAAGTCTGGATCATGCAGCCATGAAATGATAAATAGAGAAAATGTTAATTTAAAATGTATTGTAGTTTGGAGATATAATTTATCCAGAATTTGTAAGAATTCACTTAGGAAATATTTTCTATTTGCCTTTTGTTCATATCAGGGAGAACTGGAGTGAATGCTTTTCTCCTTTGAGATACTGTTGGTCACAGGAAGAACATCTGCCTTTCGCAGACAAATATTTGTTTAGTTTTTCTCTGTAGAAATGCTTCATGAAAAATATTTATCCTCTGAAAAGGGAATGCAAATTGTTACAACATGATTCTTGAAAAAAACACAGGCAAACTTTATCTCTCAGCAGGCAAGGGAAAATAGGAGTTTGTGACAATACATGAAAAAGATTAGAGTTCTACCCTAATGCATACTAGTCATTTATTAAATGTTTGTTCTAATTCTCCTGTCTGACGGTATCAATTCTTATTTTTCACCTTTCTCTGTATTCAGCTTGCATTGCTGTTTCAAGGTGAGGCATTTACCTTCTGTTAAATGGTATGTAGCTTTTCCCAGTGAAGGCAGTAACGTACACTATTCCATGTTAGAGGGATCCCATATCTTTAGCTTAATTTTTATTGAAATCTTCTGCTTTGTTATCAACACTAACCTGAAAGCGGAGTGAAATCAATGTGCACAGAAAACTAAATGAGTTACTCAATGTTCATTCAATGTTATTAGTCTCATAAAGATTCATAACACACAAAACAGATATGAATCGTAAAGATTCATAACATGCTAAAACAGATGCCCATTTCCCTCTAATTGCTTTCAAAAACTTTATTCCTGTCTCCTAGATATTATCATTTCATAGCTATTGAATGCAGAAAGAACATGTTTCGTGCTGGTTGATATCCTCTATTATCTCACTGAAATAGGTGGAATTACAGAGATGAAGTACTGGTAAATTTGTCCCAATGACTTTTCCTATACACAACAGCAAAGTCCTAGAGAATATTTTTAACCTGTTTGAAAAAATACAGTGTCTGATAACATGGTATTTTCATGTAAAACTTTTGGTTTTAGCATATCTTCAATGTTACAAAATAAAAATCCATACTATGCTTCTGCATGCAAGAGATGTTCTCAGTTCTAGTCTAGAAATGTATACACTTCAAAGAATACACATACTGGGACCAACTTACCAATGCTTATTCACTTGTAAAATCTTTACTTGCATAAGCAATCCTGTTGAAGTTAAAACTCCCAGATACATGCTTTAAGGTTGCATGGATCTTGACAATTGTATTCTACCCCCCAGCTAAAGGCTAGCTTGAGTTTCATCTGATGCAACCTTCCAGCTGAATGCATCCCTGCTGTGAATATATATTTTGAAGTCTTAAGAAGCAGAGAGAAGAAGCAGAGAGCCAATTATAAACTGGAAAACAATTTTTCTGAAAAAGCAGATCTAGTTTCCTTTTAATATTATTACTGTTCCCCCCCCCCCCCCCCCCAAAATGGTTTAGAATTTTGCTGTTTACCTCACTTTACAGGTTTTCTTCTTAAGTGGTACATGGCTTATTATAAGATTTCTTGCTGATGGTAGGAAAAAGAAGAAAGAAAATGTGAACATTGCTAATACTGTCCTTAAGAATGACCTTTGTTGTTGGGGAAAGAATTGATGTCATATTTGGCACTTGGGTCCAAACTGTTCAACACTATACCCCAGTGTATATTTTACCAAGGAGTTCTGCTTTCAAAAATGGGGACAACTATTTGCAAAACACCAGTGCCAAAGCTGATTTTTTTTTAGTGTCTTTAAGACAATACGTAGGCTGACTGTGTTCTGCTCAAGGTTATGCTACGCCATGACTTCTACACAGTGCACAGTGGGTGCACAGTGTCTGTATTCATACTGGTTATATATGCATAATATATATTACTTCAGATACTAAGAGTGATTAAATTTTAAAAGAGGATGGTGCACAAGCTATTGCATTAAACTCTCTTGGCTTCGCTAGGATAGCTGTTATAAATTGATTTGATATGTCAATAGTGGCTATTAGCTAATTATATAATCTGGCTCTTTGATGTGCTTGACATGCAGCTTTACTTTCAGACAAAACTGCCAACTGAAGAAATGGAGTTTCCTTTTCTTTTTTTCCTTTTTTTTTTCCCTTCAATTACTTGACTACTTACCCATATCTTCATCTTCAATTGAATACAATTAAATGGTTCGTAGAAAATTATTAAGTCAAGAAGTCTTTGGAACACAGTTATGTGTGTGAGTGAGTGCATGTGTGTGAAACAAGAGAGAGGAAGTGATGCTGGGAGTGGAGGTGTCTTCATTATTTAAGCAAACTAATGTAATGACTGATTTTCCTGCAAATGCTACATGCCAAATCTAAGAAGCATTTCCGTCAGAGTATTATTGTAATAAGCATTGTCTTACAGGAGCTTCAGTTCTCCATGATGACTATCTCTCCATAGCTACAGTGGGATTTTTAGCAGGAGCTAGTAAGGAGCATGTGGGATCATGGTATTAGATAGAGATGTACTACTGATGGAAAAAATATTGTGCACTTGTCTTGCAAAGACAATGGGAATTACCTTGTGGTAAATAAACTGCATTCCTGGTTTGATCAATTTGAAAGGAATGATATAGAAGTACATCAGACAAAATTTTATGGAGATGGATTTAATTGTTTTACTGTCTGTTTATGTTCTGTAAAGACTTCATAGAGTGTCCATTGTCTTTGCATGGCTGTTTTAATCAAATGTGGTTTACTTCACAGTAAAATAAATGTGTACCTCAACTCATACTCTAGCGCACAGAAATTTCTGCAGCCCTTTCTTGCAAGTCAGCAAAATAGCACAAATTTATACTGGTAACACTATGACCCAAATATTTGTTAAACTCCTACATGTTGCCTCATTAGATGTACTGTGGATTTTGAATATCAGCTGGATGTGGCATGTTTTCTGCTTTTTAGCCCAAAAATCTATTTAGCAAGCTAAACAATTACTGTTGAATATGTAATTCCTACAAGGTAGTAATATCTTGTTCCCCTACTCCCTTTCCTTTCTACAAAAAATAAGGAAGTTTTCTTGGCAGAGATCATTGTGATCCTTGATTTGTGTTGTATGGGCAAGCACAAATGTTTTTCACACAGCATCATTTTATTTTTTCACCTACCATAAACTGTCCTTGCTAGTCTGTTTTAACTGTGGTTGCTGTGCTATTGAATTCTGTTGATTTACCTTTTCTTTGTGTGTGCTTGTGTGTGTGTAAGTGCTAAACAGAGAAACTTTGTGTTATCCCTGTCTCATACTGATACACATCAAGAACAACCTTCCAAAGGTGAAATTGCCATTTCACAAAGAATGGTAACGGTGAAGAATTGCAACCTCCCACTCCATGTCCATGCAACACTATTATCCTTCTCTTGCTCTATTCTCCTGTTTTTCCACCCACGAAACTAAGATTTCTTATGGGTATATAAAGCCCACATGAATTAAGTAGTAATGTACTGTGCTCTGTAATTCAGAATTGTGAGCTTTGTTTTAAGCATTTTTTTTTTATTTGACATAGAAGTGAAAAGCTTCTAGCATTTTATTTATTTCATGAATAATTTATTTTAATAATGAGAAAATTGACTAAAATATAGCAAAGAAATACCATACGTCAACAGTTGAACTACATTGTATACTTCAGGTCTCATTCACTTTTATTCATTTATTGTTTGTTCAATATGCGTCCTTTATGTTTATTAAAAATCACTTGGTATAGCTTTTTCTGGCTCTTCTGCACTAGACAGTTTGTCAAAAGTGATTTGCAGAACACACCAGCAGTGTTAGTTAAGCAGTCTTAGCATATTTTTTTAATGAATACTACCCACCTATCTGCACCTAAATAATACTCATCATTTTAACGGATGTGATATTGAACTCTATTGGACTTTAAAGCTTCAGTAAATACCATAGACCTACAAGAACCATTTGAGAGAGATTATTTACACCTACCCAATTCTTCTATTTCTATTTTTCTTTTTAAAGAAATAAGGTGTGGTTATTGAATAGCAATATTAAACTGCATAGAATTTAAAAGAGTGGATAAAAGGTCATTGTCAAACCTGACTATTTGTGGAATGGACCGCATAATCTTTGAAGTGCAAGTGAAAAAAACTCTGAATGCTTAACAAAGTATATTTTTCAGATACTTACTGATTTTTTTTTCTTTTTTTTTTCTTTTCTTTTTTTTTTTTTTTCGGGGGGGATGGATTGTGTTTTGTTTTGTTTTGTTCTTGTACTATTTAAACAAGTTTTCTGAAGCTAACTATCTCGTCTTTCAATGAAAAAAAATATCAGGAAACAACACTAATAGTCTTCAACCTGTTTCTCACCTTTACTCCAGACACATCTCTTCCCAGCTTCCTGGACTCCAGTCACCTTGCCACACCTTACACTCCATTCCCTCAATGAGGCAGTGGGAAGTGCAGAAGGTGGTGAGCAGTGTGTTGTGCTTCCTTTGCTTTATGCTGCTCCATGTTTATCACTCAGGTCCTCTAGCATGTTTCTCCACCAACTGCAGGGGGTTGTACCTGTTCAGGCACCCCCTGCTGTATCTCCACTTACATGTCTTCCTACTGTCTTCAAGACTGAAGCTTCACCAGGGTGATTTCCTGTAGTGCCAAGGTGCCAAGACTGGTGTCTGTTCAACTGGCTTCATTTCACCATATTGTATTTGATGTTGCAGTCCTTCCTGTCAGTGCTTGAAAGGGGAATGGGTAGGAAAGACGGTGTTTTGAAAATATAATTTTATCAAGTTTCTACCAAGAAAAAAGTGCAATAAAATATAAATCTCAGAGTATCAGCATATTCAGTGAGGATCAAATACATACAATGGTATGCTATGCAGGCTGGATATATACTCTCATTACATAAGGAATATAAATATGTAAACATATAACATAGTACAGAAGCACAGGGTACTGAGATACAGTGGTAGAAGAAGTTTAAATACTTGATTCTGTATTTCCTGATGTAGATTTTCTTGCCTGTATACAAGACAGAAGAATAGTTATGGTTTCCAAGCTGACCTACGATGAGTATATTCTTTTTGACAGGGTCTTACCCTTTCGGTCCACTTGTATTTAATCACTATTTCATAGTGCAGGATGATTGCTTTTTGCTAACAGCTGGGGCACACGCTACCGGAGATATCAGTCTGGGAATTGAAAGGGTTGGGGAGAACAGAAACAATTCCATTTCATATAAACAGCTTCCAAGTCAGGTAGCCAGAAAATGACGAAGAGAACTGCTAGACTAGGAGCTGGGAAGCATCTCTTCATTTACAAAATGCAACAGAAACATGTGTACAGTTTATATCTCTAGGTTAGAAACAATCTAAATTATTGGAGAATCTCAAAGTGTATTGGCCTTTAAAAATACCAACCCTCATCAAAAAAAGGTATTTTTTTTATTTTAAAGGCAAGGGAGGTCTGACTTATTTTAACTTCAGTTTCATTTTCTTGTCTCCTTGGGATGATATGCACAGAGATAAGAAAACAAATATTTCTGTTCAAATTCCTATGTAAATGAAAGAAAAGGGAATGCACTCAAGCAATTTGCTGTATTGCTTTCTGTAGATGAATTGAGACTTGTACCTAACCTAGAAGAACACATTTTCTGGAGGTCAGTCACCAAAGAGGTGTTGTTGATGGAACATCCCAACTGCTCTACCAGACCATAATCTGCCTGCACTTCCTCACACCCACTTTAGTGTATGCAGGGGGTGGTTTTGACTATTTTTGTTCTGCTGCAGGAGATAAAGACATAATGGTTGTCTTTCGAAAAAGGAGTGAACAAAACCAGATTGGTCTGGAAATTATTTATGTTTGAAATGAACAGCTATTGTTAGTGTTGCCATAGAAATTATACCTTTAAAAGACTATCATTTCCCCTCTGTATTGCATTCTTTTGTATATAATCCTGTGCGGGGAAAAAAAAATAATTAAATAGTCTATGGAATGTCATGATTCTGACTAATCTCTCTTGCTCCTCTTATCAGATTAGATTTCTCCAATCTCATCCTTCTGCTACAGCCTTTGAAAGAGTACACAGCTGTCAGTATACATGTTAGACAATTTCTATGTTGGAAGATTATTTTCTCCTTTTATGAGAAGCTGTGTATCTTTTAAACATCAGAAATGTGCTGCCAAGTATAGTTCACAGCATGAAGATAAATAATGCCATTAAACTAGAAAACCTTTTAATGATTGCTGGCTACTCAGTGGGCTTAGCAATTTAGAATAACACTTCCTTACAAAAATCACTACAGTTATTGAAACTTCTAAGCCCAGCAATCATTTCAAGACAAAGTGGTAGTATTCTTTTATAAAGTGGGTCATTGGTGATTTTCTGAAAGCTTGCCTTGGTAATTTTTGTATTCTTTTTATTCCTATGCACAAGAGGAAATACAGAATGTGAGATGGGTTGTAAAAATACCATAAAATTATTTTAGTTTATCTGGGACAATATTGGAATATGGCATGCTATAGAGGTTATTCTTAATTCCCATGAGGACAGCTGCTATGAATAGACAAATATACTCATATACTTTGCGAAACCCACTACTCTGCACTTTGTAATTGTTAAGGAACAGAGAAAAAGGACTTAGCTTCTCTACTATAACCAGTCAACCCTTACTGCAGAGTTTCTTTGTTCACTCCAGTTTCTACTGTCTATTATGTCTTTTATTACTGAGTATCAGTGAAAAGAAAGACTCTAGCATTTATGTCATGCTTCTTTTTATACCTATATAGTAAATATTGTCTATCTAAAACCAGCCAGATATATATCTGCTTCATAGTTAGAGAGATATTCAATAAATCTTAAAACACAGGAAAACTTTTTAAGGACATAGAGAAACAGAAAGGGAAAGAACACTCAATGCAAAAATTAATAACTGATGGGTTCACATGTAAAATTTAACAAGAAATTAAAACTAAGTCCTTCCGTGATCCTACAGATGAAACTGAGTTCACCATTTCATTTTCATTTGAACAGGAAGGAACAGGGAATAAAAGGCTGGAAAAGAAACTTTCTTTATTGTTATTATTATTATAAATGTAGAACCATCTTTCTGAAAGTGAGGTCAGAGTTTGGCGATTTAACATGGATCTAAAAATCCTCTTCCATCTGTAGCAGAGAATATGTACTCAAAGCTATGCTAGGCATAAAAGATAAGTTCAGAGTGCATTCTTGCAGATATGGTAGGACAGCCTGCAGGGAATGGTGCACTGTAATGAAGATTCCTTAAATGACTCAACACACCTCTTCCCTTATGTCCATAGTAGATCTGACAGGTGACATCTTTTTGTTATTTATTTTCTTTTTCTTCCACATATACTTACTTTTCTAAAATCTAAGCAAGATTGTGTAATTCTTTGTTTTGTAGTCATTAATTTATCAAAACATTTTTACAGTCTTAAAATACATTAGTGTTTAATTAAAACTGTGGATAATATATTCCCATTCTTGTCCACTCTGTTGTAGCACTCAGAAATTGTTAGGCTAGTATTAAACACTAAATTCATGTTTACTTCAGCACTCCCTAAAATTATATATGCAATTGTAAACAAAGCAGCTGGATTTTTTTCACTCTTTCATAAGTATTCGATTTAGTTGAATTGTTGAAAGGATTGTTGCAAGCAGCATTATAGCAGAATTATTAAGGATTTTCCAATTTACCAACAACCCATAGAAGTCATATGCCTAAACACTGAACCAAGTGACAGCTTGTAAAGGTTTTTTGCTCTGACCTTTTCTAATTTAGACTCTTTTCTAATTTCAACTCCTAAATTACTATTTTTTTCTTAAGAATAAATTATTATTATTATTAATATTAATATTTTTCTATGAAAGTGAGGTCTCAAGTAGGCTCTTAAAGAAGTGTTTACCTCATTGGCTTTTTGCCGAAAGTTCTAAAGGCACATGACACTGCATGGGAAGAGTAAAAATATTCTGGCATGGTATACAACCTCTGTGAAGGCTAATTATTAAAACTCAGAAGGACTCAGAAGAACTGTCATTTGGAATGTGTTTGGTTAAGCTTTGCCTTTATGTTTCAACCTTGGAATAAGCATGAAGCTGGCATCTTTTATTTTATTTTTATTTTTTTTCCTTCATTAACTGTTTTGTTTGTTTGTTTGTTTGTTTGTTTTTTTGAGCTATCACAAAGTAGTTTCAAGTCTGCCTTTTGTGTTCTGGATAGAGGCTACTATTTATAATAAACAAGAGGATATGCAACCCTTATAGGAATGTGTTTGTGTTTTTTTTTTTAATATTAAATACTAAACATTATGGATATAGTTATATTTATTGGAAGCATTATTCAGCAGTGAAGCAATGAGCTAGGAAATGTTTAGACTCAGAAAAACAGCGAAGTGTACAGGTGATATTTTCAAAACTTTCTTTTCTTCTCAGATTCCTGATTTGAAGAAAGAGTAAGAGACTTGGAAAACAGGTACATTTGAGAATATCTTAATTCCAAAAGGTGATTATGCCAAGAAAATCAAAAGAATTATTTATCATTAAATCGATTTACTGCTGTGCCTGTATCCAAAGTGGGTGACTGTTTTCTGCTACAGTTTATGCACTCTTCAGAGACTTTAGTAAGCATGAAGATTATAGGAATAAAACAGGAGTTTTCATCTTCTTGGAAGCAATTTGACTTAAAAAAAAGGTGAGGGGAAGGAATAAGAGAGATCTGTCAGTCCTTAAGCTGATCTCTTGTATTCTAAGTGGTGACATGATTAAAGTGAGATATAATCTTCTGAGTCATTAACTCGTATTTTTGGTGGGGCAACTGAGAAGGTGATACTTTTAAGTTATCTGGCTCCTTGTCTTGCCTGTTTTAGTAGTCAAACTGTGCTGAGAGTAGGATTACAAACTGAAGCCCTTTTGTTTCAGACAATATTACACAAGCATCATCTGTTGTTAGGGAGATAGTCAACCAGGGAACAGTCATCAAAAGATAGCATGATGTTTTTGCCACATTAAAGCCTGTAAAAACTGTTCTGCTGAAAACAGAATGGTCCCTTCCCATTTTATTTTAAGCTACGCTAGCAGCTGCTGTAATACATAAAACAGCTAAATGATTCCATAACAGTATTAATGAATTTAAATGAGAGCTGCAGTCTGCTCTTCTGCAGTCCAAAATTTCAACGGGTGTGTGCAGAGTCTACAGTATGAGGGCAAGTCATCCCTTTTACCTATAAAACTCCCACTGACATATACACATATTCACAAAAAGAGTAGAATTAACCTTTGTTGGGAACACTGTACAACAAATTAGTTAAACTACCAACAATCAGAGGGAGAACTTGTTTGGATGTAATACTGATATTTTCACAGTGGGAAGACAAAATTATTAGTACATTGTTGTCTATGATAAACCATAGAAGATAATAAATGGACCTGAGTTTTAACGGTTGTTTGCAAAAATCAGAGCTAACCTTTACTGATAACAGGCTTACGGTGGCAGAAAACACCCAGGATAAAACATTCAATGCAAATCTTACCTAGTGTTGAACTGACATATTGAACTGGATGCCCTTAGCATGCAAGCTGCATATGCATATATAGTATGCATATGCATACTTTCATATGGGGAGTTTAGACGAAGAGATTTATGAAATACTCCAGCTAAGGCAAACTTAATGTGATGAAAAGCTTGTATGTTTTAACTTTTATACATATATAACATTTCAGTCTTGACCGTTTTGTTGTAATTATTTCAGTATAGGAATTATTCCATTAAATTTTTCCAGTAAAGTTTTTGTAGTTTATTGGCTTATAAGGGAGTTTGCAATACTTTCACAATGCTTTTTACAATAGTAGCAACCTTAGATACATGTCACAAAATATTTTCTCCATCTAAAGATGTTTATAGGGATAAGCAAACAATTAATTGTTAAAGGTCTTGCTGAAACCATTCAAATTAAATAGTTATTTAAAAGAAGAAGAAATCAGTGAAGAAATTCAGCAAAGAAATCTGACTTTGAGAATCATTCTCATTGGATTCTGATTCATACCCCTATAAAATGTCGTTAAGCTGTTTATATTGAAAAATACTTTTTCTCATCTACTTACAAAGTGGAAAAGCCTCAGACTAGTTGAACTAAGATTATTTAATTAGTTTAACAGTGGACTAATTAAGCATACTCTTAAATCCATGCTAAGTGACTGTGCTCACTCAGTCCAAATACGATCCTTTCGTGTGGGAAACTGCATTTCACAAATGCTAGAAGTTTGGGGAAAGCTCCTTTTTATGTAGGTGGTCTAGGTCTCTCAAAAAGATGAATATGTTGTTCTGTTCCAGGGTGACTGTTTTGTCTGGAGATAACAGCTTCTTGCCTGTGATCTATATAGACAGTGCATTGCTACTTGGTATCACAGGATATTCACAGTCTGCCAGAATGAACAAATGTATTGCACGCTAACCTTACTTGCTTTGCTGACTCAAAGCTATACTCACATATTGCAATAAGTTAAGTTAGTCAGCAACATGTAAGAATGTCATCATAAACTGTGTAGGTGAATTAAGCAAAGGGTTTGGTGACAGTCTAGGCAGACCTAAGTGCTGACGCCTGTATTTATACTTATCTAGTTCCATCTCATCTTTCCCTCCTGCATTTTCTGACATTTCCTTGAAGATTTCTTGTTCACAGCAAAAGTGAACGGCACTCTTGCACAGCTCAGTGAAATGCATGGTAAATGTTGGCACAAAGTGTGGAGGAGGCAAAAATGGGAGTAGAACTACGAAGAAGGTATTTTTCAGGTATAGAATCAAGTGAGGAAAATTTAAGAAAAAAATTCAGCAGAAGCTTTGGGCCTCCTCAACATGTTCGAGAGACAAATGTCTAATACAGTAAGCATAGGAACATATGTATGCTATAATCTTGATGTTAGTTCTGACTTGTTTTACTCTAACAAATCAATCTTTCAATCTACCTGCGACAAGCTAAGTGAAATTTCTTTTGGTGGACATGTGTTATTCTGCTGTACACTTTCATCATATTAAGTCCCTATGCTTCAGACCTCATGAATGTGAGTGCCGTGCATTGGCTTCTGCCATGCCTTCTATCACATGTAAGCCACTTCATTTGAAGTGTGATGTTGTTACCTGGCTTTCCTGCCTTCCACCCTCTCTTTAGACCTTTCTGCAAAGCTTCTTCATTACTTACCACACCACCACATTTACCTCTTTTGCATCTGATGGAGATTTGTTGTGTCTTTGGGGATGCACCAATATGGCAGTGAAGACATATTTTCAAGTGTTTAGAACTTCTTAACTAGCACAAAAGGGAATCAGAGGCAGAGGGTGACGGAACAATACATCTTTTTAGGACTCCTGCTTAACTGTGCAGGCCCCACAGCTGTGCCTCCAGCCTACATCTGCACCTCCTCTGATTCTGCTGTATTCATCCCTACATTGTTAGAGTCCTTTCTCTCAGCCTTTGAAGGTTCTATATTTTTGGGGGGCAGGGAGCGGATCTCCTTGTCTTCAAAAGAGAAATTTTAAATTCTTCCTTGGGGGAATGCTGTCCTTTGGAACATGTCTGCGGATAGATCTGGGAGAAAATATGTCTTCTATGGAATGTAGTCAACACTTTTATTCTTCTAGCTCCTGAGCAGCGCTTTCACTCTTCAGTATAAGGATATACTTACACTGTCTTGAAAAGGCTGTTGGTACAACTCCTATCTCATCTTATGGAGCATGACTGAGGACAAAGTAAAAATCACCTGAGAAATAAGAACCATATCAATCCATTAAATCAAACTGAACTTTGGAAATAGATATTTCTCAATGGGCACACACATCTACAGTTTATAGTGGAATATAGGTTATCTAGAAGTATCCATTATCTAATGTTTTCATATGTTTTGAAAATATTAACTCTTGTAGAATAGTGAACTGGATTGTGAACTTTCATAGCATGTTGGTGTTGTTCTAAAAAGCCTTAAATAAAAGATTTTACTCCGGTATATCTACACTACAAGCAGGTTTGCATAGTGACGTTTGTCCAGATTTATGCAGAAATCTACCAGCTGATTTGTATTCATATTGCTGTGCACTGGCCCATAGAGCATCCACCTGTTCACCAGTACTGAATGCCAGCCCCAGGCACCGCCACTGTGGCTGGGCGGTCAGCTTCCCAGACATGCTGAGGGGTGTCTGTGGCCAGGGCCAAACCCTGGTTTGTGGGAGCCACTTCCAGGTGTGGCCCTATTGCAGGGCCTGGCCTGAGCTACCGCTGCCACTCACTGCCTGAGCCCTGCACAGCCCGCTCATCCATGTCTTTTTCCGAGCTGGGTGCACATGTGGGCCCACATGTCCTGGCCTCTGACCTCAGCCCAGCCCTTTGTCTAGGGAGGTGCCAGGGGCTGGAACTGCTGCAGTTGCCCCCAGATGCCCTGTCTGGCATGGTGGGATGGCTGCCTGCCAGGCCCTGCCCTGAGCCCTGCAAGGGGACCCCCATAGTCTTGGCCTCAGGGAGCTGCTGCCCTCACATGTGTGGTAAGCATGTTCAGTCAAAACAGAAGATACTGTTTCACACAAATTTACTTGATGCTTTTAAGATTGTTTTGATGTTTCTTACCCATTTACTGTATTACATATTCTTCTAGACCTTGTGTCACCCCATACAACTGAGAAGGAGAAAACAGTAATTTCAGTCTGAACAAAAGCTGGGATGCTTGGTTCCTTACTGAAACCATTGCATTTTCCTGTATTAGGTCTGCCTTGATGAGGCTCTCTTGAAAAAAAGAAGCAATAAGCTGTCCTTTCTGCAAAATGGCAATAATTTTTTGTGCACGAGATAGCCTTTTTATTAGTCGTATGAGCCACATTACGTAAACAATTGAGAACCTTGGGAAAAAAAATCACTGTGAATTCAGTTAAGGTCTTGCAGTTGTGTGAGCATCAGAGTTGCAGTGCCCAGCATAAGCCACCATCTCTCAGTAAGTAGGAGGCATACTTTCCTCATCTGCCCCTGGACTTTCAGGACAAAACAATTAGTACTGATAAGCCCTAAAATTAGTAGCATTGAAAGGTGTGTATTTGGCTTAGCTAATACTGGACGTTTTTAGAACTAATACATGCTTACAAATAACTTTACATCAAAGGTTTTGTTACAAGGGTAGACATCTCCATTTCTTTGGGAGTTGTCTTCTGTTCATGTTAACGTATTTTTCAGCAAAGTTTTTTGACATTATATTCATTGAGAATGTATTCAAGAAAGCCTAAAACTTGTAAACGGTGTAAAACTAAGAGAATTACCTTTCCTGACCAAATATATATACATCAAAGACAAAATTATCATTACGGTAGATTTATGTGTTTTAAATATTGTAGAGTATATCAAATATTTTGAAATATTGTATGTGCTGAAAAGATTCCATGTATTCTATAAAGTTTCATGATGATCTGACAGCAGATGAAGAAAACGAAAAATGCTAAAGATGAAGAAACTAATGGATGCTAAACTCTTATCATTTTCCTTGCTCTGAAAGCAGATGACCTGATTCACATGGGACTGAAACACATTTTATTAAACATTTGTTTTAAAAACTGAAGTTTGAGCTAGCTGACTGATACAGACTGATAGCCAAAACCTCAACAGTATCTAAGTGATTATATATAATAGAGCTAAAAGCTTCTTGGTGAGTATCTAATACTTGTTATGTTAGAGATGTGCTAATATTCTGTACTTGCTTAAACCTTTGCTTACTTTAGGATTCTCCTATTATGCTTGCCTGAATTGACAGTTTATTTGCACACAATTACTAACAATCTATGCACAGGAAACAGAAACAGTTTCTTTCCTAAATGTACAAAGGCCAGTAAAGAATGCACTCTATGTCTTTTTCTATGTAATGATTGCAAATACTATGCATTGCATTGTAAAGTTTGTAAAACTGTGAGTATGACATATGGCCCAATGAACTATAGGCAATGGCTAGATATAAGTATCAAGTTACAGCATTTAATTCAGCAAGGTACAAGGGTGTTATACTTACACCTTTTGCTTAAAATGGATCTAATGCACCCTGATTTTTTCCATTCTTCCTACTTTCTCTCCAGCATGGCTAAGGTTGGAAGTTATTGTGGGGCATTTCAAGCATGATGGCCTTAAAGGTTTTCTTTTTTATATACATATTTTTCTAGTACCTGTAATAGCCCTTATCAATACCCCAGTGTTATAACCAATTAAAGGTTAAGCAAGACTTGTGCGGTATAAAAATCACTGCCTGTGAAATAATTTTAACTTGCATACGCATCCACTTCTATTCCTGATAGTATGTAAGCACAATAGCTATGAACAATCAGGAGACAGAAATAGAAAGATGACTATCACTTGTGGATCTTCTGTTGCTTCTGCAGCTACCCAGAAAACAGAGCCTTCTCAGTTCATTGTCTGAGGCTGGGATGGCTGCTATTAGACAATGAGAGGTCACATTCTGTCTTAATATGCATGGGTGGAGTACATGTTCGAATTCAAAATCCTGTGGAAATAACATAAACATCAACTACTGATGCATTTATTTTTAGAATGTACCCCAAATCTTCTATTTTAGACATTTATTTTTTGAAGAACCAAAACCTCAGCAGTGGTATTCTGATACAGATTTTGTATACATTATTATTTATATTGTATATTATAATATATTATATTGTATGTATAATCATATAGTAGTCAGCTAGTAGCATGAATTCATGGACAAATGCATTTATGCTCAGTTTTGAATTCTGTGGAAAATAGATGCATTTCTGCTGAGCTTTTAAAACTTCCTGAGGGCTTTCACAATATGAGCTGATAAAGTTTTATGGAATGCTCTATTTTTATGTATAGTCAATATGATGAGAATCATTCTGCCCTGTACAACAGGGTGGAAATTAACTGAATAGTTTTGAATAAGCCACCCATAAACATTTGCTGCATTTATTTTATGTGATAACATTTTACTCAGTGCAAACTACTCCTTTGAAAGTACACAATATGTATATGTGTTAGAGTTACAGCACATGCTCAGTTAATGGGAGTATTATTTTGTAAGTCTTCTTGATCTGAAGAATTTGAACCCACATTTCCCTAATCTCTCATCCAATTATTTTGATGACAGCAATCTCTACCATTTCTGGGGAAAACAAAGCCTTGTGCATATAAATTCAGGAGCCTGGAAAAAGAAGCAAAAAGAGACAAATTGTGGTCTCGTAGTTACAGTACTTCTTCAGGAAAAGATTCCAGTCTCTTCTTCTGTGTTATTTCTGTTATACATATCATCCATTTTAAGTCAAAAGGGTTTGAATTACTGGTTTGGAATCCCAAGTCTGATCCACCACAGTCTGCTTCTCAGTCTCTTACTGATCTATGAGTATTTGAAATCCCAGCTCTGAAGGGGTAGAGGCATGTCATGGTGGTAGACAGTGCTCCTAATTTCCAGAGGAAAGTTATTTTTGAGAGTTTTTTTTTTTAATCATTATTCTGAAAGAAAGATTTTGAAGGACACTGTAATAATAGCCCCAGTTATGAAAATTGCTAGAAGTATATGGAATGTACTGCAATTACAGTGTAATTAATACTCAGCCTGTGGCCTAGATATGTGTAAATCTTTGCATGATTTATATTTTCCTTTGTTATAATCTGAAATTGATTTTAGAAGGCTTTGGAATAGCCATTTTTACCATCAGGATATTGCATTTTAAAGTTTGTATATCATATATTTCATGGCTAAACATTGATTGTGCTACATTGGTACAGGAAACTCTGTCTCAAGACTTAGCGTCAAATCAAAAATTGCAGCTATTAAAAAGCAGCACTGTTCAGCAGCACGTAAAAGTTGTAACTGGGTAGGGCAGTAACACCCCTTTTCTGACCTTGGATCTCAGCACAGTTTTATAAAGCCATAGGTCTCCTACTGTCTTTCTACACAAGCAATGAAGTTTTCTTTAGCATTAGGAATATTAGGTAGCTGGTTGGTGCAAGGGCAATGAAGTGAAGACTGAGCAGAGTTTTGCTAAGAAATTAGATATGTTAGTACATGCTTTTCAAAACTTAGCCAAAAAAAGCAACAAGAGCAACAAGGAAAATGAAGTTGAAATAAAAGAATGTCATTCCAAACTGAATGATGGGCCTGGGCAGTTTCAAAGTTATCTTGTTCAGTGAAGATAAACACTTTCCAGATTTAATGGAGAAAGCTTTAGCATTATTTTCAACATTTTCTTTCACCCTTCTGCTCCTTCAATAATAAAGGTTAGGAATTATGAAATTATGATGTGACTGTCAGTCTTGTACACAGGCTTGTTCACAATAATAAAGGTGCAGATCAGAGCAGAAAGAACTGCTCCATTTCTTCACAACTGTTGCAGAAAAAAAATACTAAATAAAATAAAAATGAGAACTCCCCAAGTCATGTTAGGTGGTCCCACATGTCATAAAGAATTGCCATGTAGACATAACAAATTTTAGTTATATCTATTTTTGAAGTTTTCACCCTACAACTTTAATAAACTGAAAAGGTATATATTTTAATTATAGATATCAGCCCTTTACAAAACAATTTAATGATAATACCTGTAGGAATTGTTCTGTTTTCAGTTGTTGTACGTGAGATCTGTATGTGATTGGTAAAGCTGATGGCCTTTTTCATGGAATCATAGAATCATAGAATGGCTTGGGTTGGAAGGGACCTTGAAGGCTATCTAACTCCAACCTCCCTGCCATAGGCAGGGATGCCACACACTAGATCACATTGCTCAGGACCTCATCCGACCTGGTCTTGAACACCTCCAGAGATGAGGCATCTACAACCTCTCTGGGCTACCTGTTCCAGTGCCTCACCACCCTCTGAGCGAAGAATTTCCTCCAAACCTCTAATCTAAATCTCCTCTCTTTTAGTTTAAAAACCATTTCCCCTTTTCTTGTAAGTATCCGACTGAGCAAAGAGTCGCTCTCCATCTTTTTTATAAGCTCCCTTTAAGTAATGAAAAGCTGCAACGAGGTCACCCCACCCCATGATCATCTTTGTGGCCTTCCTCTGGACCCATTCTAACAGACCCACATTCTGCTTTTGCTGGGGACTCCAGACCTGGATGCAGCACTCCAAGTGGGGACTCACAAGGGCAGAGCAGAGGGGAACAATCACCTTCCTCCACCTGCTGGCCACTCTTCTGTTGATGCAGCCCAGGATGCAGATAGCCTTCTGGGCTGCAAGCACACTCTGCTGGCTCATGTCGAGCTTTTTGTCCACCAGAACCCCAAGTCCTTCTCTGCGGGGCTGCTCTCAATGAGTTCTTCTCCCAGTCTGTACTCATGTCTGAGATTGCCCCAACCAGGGAGCAGTACCTTGCACTTGGACTTGTTGAACCTCATTAGGTTCACGTAGGCTCACTTCTCAAGCTTTCCAGGTCCCTTTGGATGGCATCCCTTCCTTCTGTTGTATCAACTGCACCACTCAGCTTGGTGTCATCTGCAAACTTCCTGAGACTGCACTCGATCCCACTGTCTATATTGTTGATAAAGATATGAAACAGCACTGGTCCCAGGACAGACCCCTGAGGGACATCACTCGTCACGGGCTTCCACCTGGACTTAGAGCCATTGACCACCGCTTTCTGGGTATGACTTTCAAGCCAATTCCTTATCCACTGAATGATCCACCCATCAAATCCATCTCTCTCTCTTAAGGTGCTTTCTGTTGTTTTTTAATGGTAAATTCAACATATGGATCCTTTTGTCTTAATGAAGTAGTAGGTTGCCTACGGAAAGCTACTACCATCTTGCCTATGGAAATGCCTTCTACACGGAAACTGATTTTTGCTACCTAAATGCAGGTAGCATATCGCAGGCTGACATCCAAAAATAATTTTATCATAGATAAGGAAATTTTTAATATTGTGAACTTCTAAAGTTTTTTATTTTATTTTATTTTATTTTATTATTTTATTTTATTTTATTTTATTTTATTTTATTTTATTTTATTTTATTTTTATTTTTATTTTTATTTTATTTTATTTTTTATTATTTTTATTATTGTTAACACAAACCTAATTACAATACTCACATTTCTAGGGGAAGTGGTGACTTTCTTCCCAGGTTGTTTGTAGCATTAAAATGCAAGGACTGTTCTCCCACTGGAAGCAAGCAGCCACTGGTGAATACAGTTATTCTGGGACTTAACACCCTCTTGTACAGCAGGTGCCAGGCTGCAGTAAGGGCTGACTGCCCCCCGCCATGGGAAGCCAGGCCCCATGGGCAGTCACAGCATAGCCCATGCCCTCACCCATGGCATCTGGATGTGGGGGCTGGTTATGGGGTCTGCCTACAGCCCCTGGGATGGTAAGCAGAGGGCCAGGACAAGAGCCAGGCTTCAGGCAGGGGTGGAGGAGGATCCAGTGGAGCCTGGGCAGCCCCAGAAGCACTCTCAGGTTCTGATATCAGGTTATCGAAATTTGGTTTGGACAAGCATACAGGATTTGGCAGTTAGCCCACAAAAGAGAAGGAATAAATGGAACACCTGCTTCTCCCTCTTCACAACCCTGAAAATATAAAGCAAGCTCATATCCTATGAAATGTAATGTAAATTAGGGACCTAACTTCTAATATGGCAGAGTTGAATAAGCATTAAATTAGAAACAGGTTGTACTCTAAGGTCTAAGATTGCACTGTATTAGTAAGATTATATTACAAGGATCAACTGTGAAAAAAAGGAGAATATGTAGCCTACTGTGTATAACATAAAACACAATCATTAATGTTAGTGTTATGTAAACCAATAGTCTTAGTGATTGTGAGGGATTTTATTATCAAGCAAGCAAATGTTCCATCAGAATATACAGTGGAGCTTCATCCTCCAGATCCTTCTGTCCCTCTTCAAGGGAAAATGTCTCTGTCATTAGTGAATCATATGGGAAATATTATTTAGAGAATTTTTGGAATTAAATCATTCCCAAAATGCTCATTGCTAGTCAAAGTAACTAGAGTCTTCTGTCATAAAGTCTGAGGAACATCACAGTTATTTTATCAAGTGTTTATTCAAAAAAAAAATAAAAATCAGGAAGACTAAATGTTTTAAGAAAAAAAAAAAAGTAGTTTAAGCCTGAGTTAAACTCAAAATTATACTGAAAGTTCTTCACTTACTCTAAGTTACATCTTGCAAATTTATTTCTTAAACAACTTATATTCATATGTAACTGTTACTCTTTGCTAATTAGAAAATATCAGAAAACTAACCATATAGGGACCTACAGTATTTCAGCTTTTTCTACTGTTGGTTTGTTGCAGATAGCTAGGAGTTGAAAATTTGCCTTATGTAGAAAAAGAGTTTGAATTCCACAAATACATACAGTGAATATACTTAGTCAAGCAAGGTTGTTATTTTACCTTCATTGTAAATATTTTTAGTTGCCTGAAAATACATCCAATTAGAATTACCCAATAAAATGATATTTGGAATATTAAAACTTTCTTTTGTCAGTCTTTGCAGAGATGGAATTTCAGATTGGTACATGAACAAGAAATGACTACTCAATCCCCCAAAGCAAAGCTACAGAGTGGTCAAGGAACTAACAGAAAAGCAGATAGTTAAGTTTAGATATCTCACAGGAAAGGAACATGCCATAATAGATGGAAGACTGGTTACACATGCAGAAGGATTTGGAAGAAGGGCTTTTTTTTTTTTTTTTCCCCCTTTCAGAAGGACAGTATTTCAAGTCAGTTTTCTTGAATCTTTCCTCTTCATCTATCTTGACATATTTAAGGCCATAAAAAGGAAGAAATTATTTCTTTATATCTTTCTGGGGCTTACGACTAGTTTCTCATGAGTGCCTGAAAATCTGATTGATGACTCTTTGTTTTCTTAGACTTTGGAAAGTATTTTTATGGCCTTTTGCTTTTGAAGCAGGTGTATGTTCCTCTAACTAACATTTTAAATGTTGTTAGGGCTCTCCTGTTACATGACACTTGTAGAAAATCATGACTATGAATTGATACTTGCTTGTGAAATCACACTGATTCTAATTTTACCTTTTGTTTCCAATTTACAAATCTAAAGCAATTACTTTCAAACTAAGTTGTATTCTGCATGTACCAAAGGTACTATACTATATTTTGTACATGCATGTGCTTCATACTTTGTGAGATCTAATGACATGCTGTTCAGGGATTTGAAAGGAACTGTCACTTAAAAAGAGACTGTTGCTGAATAGGCATTGAGGTTTTATGGTTTTTTTCTGATGTTTTTAGGTGTGATGTTTCTTTGCAATTTTGTTTCTTTTCATAATTTATCAGGGACAAGTTTGTGCCTTATTCCACAATACCAGCACCAAAGAAAGAAACTTTCATCACTTCACTCAGTCGTTGCTTTCCAAGAGCGGAAACTGAAAACTGTGAGGTTTTCACTTATGTTTAAAGACTTTTCCGCCATATGAAAATATACACTTAAATGAAGAATTAGTTTTGTTTTCCTTCCTGCCTGCCTGCTTGCCGTCTTTAAAGCAAACTAATCTTATTAAACTTAGCACTTTCATGACACACTAACCCCATAGTTCAAGGTGCAGGACAGTTTCCTAAAGAAAGATTATCTAAAGAAAGAGTCCTTTTTTCCTTATGCTTATAATGAAAGTACATTTCAAGAGAAGTATAGATTGACAGAGAAGTGGGAAACACTATGACAATATTGGATAAATTGATAAGCCGTTCAGAAAACCACATTACTATATAAGAGTTGTGAAGTATTTTGCAGGGGCAAGGTCCTGCTTTTTTTTTTTTTTTTTTTTTTTTTTTTCCCTTTTGGAGGGGATTTTTTGGAAGATAATGAAGTAAGAATATCCTTCACAGTTAGAAAGGCAGCACAGGAAGAAAAAATGGTTTTCAGCTAATTACCTCATGGACACTAGCTAGCATTTATAGACTAACATTGAGATACAAACCCTTGAAGTTATTGCTAGGGACTGAGCCAACAGAAAGTTTCCTACTTCAATTAAGTGTAATTCAGCTTTTGGGAAAGACCCAAAATGAACATAAGTAAAATTAGGAAAAGAGAATTTTCTTTTCAATTTGCCTGCCTTATCAGGAATTGCTTTACTGTGGTTAATTTTATTTCTGCTGAGCTGTTTTGGGGAGCGTGTGTGTAAGTGTATGCATTTCCCTTACAGTGAGTATTTATAACAAGTAAGAAAAAAATCTTGCTTGGCATTTCCCCAGTGAACGTTAATGTTGAGATACAGCTGTATTTCTATTTCTGCCTCAAGTGGAAACTAAGATACTCAACAGTGCAGCTGCCAGAGGCTTCCTATGTCATTTTTGTGTCAAGCAATGACATTCTCTATCAAAAAGACCTTTTGAAAATTATTTTCATACCTAGTTAAAATTTGTATGAAATATATTGATCTAGAAGCATTCAACATGCTTTTGATATTGTGATTCATGCAAATAAACAACCCACTACTATATTTCAGTTCTTGCTATCATATAAAG
Source organism: Anser anser (assembly GCF_964211835.1). NCBI lineage: Eukaryota > Metazoa > Chordata > Aves > Anseriformes > Anatidae > Anser > Anser anser. The sequence goes on along the minus strand of NC_139720.1, from coordinate 124,577,437 downwards.
AGAAGGCAACCAAAAATCCCTGATTCTAAAATATTTTGTTATTTTACTATTCATCCGAAGAGTCAAGTACCCTCATAGCTAAAGAATTTGTAAAATATGCTGGCATCGATACAACTTGAGACACAGCAATGAATTTTGTATCTGCCATACACTGTCTTAGCTATCTGGAAGAGGTAACTGAAAACCAGAAAAAAAATAAAAATTAAAAAGGCCTTTTTTGATGCATACGTCACCTGTATATCTGCTTGTTGCTTAAAGAAACAGCAGACATGCTATTTCCATTTAATCATGAAATAATATATTTTTTTAAATTATTACCTATATTAAAAAAGTACTTGTTTTTAGTAAAACAAAAACAAAAAACAACAACAAAAAAAAACAGCCCAAAACAACAGCAACAACAAAACAACTGCTGAAGGAAGGCTGTTTCCAGTTCATGAGATATCACACTAAAGTTAGTGTTAAGAATTATGCTTCTCAGAATTATGCCTTCTATTTTTTCAGTTAAAAAACTATCAATGTATTTCAGCATCTAGGCCTCAGACATACTCATTACACTAGAGAAGGAATTTTCTGTGGGTTTGTTTTAAGATCATCTTGGGATGTTTCTTTTTGATTTCCTTCTGACCTGCTTATTTTGTCTTTGCAACCAATTTCAATAGGTGACAATTTCTAGACTGCTCAATTGCTGAGGCATTCACCTGGGACATCTGCTTTGAATCAGTCACGAGAATGATGTGAGCCAGATTCTCCAACCTCACAATGTACAAAGGCATAAAGCACCGACTCCTCTACAGTGATCTTTAACTCACTGTCTTTTCTTTGAGTTTTTAATTTTTTTATAATACAAGACCAGGAAGAAAAGAAAAGAAAAAAAAAAAAGAAACAAACAAAACAAAAACAAACAAAGCTTCTGCTGCAGGAAGGGGTGTGGAAACAGAAGGTAAATGTTGGTAAACTCTGAGGAGAGCCCACATGAGGCGAGAGAGGCCCATATTCCGGCATCGAGGCTGTTACAGACAACCGAGGGAGCCGCTAGGTCCCGGCAGCCCTCACGAGGGAGCTGACAAGGCGCGGACGGAGCCAGCAGCGGCAGCGGTGGGCGATTTAAATCCGGCGTCGCCGCCATTTCACAGCCACTCGCCGAGACAGCAAGACCCTGACTGTATAAAAGCAGTCCCTAGGGAGCGCTGTAAACAGGACTGTCTTGGCAGTTAGTGGATGCTTTCCTCCCTTTCCCACTTCTCTCTCCTTTGGGAACTCTGCCTCTTACAACTTACGATTTTAGCAAGGAAGCTACTGTAGAGAGTACGAGCGAGCCTGCTGTTTTGCCATGGTTGCACCCTGGCAGGAGGCTGTTGTCAAGAAAAGTGTGGAGACCCAGACAGAGGCCCCACACAAACATGTGAGTGCGCAGGTCTCTGGTTGCAACGAGTGCCAGAGCCTGGCCCTTGCAGTACAGGGTGACAGAGACAACACCTGTGTCAGATGTGGCCAGGTGAATGATTTACTCAGCCTTGTGGCTGACCTAAAGGAAGAGGTGGAGAGGCTGAGGAGCATTACGGAGAGTGAGGGGGAGATAGATTGGTGGAGCCAGTCCCTACCAGCCTTGAGGCTTAGGCAGCCAGCAGAGGCTCCAAGAGAAACACATCATGCCCTACTGCCTTGCGAGCAGGTAAGAGGAGGGGACCAGCAGGCAGACAGAGTTCCTGCTACAGTGAACCCCCTCTCCTCTCCCCCTAACAACAATGGTGATGAATTGGGGGGCAGGGTGCAATGGCAAAAGGTCCCTGCTTGGCGTTACAAGTGTAGCAGGTCCACCTGCCTGGTGATTCCCCTACCTCTCCAGCTGCCCCTGCAGGACAGGTACACCGATCTGCAAGGACAACTGGACAATGGCAAGGGTGATGGTTCTCCCTACTTGGAGGTGTCACCAAAGTCTAATCAGACTACCTGCTGCATTAAAACCTCCTCAGTAAAGAATAAAAGATGGGTCATTGTCATTGGTGACTTGCTGCTGAAGGGAGCCAAAGGCCCAATATGCAGACCAGACCTGCTACACAGGGAGGTCTGCTGCCTCCTGGGGGCCTGGGTTAAAGATGTAAGGAGGAAACTTCCTTCGCTAGTATGGCCCTCGGATTATTATCGTCTTTTGCTGTTTCAGGTAGGCAGTGATGAAATAGGAAGAGCTCCTCTAAGGACTATGAAGAAGGACTTCAGAGCCTTGGGGAGACTGGTCAAGGGTTCAGGAGCACAAGTCGTGTTCTCCTCTATCCCTCCAGTTACAGGAAATAATGAGGGACTGGACATGATGAACCAGCGGATTAATAATTGGCTCTGAGCCTGGTGTCACCGGCAGGGGGTTGGGTTTTTTGACCTTCGGTTGATTTATATGAGACCAAGCCTGCTGACAACAGACAGGAATAGCTTTTTCCATCAGCAGAAAAGGGTTTTAGGATGGGAGTTGGCAGGGTTCATTGAGAGAGCTTTAAATTAGTGCAGGAGTCCTAGAGTTTGCTAACAGCCAGTGAAAGAGCAAATGTGTTACTGCTTGCATGTATCTCTATACAAATATTAGTATCAAAATTGGATATCAAACTGCTGTTTTCAAACTGTATTCTCTTACTCCTTCATCTTTAATAAAGCCATAATCACGAATGTAGTAAGCTTGCACTTAGTTCTCAAATACCTTGAAATGTAAAGCTTGAAGAAGGATTCTTCAAGAATCATTGTTTAAGTGGTTCTTCCCATAAAGCGCTCTTCTACACCCTCACTATTTTTTATTTCTAACCTGTTCTCTTCTGAAGTAAAAATATTTTAAGATACTGCTTTCAGAAATATCTTGGGTACAGAGTAATCTGACTGCCAGTGAAAGTGCAAAAAATTTACAGTCTCTTTTGAAATCAAAGCTTGTACCATGTGGTTTATTTTGAAAATGTTACCAGTTGTTGTACAGTGCTGTGATCAGCAGAGGTCAATATCAAGACCACATTGGTTTCATTTGGTCTTTGTTTATAATATTAATGAACCATTGATCACAGCCCCTTCTTTCATTACATGACTCTCTTTGCATAAAATACTGTCCTGAGTACAGATAATAGACTATGCCATCTAGGTTGACTAGTCAGAGGAAGCTTTGGCCCCCATTCCATCCTTTAATACATTGAAATGTGGGTTGTTAGTCCTATCAACCATTGAAAAACAAAGCTGGAACACCATCATGACTAGATTAACTCTTACACCCTCTGAGTTATATGGGGAATTAAAAAAATGTGTACTCCCCATTTTCACCTGCTGCTTATACTGCTTCATCCCCCGAGAACATGAGTAATAGAAATGGAAGCCTTTGTTCCTGTCTTAGAGGTGAAGGCTGAGCTATACAACCTGTGATCCATCCCTCTCCCATCCTAATAACATTCACTTCACATTTGCTGCAGTGAATATGTTTGTTTGATCTTGCTCATGAAATTTCAGCTCATATAAAAGGAACTTACAGGAGTCTCTGCTGGTTCCTCTGGTGGGCTGTTAATGTTCCCGTTTCACTATTCCTAAGAAGATGACCAGATTTGTTTTTAATTAATTGCTTGTTTCATTGTGAATCTTGTCCTCAGTCTCTGGAATAAATAAACGTGGGGAAAAAAAAAAAGAGTATTATTTATTTATTTATTATGTTAGGGAAAAATGATTAAAAGAAATAATTTGATTTTTCAGGTTTAGTGAAAAGATCACACTTTTTCATAGGATAAATTGATCAGTAATGATCCAGGAGATCTATTAGGAGGATTTAACAGGGACCCAATGAATTTTCAATGTGCAACCAAAATTAGAACTCAGGCTCTTGGTTTAAATATAGTGCATGCATGTGTTTGCTTTAAGGTGATTTCAATGTATTTTATTTTATTTGTTTTTATTTTTTAGCAGTGATATATCATGTTGGTGGGTTAAGCTGCTCACAAAAAAAAAAAAAAAACAAAATTTCTACAGTGACAGTATTTTGTATAATTAGTTGCTGCAATGTTTTTTCAGTTTGAGTATAAAACCAGTATTTTTCTGTTTTGAACTCTAGGGAGCAGCTGTGGAAAGACAGAAGATGAAAGCTCCCATTCCAAATTTGATTCTCTTGTATGCTACTCTAACTCAGAGCTTGAAGGTTGTGACCAAAAGAGGATCAGGTAAGTAAATCTTTATCTCTGTGGTTATGATATATGTTTTGGGAAAAAAAAAAAATCCTTAAAATTTACAAATATACACTAAGATGTTGTTATGATGGTTTGAAATATAGTTAAAAGGATTTCAAATTCTGCGTCAAAAAAAGTTGGTAGCTTCTACATATTTTTAGACTATATTGTGTGGTGTGAACTTGATGGAAAAAGGAAAATGTTAAATACTTCAGATATGTAATGCAAAAACAATATAAATGTTCATCTGTTAAAGGAGAATGTCTTTTTCCCCATTTTATCCCCAGGAATTAAAAGACTTTTAGCTTACTTAAAAGACCTTGTTGCAGCCAGGGTCTTTAACATAAGCTAATGGATTTATCTGTTTGACTATATATTTTATGGTGAAGAATCTCTTGGTTATGCAGTTCATGCAGTTTTCATTTAGGCTACTGATTTTTGTAATACAAAAAATATATCACATATTTTTTTCATGGTTTTAATAACCATGGAAAGTGAGCAGGAAAATAGATTTTTAAAAGGACTACCTGATATGTGGTTGAAGAGCAAATGATTGATAGTTGATGCAGCAAACATAGGTGTTTTTTTCAGAAACCTAGCAGAGGTGGTATGTTTGCCCATCATCTTTCATAATGTTATTGTAGATTACTTATCTTCATATATAAATAAAGGGAACTTCATTACTAAGACAATTGTGTGTTTTTCAGTTCATTCTTTGTCATCCTGAAATTCTATTTTTTCCCGTTTTTCACTTTTAATCGAATAATGAAAAATGTATAGGATAACATTTCTGCAAATTCCTATTTTGCTCTATGGGACTAAAGAAAACTAAATCCTTAAGGAATGTATTGATCTGATGTTGAGAGAATTAATTAATTAGGTTTGTTGTTACTAGTTATTTTCCTTTTGGCATTGGAGTGCTTTAGGTGTCTTTTGTTGTACTGTTTTAGAACTCTGGTCCGTCCTGATTTCATTTTTTTCCCCCCTTTAATCTGTTTCCAGAGTTGTCTGCTAGTAATACTAGTAATTGTAATACTAGTAATTCCTCTTAAGTGATGCTTAGGGAGGGCACAGATCTTTCTATATTTTGGGCAATGGTTTAAATAATATCTTGTATTTTGAATGGATTATACTTGTAACAAAATTATGAAACAGGTTCTCTCTTCAATAGTTTAGTGACTAGAAATGTAGACTGAAGGAAGGAAAATAAGGAGTACCACTCTAATCGTAAATTATTCCTCAACCAAAACTTGAGATTAAAATATATTTAAGCTCAAGAAGACTGGCTATTACTTAGTATGTGAAGAAAACCGGCTATTACTTAGTATGTGAAGAGCCAAGGACTTGGTGATGGTTGATGTGTTTGCAATATGATGTCTGCCTAGACTGATACCATAGATATCACTTGAATTTGTTTGCATGAGGTTTTTCCATTTGATTACAGTTCAGTACTTGTGAACTTTAGGTTGAGGCCTCTTAATTTTACTAACTAATTTAGTATAAATATTTTCAATCCTCTTAAAGTACTTTTTACAATGACATCCATTTTTAAGGAGCCAAAAAAACTAGCCAGCTTTCTATTTGAATGGTATAATAATACAAACCCAGGTTGTTTTTGCATTCTATGTCATCAGTTTTGTCTGTATTCTCTTTCTGAGATTAACCAAGTAAAGGAAAAGTGGTAAATATTCATTTTAATTTCTGTTTGGAAAAGTAATGTAATTGATGTCCAGCCAAAGAAAAGAAGACACAATGCTTTTTCAGAGGTTCTGAATATGTTCTCATTCTGATGTTGTTAAAAAAAAAAAAAAAAAAAAAAGGCAATAATGGAAATCTTTGGATCTTATCTTACTATGACATGGTTCTTGATGTTTTTGCGTGAGATCTGCTAATAACGGACATAGTTTCATTCAACTGTATTGCCAGGAAGACTGTTTTTTCATAGTGTGCGCGCAAAGGAAAAATCTGACTTTTAGACCCTTCTGCCTTTGGTCATGTTGTTTAGTGACTTTAGACATGAAGAAATACTATAGAAGTAGGTGGAAGGTAATACATGCATGATGCTGCAGGGTTTGATTATTTTATTTAATTTTAATTTAATTTATTTTTTTCTCTGGCTATTTGGAAGTACTATTTTTCAATCCTGTTCTTTCTTGCAAAGATAACCTTATTTGCTTTCATAGAAGTTTTGCTGAGATAACATTAATTTATCTGTAGTGTGAAAACAAAAATGGTTTCCTAAAGCTAATGCAAGTAATCAGCTCTAAATAGGGAATAAAATCAAATCGGAAAATCAAACTTCAGTTTTACATGGGCATGTTAATCAGAGGATGCAGAGAGCAAGGATGTGGTTTATATCTGTTTAGTTGTATGTATTGCATTCTGCCTCATGGATCAGAAGTTCAGCTGCTTACTGTAAGTTCATTAGTTTGTCTCTTGGAATCTCTTCTTGTTATAGATGGATGAAGTGTGATTTTATTTAAAAGTTAAATGCCATTATACTTCTATTTCTTACATAAAAATTGAATATAAGAGCAAAATAGAAAACTAATGCTTTAATATAGGAAGGTGTTTTTTTTTTTTGTATGAAAACAAGGAAACAACTGAACCTCTTATTTGGAATTCAGTGTGGCTCAGTTTTGGAATTGTAATGAATTAAGAGTAACGCTAAATTGAAGCATGATGTAAATACTTTAAATTGGAAAAGTAAAGGCTTTAAAATAAAATCTTTTGCATGCCTTTTTGGAATAATAAATTATTTCATAATAACTGAATACTTGCACTTAATGGCTGCCACCACCCTCTCCTTTGGCTCTTATTTTTCCATCTCAGTTAATAATAAATCTCTCTGTTCACAATATGAAATCTTACTTATCTGAGTGAAATCTTCTCAAATGTTATAATTTTAAATTAAATATATAAAATTTAGGTATTCTGACTTACGACCATTGTAAATAAAGAGCTAAAAAAAATAAAAAATAAATTAGTGGTGCTATATGAGGCCTCAGTTCTACCTGTGAGTTCACTTTGTCCCTGAAAAATCAGCATTAAATGAATAGCAAAGTGAAGATGGTGGCATATTTTCATACTTATGAGGTGATATAAATATGGAGTAGTAGTATCAACTTTTAGAGAAGTTTTTCTTTTTTTTTTTTTTTTTTACTACCTTCTCTGTTATCAACAAAAGGAAAAAGAATGTTTTAAGAATGAAGACGTTTTTGCATTAGTATGCTGAATCGTTGTCCTAGCTGTGGCTTGTTCCTTCCAGTTCATTTTTGTTGTGCATATTTTCAAATACCAAATCTGGAAACACAAACCTAGTACATTTAATATACATATATATATATATATATCAATTACATTTATATTAAAAAGAATTCTGTCCTTGAAAATAGTATTTTCTGCACTATCAGTTGGATTTTCCTGCTAGAGTACTTCAGCTGTCTGCTTCTGTAAGGATTTTATCAGCTGTGCTAAAAAGATAGTGATTAATTAAAGTAGGAGTTACCCCATCTGGTAGAAATGAATTTCCAGCCATTTCTCTGAACTGTCAAGAATGTGAAAACCTACCTTCAGAAAGTTGGTGAGGATGTCAAAAATGTGGAAATATTTGCCGGTTCAAATTCTGCTTTTACTTTTTGAAATGAATAACAATTGTGACCATCTATTGTCTTTCAGGATTTGTTATACCACATAGTTAGTTTTACATGTAATTAATTAGGATCAATATGATATTCTTGTCTGTGCTTCTGTTGATTGAAAAGCAGGTTTAAAATTCAGTGTAAGAGAAAACTTAGGTTGTGCTGCATTGGATTAAATGTTTGAATAGGAGAGTTGTCATTATGCTAAGCACTTAAATGACATTACTTAAAGGCAGTCCTTGAATTCTTCATAAACAGGAGAACGGTTACAAACTTGTACAACTGTGTGGTATTCATCAGTTAAATATGATAATACAGGGTGTATAGGGAAAATTATTAATCAAATACTTATTTTATTAGCAGGAAGACAATTTAAATTAGCTTTCTCACAGCTGTGTGACATACCTGTGTAACACTTTATCTTTTATGTTTGATTCCATTTCTATCTGAAAGAACATCCATCCGTTTTTTTTGTTTTTAATTTTTAAAATTATTTCTGTCATGTAATGAACAGTTTCAAATGAGTCTTTAATATAAAATGGGTTTATTTCATGTTTTGAGTACCTAATAACTTTGATAACTAATCTAACCTAATCTAATTTTAACCTAATAACTAATAATTTTGAGCAACTAATAAAAATGGCTGTGTGAACAGTTCCAGTAATAATTTCATTAATATAGAAAAACGAAGCAAAAAAAAAAAAAAAAGGAAACATATTCCTATATCCAGGTATGCAAATAAATTAGGCTTAAGCACACCTAATTTTTTCCTGTCAATCTTATTTGAATGCACAACTCCTACAAGTTTTAACGCCTTCTCAATCAAAAGTGAAAAGAGCCTTTGCCTTAAGATTTGCCGTTCCAAAAACTGACTTCAGAGTGGATATAATGTTTGTTAACTAGCTATTTTCGGTATTCAGTGAAGTCTCCATGAAGGAAGCCTCTCTAGAGGCTTCTGAGCTTTCAAAAGTAGCTGCAAAGATGAACTTTCATTTTGAACATATTGGATGTCAAATGTGATCTGCTGAAGGGGAAACTGACTCTTGCATTACTGGGCTTTTTGAAATATCTCAAAGAATCTTGTTTCATGAAACAAGTTCTCTGTTTGCTCACCGTGTCCTGTTGATGGAAAGGTAGAATAAATACTTAAAGCCTACATATTTTGATTTGTACATCATGCGGTTTTACAGGGATTGGCTTTAATTTAAAAAATGTAGAAAAAAAATGCCTGTTTTTTCAGCATGATGCTGAACTTTATATAAACTTACGATAAGCCTAACAACAAAAAGATTTGCACTTTTTATGTAGTTCACTGAATATTTGTTGCTCACAGTAGCCCTTGATAGTATTATATGAACTTCTTGGTAACACATTTCTAAATGCTTTCCTTTCTGTAATTTTTCTTTAAATTATCCTGTATTAGACTGAATTAAGTAGTAGATTTTTTTATCCACACGGTTTTATATCTTCAGTAACTTATGTTTCTTAATGTCTGTTCTTTTCAGGCCGAGTGGTATTTGATAGCTTGCTTGTGATGAAGAGAGGTTTTTGCTTAGGAATTATATTAATGAAACAGGAAGTAGGTTAAGAAAGAGACTCTCTTACTGATCCATACAGCTTTTTCCCTATAATGTGGATATTAAAAAAATACTTGAGCACTGCAATGCCATCTGGTGGCTTTGCTTTTTTTTCAAGAGTGATGAATAGACAAAGGGTTTTTTTTAGTTGTTAAACAAAAAAAAACTGTTAAAAGGGATGGGAGGAATGGGGGAAAAAGTCTGCAAAAAATGTTATGACATCAAGAATTATAATTAGATACTGTCAGTGTAGTGGTATTTTAGGCACTTACATTGCCTAATAGTAATTTGATGTCATCTTGTATCAAAAAAGGTTAGAGTTCATATTATTTTCTGTGGTCCTCTGTTCTTCTACAGATTTTTAGGCATGGAGTTAATGAAGGAGCTATATTCTGTGTTCAGTTTTAGTACTGCAAAAGGATATTTTCTCTTCTAGGTCAAATTTATTCTATAATAGAAGTAATTTAACTGGGAGGACAATCTGTCCAACGATTGGTTATCAGGATATGTATGGGGTCCTTCATATCATTGTTATGAAATTAAGGTCTGTACATGTATTATGTTATGCAGGAGAAGATTGAAGATTACTTCTGTTTTTAATGTCTAGTATTTCTGTGCCTTAACTACTGTGAATGAATACAGGTGGTTCTAGTTGTACTTGTGTGGGAGATCAAGATTACAAAAGGAAGATAAGCTTTGACATTGCAAACCTTCTTGGTGTTTCTGAATCGTTGTGTGTTTTGTAGGAGCCAGATACTAATATTCACTAGGTAAATGTAATTCAAGATTCTTTGGGGGTTCTAAAACTGGTGAAATTCTGACATATATATATCATATACATAATATACGTTAAAAATATCTAGTAGTTATTCTGCTAATTTTGTACTCTTTGAGAACTGTAAGTGGACATTTTTCTAAATTATGGCCCTCTGAATTTTTATGACTGATTTCTTCCACAAGAATCAGTACATTTTAGAGCATATCAGATGTATCAAAGTTATCTCTGCACAGAGAAGACAGTTTTTGTTTTTCTAAAACATTTCCTTTAGCTGGACCTAGCAACTGAATTATCTCTATTCTGCAATAAAATAGAAAATAATATTAATAATAATAATAAATCTATAATCCAGGTTATCTGGCAAAAACACTGAGAAATTTTACACAATCAAGTACTGAGCCTGATCAGGAGTCTGGTATACAGTATTTAAGTATTTGTATTTTTAACTTTTTTTTTTTTTAACCACTGTCAGTGAGGCTTGGTGTCCCAACTGCATATTACTATATAATTGTCATCCTGCTCTTCTTGGTGATTTCCTAAAGTGGTGCCATTCTCTTTTTCATTCTGTCTGTGTTTTGATTGCCTAAGTATTTTCTTTTGGATTCTTGTCAAAAGGTAATTAGTTGATGAATGTCATATTGGATCTGACACGCACTGAATAGTAATCAGATGGTTCAAAACTTAAATGAATAGATATATATCTTTTTTTTTTCTTACACAATTTATAGACAGAATACTTGTATCTACAGTTCTCCAAGTACATAGAGCTTAAAGCAAATAATTTACAACAATTAAAGGCTGTGCTTCTTGTGAGCCATAGGAGTTTGTGTCGATTGATATTAATGGCCTCTAGCTGTTGTTTTCGCTCTGTTACAGAATGTTAGTTTTCCATTATTAATTGATGAGGTTTGTGGTCTGTTGGGTGGTTTCATAGAACCTGAAATATTTGGAGCCTATCCACGTCTATCTCACATGTAAGATTAACTTGTGTGAATGAGTTTTTTTTCTCTAAATTTGAGGGATTAAAATTACTATTAGTGCTATGAAAACCCCTTTTCTCTATTTGGTGTCAAGAAGTAAAAGGACACCAAATTTAATTCCTAAACAAAGATCTATGTAGCTTTCTTACTGGATTTGGGGGATTGAGGAGGGCAATCTTATTGCTTGACCTGGTGAAGAAGTGAACTTTTTTTTTTTTTTTTTTGTATGAGGATTGTTTCAAAATACTCATTTTGAATTGGCTTAGCAATATGCAGCCTTACTGCCTTACTTGTGGTTGTAACCAGGGGACTGAAGGGGGGGAAACTCTGTGAAACATTTTTCTTTTTGAGAGAGAAGGGGCAGAAAGTTGAGGGGAAAACTTGAGCATCTTACACAGACAGCAAAAGTATCCACGTTACCATGCCACAGTTAAATATGACAAAACTGTTGACTCCAGTTTTGGTACAATCCTTGCCTTTTCTCCTTTTATTATAAAGGAAACCAAAACCAAAAACAAACAAACAAAGAGACTGATTGTTGTTCAGAAAAAAGGCATGCCTTTCTTTTTACAAGTCAAGGGAGAAAGTAGGAGTTAAAGATTAACTTATTTAATTTTCTGAATATGCAAAATGTTACTATAGGTTTCAGACAGTGTATGGTTCTGAACCTGTTTTTGTGTTTATGCCACTGTAAATGGGAAGTGTGTATTTTCTTTAAAGGAGTGCTTACTTTCAGTACTTCTCTTTAGCTACGGAACATTTCATTGTTGCATTGACACGGTGTAATTTTCAGCATACAGCTTTCATTTCAAAACCCTGAGGAATAATCTTGTTGGAAGGAAAACTAGTTTTGTTAGTGAGCCTCAACAGATGTTTGGCCACAGGGGTGGTTCAGCTCTACTGGTCTCTATTCTATTTTTCTAAGATAAGGACACTGTTTGGTGTGTTGGATGAACAGCAGTGATACATACTGGTTACTAAAGGGCAGGCGGGGGCTGTGTTATAAAGGAACAGACCAACACAATTCTGTGCCACTAGAGATCTGGGCAATATAGAATGACTCCATCACCAGTACAGATACTTTGTGACACACTACTTTTTTTTGGAGACTCTGTGAACGCACTGTTCTGTGAGCATTTATGAACTAGATGGCTGACATTTTAAAGATAGTTATATGACCTTTTATTGTTGCTAGGATCCATACTGATACTTTACAGAGTTCTGGGAGATGATGAATAATAACCACACTATGTGGAAAGCCTGTCTGCAGTATCAAAGGGTCAATGTTTTATAGTGTGCAATACATACCAAGAAATGACTAATGATAGTAAAGGAGACACAGCAAAATCTAAAGCCAAGAGGACAGTAATAGATATTCTTACATAGTTCAGTCACTGAGTTTTAGTAGCTGTTTAGAATGACTCTGCTCCCACAGTCTCTTGTTGTCCCTAGGGAATGGTTGGCGGTAGTTTCGCTGATTGGCATCTGTTGGCAAGTAGCCTAGAAGATGTAAAAGAACAAGTGACCTTTGATCAGAAATAGCTGTTGCAGAAGATTTATTTATTTGAATTTTATGCTGTCACTTTTATGTAGAATAATGACTGTGGAGAATAAGGAGACAAAGACCTCAAGGACAAGTAATGACCATCTGATAGATTCGTCTTTTTTGCTTAAGTGTACTCAGTTGTGAAATATTATTAAAATACAGAAATGAGTTGTGATAATAAGGTTTTCCAATTAAAATGTTCTGTTGCTACACTTAAAACAAATTAAAATTGATGAAATCTCCCAGATTAAAATACTTATTGTCTTCTTTCTTTCTGAAAGATGAAGGGAGAAAGTGCTATCAATGCAGCATTCCCAAAGATATATGGAAAGCAACTTAGCATGAAAAGAAAAGGTCGTCATCAGTACTGAAATCTTCAGCCATTCTTGCTCAGAGTAGGTTTGGCTGTTACGGTCTTTATTTCAAGTATGTAATGCACAATGTCTGTCATTACTTTAAGATTTTTTTAAGCTGTTTTTCAAAAGAAGGAGGTTGGTTTTTTTTTGTTTGCAACTGTAAGGACAATTATCAAACTGCTATGACAGTAAATTGCAACGTAGTTATGTTACTTGAAGGTTGAATGCTCCTATAATTTTAATGCCTTTCTCTGAATATCTAACTTATTTTGAGGAAGCTCTCAGGTGTACAGATGAAAAGTAGACAATTGTGTTGAAGCAATCTGCAAATTCATTTGAAGTAGCCCACTTCCACAAATGACTTTTTCATTCTTGGCAAAAAAAGGAATGATTTTTCCTGTCTTAAATCATTTGTAATTCTATTTGAAATATTTCCAACTGATAATTCCAGTTTTAATTACAGAGTCACTTAGGTTGGAAGAGACTTAAGATTATATAGTCCAACCCTGCTGGTTCAAGCAACGTCAGCTACAGCTTGCTCAGGATTCAGTTCAGTTGACTTCAGGATTGCTCTTTAAGGACTTTTTTTTTTTTTTTTTTTTTTTTTTTTTTAAGTCCTCTGGACCTTCAATTTGCCAGATTAGAACAGGCCTAAAACTATCTCTCAGGTAATGAGTGCGTTGCCTCATTTGTCTCCTAATCATGATGTGTTCACAATCATACTTCTGAGTTGCTATATGGAGTTGCAGCATACACCTAGAGACGGTAGTTAGGTTTCAAAATTTGACTTACCTGGAAGTAATGTTAATTAAGTTTGCTTGGTACCTGTTCAAGATTTTCCATTTCTTTCACAGTAAGATTACTTATTTTCTTTGCAATTACAAATGTATTTGAACTATATTTAAACTTAAGCTAAAAATGGAGTCCTGTTAAAGTACATGGAAAAATGAATGTACATTTTATGTTTTACCATTCTCTTGTCACCTCACTTTTAACCATAGTTAATACCCTTGGTAATGTGAGAATCATTGTAGTTTCTTATAGGAAAAAAATTCCTAATGCTAAGCATGCTACTTTCATGCACGTTTATATACTTCACTATGATCTTTTCTTTAATGATGTTTGTGGCAGTAGGTAGAATAAAGACAGTAACTTGGGATATTAAAAATTAAATATCAGGCATCAACAGCCTCCAGTAAAACCAGCAACACATTTTGGTTGTCCAGATAAGTAGGGTGCACCCTGGAAGAAAGGTGTTATTGATATTATTTTTTAAAGGTACAGGGTTGGCATGTCTGAAACCAAATTTTCTGCTGAGTGTCCTTGACTATATGACCCAAAGTGAATGCTGAAGGCAAAACAAAGACAAAGGCAAGGAACAACGTAAAATCTACCTACCTACCTACCTATCCAGCAATTTACCTGTGTGAATCTATCTAAATATATTTCTGTGCTGTGAGGGAAGGCTCTATTTTTTTCCTACTCAACAGAGATGCTATTAAGCATAAGTGATATTCTAGGTGGGGCACAACAAAGAAGGAATGAAAATATAGAGAGATACCCTGAACCCTTTCTGGTCAAACAGGCTAAGCCAAGTATGACAAGGAGTCCAACTACGTTTTCTAGCAATGAATTTTGGAAGGGGCTTTCTGGAGGCCAGTGAATTCCCTGCTGTCATTCCCCTGAATGCATCAGGCCATTTTCTGCACAAAATTGCATTTTTGTACTGTAGATTTCTTTTTGCCATCGGCAATATTTTAAATATACTTTATGTGTGTATATATATATATTTGCTTATATAATAATTGGAGAAATAAAATCAAATGCTAAGCTTAATTCTTCTAGGAAACTGAATAAGGGTCAGTAACAATATTTTAGTTGAGTAATTAACATTAAAAGAAATTATTCAGGAGAATAATAAGTTGGTATTATTTGTTTTACAAATAAGACGCATGCATCCATTTTATAGTTTATTACTTGCTGTGGAGTTTTAGCAAAATGGGACTGTTAAGGGATGAAGTAAGAAGCTTACACCAAAGACATAAAGTCTGGGAAGAAATGATGAAAAACCATTTTTGTGAGAAAATGTTTTTCTTCTTGGGAAAAGTAGCTGTCTTGTCAAGGAGAAGAAGAATAAACTGTGAAATGCTTGAGCCAACTTAACTCATTCAAACACAGAACATGTAACTTATTTAAATTTAGTTCCTAGATACGTTTTCAGTGAGATTTTTTTCCCTAGTGTCGTTTAACACTTTTATCTACTGTCTTTCCTGCTGAGTATCTCAAGTTGGTATAAATACTTTTCACCAGCCCTTATATAGGACCTGAATGCATGCTTATTCATGGATCAAACTCTGAACATAACAAATACTTCTGAGAACCCATGAAGGAGGAAAAAAAAAAATCCTCTTCTGCCTAAACTAATGTGGAAACACATAAGACTCCCTAAAGTCTAGGGAGTCTTAACAGATGAGTTCTTAGCACTTGAATCAACATGCTGCTTAGATGTACTTGACTCTTTGTTGTGGTTTAACCCCATCAGGCAGCAAAGTACCACACAGCCGCACACCCACTTTCCCTGGGTGGAAAGGTAGAAGTATGAGAACTCTTGGAGTGAGATACAGACAGCTTACTAGGGAAAGCAAATCCACGCACGCAAGCAAAGCAAAGCAAGGAATTAATTCGCTGCTTCCTATCCACAGGCAGGTGCTCAGCCACTCCCAGGAAAGCAGGGCTCATCACACATAGTTTCTTGGGAAGACAAATGTCATCACTATGAACATCCCTCCCTTCCTCCTTCTTTGACACAGCTTTTATTGCTGAGCATGACACCACATGATATGGACTATCCCTTTGGTCAGTCTGAATCAGCTGTTCTGGCTGTGTCTCCCCCAGCTTCTTGTGCACCTCCAGAGCACACCCAGCCTCCTCGCTGGCAGGGCAGCACGAGGAGCTGAAAAGTCCTTGGCTCTGTGCGAGCGCTGCTCTGCAACAGTTAAATCATGGGTGTGTTATCACCACTGTTTTCATCAAAAAACAAAAAAACAAACAAAAAAAACCACAACAGCATTATATGAGTCTCTATGAAGAAAAGTAACTCTACCTGAGCCAAAACAAAGACACTTTTATATGTGTTAGATTACTCACCAGAAACAGTATTTGGTAAGGTCAAAATAGAAGTTTGAAGAATAGCAATACTAATAGCCCATTAGTACATCGCTGTATTAGGCCTTAAAATGTAACCTCACACAGGTTCATTAGAGACTGAAAAACAATTCTTCTTACAAAACCAGGAAATTCAAGATTAGAGCTCATAAGAATAATTGTAACAAAAATAGATAGTTTTTCTTTTGATTATTGGGAATGGTAGAGTAGGATGGCTTATTTTCTACGGTAGACATTTTTCTCTATATATTCGATTATATGTATTCTATAATATATGATTAATATTCAAGTGTTTTTTATTAGTAAGATATAGTCTGAGAGAAGGATAATAGATATTTCTTTTTCTCAATTTTTTAAAGAAATACTTCAAGGTATTGACAACTACGATCAACAGTGGGGGGCCAATGTCTCACATAATTTTCTGCATACTTACATACTGCCTACTGTAGGCACTTCAGCAGCTGTCCTCTAAATACTGCTGTTGGGAATTTTCTGAATCCTGTCGAGCAGAAGTGTATTTTTATTTAAAATGAAAATCAAGGGAGTCTAGTTTTCTGATACAGAGAGTTGCAAGTATTAGTAATTTATAAGAACTCCTGAAAGTGAAATACTGCTATAGATTGTGCAATAGTTTTAAGATTATCTAATTCTCCCATTGTTTGTTTGTATCAAAGCTGATCTGTTAACTTTCAAAAAATTTGCAATCCATTTCTTTTTCTACTACTAGTAATTACTAAAAGTAATTACTTTAATTTATGCTGTACTAGGTTGATTTTTATTAATAGTTTCATTGAAAATTGCTGTTTATTTTATTTGTTTGATCTTAATTTCTAGGCCAAATTTATTATTAAGTCTGTAAATCTTGTCTCCCTCTTACTGTAATAGCCGGGCATCAAGTTCTATCACACTCTAGAGAACCAAATAATATGTTATGCGTGCTTTCTTCACAGTCCTTCCTTGCTGAGGTGAATTCTCAGTGATAAGTCACAGGTGGTAGCAATTTCTGTTTATACTGACTTCAGTCAAATCAAAGGAGAACTTTGCTTTTTTCCCGCTCTTGAAGTCCTGTTTCTTTCTTTCTGGGCTTTACTGTACATTTATGGAGTATTTTGGGGTTTGGATTATTTATTATAGTTTTGGTATAGATAATCTCATGCTGTATATTTAGTTAATTTTGGGGGAAATTGTAATGTCTGATTAGCAAGTGGCTTTTTGACTTACATAGCAATATGAAATTGAATCATTAAAGTTGTTTTTGTATTTGAAAAAATAATTTTTGAATTCACAAGTTAATTTGCATTTGAACAAGATAAAGATGGAGAAAATACTGAATCTATCACAGATTATTTAATTTTAGCTACTTTTTTTTGTAATTTTCTAACTTTTCTGAAGTAGCATGACAGGGTCTTGTCTAATTTTACTTTTTTTGTTTGTTTTATTAATTTTATATTTGTGATGATTAGTTCCTTTTTAAGATACATCTTCCATTCAAAATACGTAGGAAAACAGTCTTATCTTTCCTATTAAGAAATTAAGTGTACTGTGTAGCTGTTCGCCCTGAACCTGAAGTCATCAGTAGCAAAAAACCCACGTGTTTAAGTACAAAAATATAATTTAGACAAACAGCAAGTATTCTGAGAAACAGTTCAGAAAGATATAAATATATATTTTTTTTCTTTTCCAGTAATTGCTTCCTCTTTAATGTTGTTTTGATTTTGGATTGTCTTTTTGTTTTGTTTTGTTTCAGATTATCTATCAATTACCACTTTCACATTTCTTTAATCATCTAGGTTTATTTATTTATTTATTTTAATGGACCCACACTCATTTAATTATTGTGAACTTTTTTTCCAGAAGTCTTATTTACAGCAGAAAATCTGATCTCTTTGTTACAGTTAGATAATTCTTTAAATATAACTTAACTTCAGTAGAATTGTTTAGTTGATTACTTAACCTGAGCAAGAGGTCCACATTCTGACCTTGAGTATTTTTGTTTTAATGTATGTCAGAAATTCTATGCAGACACATTTTCTCCTGTTCAGTGCATTTTAGTTTTCAACCTATTGAATTTGAAGGGTCCTTAAAACTTCTTTCAGTACTTGGGAAGACTGCAACTTTGATTGGATAAGAAAAAAATAGGATATAAAATATTAGTAGGTTCTTGGTTTCTGGAAAACTTTACAACTTTTAGTATTTCAGACTAAAATGAGTTATATAGCTGTATCTTTTACTGCTTATGTGTTTTAGATACATGCACATCACATTAGTTGAAACACGAGTCTTAGGACATATTTTCTTAATATGAGTCACAATGGTATTTATGAGAAAAGCAACCTGATGCATAACTAATCTGAATACTTTTAGAGGATCTTCAGAAAGAATATATTGTAATGACACTCTTTAGAATTATTCCCTAAGATGCTAATTTTAAGCAGAACATATCAAATTTTGAAATCAACAGTGCTGTGCTTTAACCCAGCAGGCAGCACAGCACCACACAGCCACTCTCTGACTCCCCCTCAGTGGAGTGGGGGTGAAAATTGTAATAGGTCAAAGTGCGAGAACTTCCCAAACACCAAACAAATTTTTCTCATTCTTCAACATGCAAAGCTTTACTTATCTTGTATATTGTATAATTTCTGCACTCTTGTTACCAGCATCTCTTGTATATTGAGAGTAAATATTTCTGCACATTGCATTCCTGAATATCCTAGTATTTCTAATAAGATATAACTACTGACTAGCTACTTTTTTTTTTTTTTTTCCTGGTATACGATGAAAATCAATAAGACTTTGCAGTCCTATGCATTGAAATCTGGAGGGGAAAATAAAAATAAATTCCAGCATGGTTAGAAACGTTTCCTTTGGTTTTTAATATTTATTTATTTTTCTTTCTGAGGGTGATACCCAAAGGCACTAGTTTATCAGCTCAGAACCTGGTGTCACAGGTTATTAAATTGATCCAAATATACCTAAACTCAGAGCATTGAAGAAGGTTTGAGTTGCTTCAGTGAGAGGGGGAAAAAAAAAAGACACGAAAGTCTAGCCAGAGGAGAGGAGATCACTTATATAAGTAAACACAAACAACAATAACAAAAGCACTTTAAAATAAATGACAATTGTGATAAGCAAAACAGTCCTAAAGCAGAGTGGTTCACTTTTAAAACTGAGACTTTAAACTGTTTTTTATAACTTCAGTTACTGACTTTGTCAGCCTTGTCTGAATGCAGCAAACATGGAATTATATAGAGGTGAAGGACTTCCAGAAATGAAGGGAGAAGTGATTTATTTTTTTTTTATAATCTGGACAAACAACTTGAAACTTTCCTTGTACTGAGTTGCATGTCCCATTCAGATTGTCAGTGGCCTGGGTCTGCTTCACATACAAGCTGAGTGTATGTACTGAACCAGCTGCAACTTTATATAAAGACAGAAAGATCCAGCATTAGTCTGAAGAGATCTAATAAAAGAATTTCGATTCATCCAGCCAATTGTTCATAACAGACTAGTCAAATGTATAATAGCCTAGCCATCCATTTTTAATGTTGGCTACTCTTGGAGTTTATTTCAGATGTTGGAGGATCTGGGAAACATTTATCCTGAACAAAGAAAAGTAATTCACATATTGACTTTAATATAGTTAAGCATAGCAAATAGATTCCCATACAAAATATTTGATATGGAGAATGTTATCTTAACAATTAATTACTTCCACTAGGAATATGTAAAGAAAAAGAGAAAAAAAGAAAAAGCAAAGAACCTAAAAATCTCAGTCTTTAGTCTACCACAATAAATTCGTAGATGGTAATTAAATGCATATTACTAGTCTTACCTTTTCAAATGTACTCTGCATACTCACTTGCTTATCCAACATCTCTGTCCAACAACACAGCTCATCTGGAAATTTTCCCTCTCCACTTTTGAGGTGTTACTGAACTTCTCAACTTGACAGTTTCTGTGAGTAGAATGTCCTTCCTCTAGTTACTTTTCAAGTTTATTGCTGTTGACAATCAAACTACCCAATAATCTTTAGAATAGATTCTCAGCAGATGTAAATCTCTTCAAATTCAAGGAACCCAGTAGATTCTCAGGGCCTTTTATCCCACTGTGTTGCTTTACCTCAGAGCAAGAAAGCAAAATGACAAATCACTCCTCAATTGTAGCCATTAGGAATCATCTGTATATTTAAAAATATCTGGAACTTTTATCTGCTTTCTCACAATAATGATTTTAACATTGTATTGCCTTTATTAAGCACAGAAAGTGCAATTATTGAACTCCATTATTTTATGAAATGCCCTACGGACATCAAAATTCAGACGCTCATCTGTGTCACAGGTCCTGTGTCATTCATGTCCCAGACAAGGAGGGTTAAAATTTGCTGCTGGCCTAATTTTACTAGAACAAAATTTCAAATTGCTCCTCTACCATCTCTTCTTATCTGTGTAGCTTCAATTCTCTGGTGAGGAAATGCTCCCTGAGCCAAGTTTTCAACAGAGTGCATAAGGAATGACAGCAGATGTTGCATTGCATTAGTCTTGAGAAAATGTCTTGTTCAGTAACAGTTGAACCCTTCACTTTTAATGTCTTTCCTATTGTTTAGACATTTATAAATTTGCATTAAAAATGAAAAATAATGAAGTGGTGATGTTAGAGATAAATTAGTTTTGCCTGCAGGTCAGCTAGACTATGGATGAATGTTAACTTCTGCAATTTTCATAAGTTTAAAGACAGTTTCTAATCTTTAGGGAGAGACTAAGTTTCCCTCTGTGTTTACAAAAACAGCATGTAAAGATTGAAATTGTTGGAGCTATGGACTAAGTCCAACTTCCTAGTTTAAAAGCAAAATGTCATTTTAAATATAATGTGTCGGAAGTCAGAATTTGACTTCTGAAATCTCTTTTGGCTATAGAAGAGGATTCTGTTGTTGTTGTTGCTCTATGCATGGCTATATAGTGGTTAGTTTTACTGTGTTGTGCTGCACATCCCTATTATGCTGAGAAATTTTTCCAAAGTAATAAAATGTTTCCTGTAATGTTATTGTTCTATGTGAGATTCTATGATATAGCATCACATGTATTTATTCTGACTTTGTTCAATATAGTATATCTTTGCCTTTTTGTCTGAAATATGTTAGTAGTTCAAAAATGGGATAACCTGCTCAACTGATGGTGGAGTGTATTGGTAGGGCTGCAGCTAGGCAGACTGCATGGTATGTTTAGGAGTTTTACAAAATCATGGTATTTAATTAAGAGTAAAATTATCTAAAAACCCCAAAAATATGATTCCACTTTTAAAGATTTGTTATGATCACATGGAGGGGTTCTTTTCTTGCGTTTTACTTTCTAAAATATACCAAAATTCCGAACTGTGACCATGCAGTCTTACATTACTAAGGAATGAAGTTAAGCAAGCACCCTGCAGCTGAAAGCAGGTTCTGCAAAATACTTTGAGACAAAATTAATAATAATAGTTACATGTTACATAGTATTTTGGAGTTGGACATTCCTCAGTTCATATAGCTCTGATAGAAAATGACTCTCAAATATATGATCATTTTCTGGTGTGGGAGCTCATACTGTAGAGATATAACTAGCACCAACTAAGGAATTGACTTACAGTAATTTCTAATAATAAAGATGGCAGTCAGTTTAGACCTTGTATTCGACAGAGCAGGGAAGAAATGATTGGAGTATAACTTTGTTTATAAACATGCAGTTTCTGGAAAATTGCTGTATCATAGTCCACATAAAGTAAATATGAAGCCGAAATGTTAAAAGTTCACTTAAAACCAATGCACATTGTTACTGTATTATGATGTTAGCCAATGAATGAAGGAAATGCTGTTAATTCCACTGAAGGATTTTTTTGTTTGTTTGTTTCTGTGTTTTGAAATTGTCTTGATTCTTTGTGAGTTATTGCTGGGAGTCTGGGATATTTTTGATCTAGAGATAAAATATATCAATTCTAATTTGAAAGGTTTTTAGCAGGTAGTGTTATAGCAGATTTTCACTTGCAGTATCATCCTAAAACATAATGTTACATAGTTAAGCAAAGGAGGCTTCATGTACATGAAAGTATTACTCTTTTTAAAGGCAGTGATTTTTTTTTTTTTTTTCCCTATCATGTATATATATCAAAATGTTTTGGAAATTTTCAGATTTTTTTTCTGCATTTCAACAAAGACAGTTCAGAAACGTAGAGAAAAGTCACTGGGGTCTAAGAAATGATGGTTTTATGGGGGTTCATGATTTTACCATCAAGAGTGTAGGACCAGTTTAAACTCTAAAGTTCAATTTTACAAAAGCTAAGAGAAGCCCTGCAATAGACACCTACTTCAGTAGGGAACATCTCTGTGGTTAACAAGCCATAAAACGCTTCTCAACATCCCACAACAAATCTAAGCTCTATCGATGCCAGTGTCAAAGATTTCATGAATGGTTTGAGGCTCTTCCCTCCTTCCCACCACTATTTAGCCATTTGATTGTTGGCAAATATTACACATTTCTTCTATGAAGTATGAACAGATCAGAAACCAATCCAGTTTATTTAAACTTTCTTTTCATTTTTCGTCAGCAACGTGAGCCCTACTAGCATTTTCTAAAGCACATAACATCTGCCTTATTGCACTTATGAATCTGGAGTGGTCTAATGAATGTGATGTTTTGCTGAGTAATATGTTGCAATACTTCATCTCAGTGTTCAAAGAAAAAATTGTGCGGTTTCTTTCCTCCAACCTCCTGACTGCATTGCACATTGCTTCATGTTTCTCTTGCCCAGGAAAGAATTGACTATTAAATATATTTGTGTGACTTTGTTGAGCTACAGTTCTTGAAGTTTTCTTGCTATGAATATATGATAAAATAATTTCCTGGACTGTAATTATAAAATAGCTACATCCATTCCTATTTACATAAATTAAGTATTCTCAAAGTATAGGGAAGATCAAAATCATTGAAAATATCTCTTTTTATCTATCAGTCATTAAAAGCCCAAGAAATCGACTTTAAATATTTTAAATCCAGCTTTTCTTCAAATGGTTGAGAAATTAAGTCAGTATTTTCATTTTTCTTTGATTACTTAATTAATTTGTCTTTGAAGTAAACATGCCTACAAAACTATTGTTAAAAGTAACATTTTTCTGTCAACAGAAGCTTTTTAATTCTGCACCTGAGACATAGCAAATGAGCCACCTCTACAAAAAAGTGTCCTTTCTTTTTTGGAAAGCTTGGTGCATGTAGTTATCTGTAAGTCCACTTCCAAGCACTGTAAATCACTTCATAGCATGCCACCGTATATAAAATTGCAGTAGAATTACAACCAGTTCAGATTTCTGTCACTTGTGCATCCTTAGCGTTATCTTCTCTGATCATGTTGATTTTGGTGTATTCTGGGAGTATCTATCCAGTCCTCTAACTGCTTTTGGAAGAAATAGCATGCCTCAAATTCAGTCCTGTAATCTTGCAGAACAATGAACAATGAAAGTCTAATATTAACCCATTTTTGCCTCTCCTGTCTTTATTCTTCCTCGTCTTCCCCTTACAAAAGGGAGTTTAACCTTATTTTCCCAATACAAGCTTTAGTGACGTCAGTGTAATAAAATGCCAAATTCTGGAAAAAGTGTGATATTTTTTTTTTAACCCTATTAAGGTAGTCATGTACCTTAAAGATTCTAGAAGAATAGACCTATGTGTGAATACATACTACTCCCATGTGTATGAATTAAAACAGCCAGATCCTTTTCAATAAGGATGATGCTTATTTAATTTGTGAATAGAGAGAATACACTCCAACTCACACAGGTTTTGTGGAATAATCTTTTTAAAGAATTTCTTCTTTTCAAAGCTAGATCATAGGCAGAAAACAACATTTGTGCACTGCTATACAAGAATAAATACTTGAAACTACATAATCAGAGGATTATTTTAGTCATTAGTAAAATGTATGATTGATTCAGTTACAACATCCTCTGTCACCTTCTTCACAGAAACCTCCCATTCAGTTACCAGACTTGTATGGAGGACACCACATGTTCTAATTTCCAATAACTACTTGTGAATCTGGTTAAGTTCTTCAAATTTATCTTTAGCCAATTTAGCTTCATCACATGGCCCCTGCTCATCTGAGACATCCCTGTGGGGATAATATTTTACAGTTAAGTACATATTCATTAGCTGATTTCCAGTAGAAAGCTGGGAGTTTCTTGTTTCAGCTATTAATCAATAAATTAACTTTTTTTTCTAGTTCATTCTTTAGACATGAAAAAAAAAATAGTATCTATAAGATTATTTCAGTCTTCTCAGAAAAAAAAATCTGCTATAAAGCAAATATTTAAAAGGATGATACACATCTCCCACTGACATCAAAACTAGTGTAAGTAAATTCATAGATTTATGATATCTTTGGACTTAGTTTTTCTTCCTTGACTATGCTGATGTTACTGAAATTGAGTTTTAGTTTGTTATGTCTGATTCCATATGCTTCTGTTTTATTGTATATTCTAGAACTAGTGAGTTTTAGCATACTGTTTCACTTAAGTAGATTCGCTGAAAGTGAAAGAACACTTTGTTTTCCAGTTATACAGACTACTTATAGATCTAACTATACTAAAGTAGGTTTCAATCATTTCTGCTTTTGTTTCTCTCAATTCTTATTTTCTTATATTTTCTCTTCTGTCAACACATGGAGATTTTTCATGTTTATTAAGCCATAATGGGATCCAAATTTAGTATTCCATTGTATGCTTTCCTTTGAGCTTCAGAGAGTTTATAAAAACAAATAAATAAATAGAGACATAATTTAAAAGGCCAGTCCAGTGTAGTCTCTGATTCTCCTCATTTGCACCATTTTGACAAGTTCTTTCTGACTCTCAACCGGAAATTTTAGGGCTTTTAGGTGAATTAGAGCAGCTTACGATTAAATAATGCTCAGGAAAGTGTAAGCATTTCATAGTATGCTGAACAAAGGAGTTTGTCTGAGATTCAGAAGAGCAAATCATAGGATATCCCGAGTTGGAAAGGATCCACATGAATGGAGTCCATCTTATGGCTCTACATAGGAATACCTATAGAATAGTAAAATAGCAAATACATGACAAAGAAATTCTTTGAATTCTTCAAAGAAAGAACATTGCATATCCAAAAAGTTATCTTAGTATTGAGGACCAATCTTGTGGACTGAGGAGATGCAGTAGAAGGATCTGAAGATAATCAAAGAGTAGTTCAACTAAACATTACCAAGATTTCAAAGGTACGTGAAGACTCATCCTTCTTTTGTGCACCGTAGTTCACTCTAGATTGGCCAGGCTGGAAGTAATTCTTAATAATTGTGCACAACTATTAAACACTATTTATGGGGTGTAAAAGTACAGTAGCTGTAGGAACTTTTCTGCTACAGACAGGCTTAGTTACGGTTACAAGATGTCTCCTTTATTTGTGTCTTCCAAACTTTGAAGCGTAAAATTCTAGCTTGTGTCTTGGCAAGATCTTGAATTACCAGTCTATCATTTGTCCTTTTTTTTTTCTTTCTTTCTTTCTTTCTTTTTCTTTCTTTCTTTCTTTCTTTCTTTCTTTCTTTCTTTCTTTCTTTCTTTCTTTCTTTCTTTCTTTCTTTCTTTCTTTCTTTCTTTCTTTCTTTCTTTCTTTCTTTCTTTCTTTCTTTCTTTCTTTTTTTCTTTCCTATTTTCACCCACCACAGTGCAAAGTATCTCAAAATGTCTATTTACTAGCAGGCATGACTGCTAGACCACTAGTGCACTTCTAGTGGTCTCATTTTTCTATTTTATAGTAGCAATCTCTGGGATTTCTTGCAACCATCTTCTAGTAATGACATTTGAGATCTTGGAAACTAGAAAAATCTATTTAAAATATTCTGTTGCCTTTCTTATACCTTGGATAGTTAAAAACCTCTAGTTTTTGTCCTCTATGCTATTTATTTATGTAATTTTCAATTTTGTGTTCATGCACACATGCCAAAACTGGAGCATGATCTATCCTGTTTTACATGGCTACTCTTTTCCTGAGTACTAAAACAGTATGCGGAGGGAAAATATGTTCAATATTATTACTTACTCAAGCTAGCACATTATTATTATTATTATTTACTGTTCTGATGCAGTATGCAAAAGTTATTTTTATAACTATTCTGAGATACTTTCTTCTATATCTTGCAGTATGTCTGTAGGATAAACCCTACAGTTTCCTCCTTGTCCCTTTTTCCCCAGTCTCCATTATTGTCTTTATGATGACTTGTATCAGCTGCTTACTTTCCTGTGCCATGTAAACGATTCAATGTTTTACTGCCTCCTGTCTTTTCTTAGTGTCACTGCTGTTTTAGTACCATCAGCGGGTGTTACTGCTTATAGCATGATCCCTAAATTCTGTCATACTTGATCCATTGTCTACGATATTTACGTTTTATTTTCCGGAACTTCTGTTCCTCATGTATGCTCTCTGTAGCACATAAAAGATGAGTAATTCCTGTGCTGAGCAATATAAATTGATTTTATAAAGTTGAATCCTGAATAGAACTGGATTACATTTTTCACCAAATTAATTAAATTACATTAAAAACAAACAAAAACTTTTTCACGCTTGCTTCTACGTGTTTAGAAACAGTTTACAAAAGTTGTATTCCAGTTTCATTTCTCTCCATACACTCGCAACAAAATTAATCCTTCTGTCTGTTTTCAGTTTCTAGGAATTGTAGGTGCTTGCTAAATCAAACTCCAAAGATCTCTATGCACATTTGTGCACAATCCTTTTAACAAGGACAAATATGAGACAAATAGCAAACAACAAATTATTTTGTGGAATTTATTTTGAAAGTAACACTGTCATTAGAGAAAGAAAAAAGTCTGTGAAGGATACCTGGATATAAATAGTCCTTGACTACACAGGTAAATAAACCTTTGGTAGCCATGGTAGCCTTTGGTAACCATGGAATATGTTGTTCTGAACAGATTTAGGTAATGAGGACTCAGTGCAAAACTCTAGAAATAAAACACTTCTCTAGTCTTTTTGTATTCATTTTTTAGTGAGAAAAAAGATGACACAGTACATATGCATCATCATTTTTACTTAAAGAATGTCTCTTTTTAAAAATATTTCAAAGCTAATGTAAAATGGAAAAAAAAACGCAGCAATACCTTTTAAATGTTACTCATTTAAGTCAAAGACTAACTAAAATTTACAGGAAGAATAAATGTTTTCTTCCTGTAAAAATAATAAAATAAAATAAGATGTTTTGCTCTAATCTTGTCTTTTTTTTTCCCCCTTAAAGTTATTATAATCTAAGCTTATTTATATTATTTCAAAGTTCCTCTTCTAAAAATGCAGTAATTCGTACAACCAGCCAACCACTTATTTGTGTTGCAGATTTAATTTTATTTCTGTGGTAGTCAGTTCTATTTTCAATTTTGACAGCAGTCGTCGTTTAATCTTCATAACTATAAAAACAGCATTCCAAGGAATCCATGTTGCTGTATACCCAATAGATCTCATGGATCCCAATAGATGTCAGGGATCTCATTAACTGAAGAAAAGTATGAAAAGTGTTGTAGTTTTGTCCACCTGGGTGAAGCAGAAATACTTGCAAAATTTAAAAGAATCTGAGGACAAATCCAGACTCTAGTTTTTTGGTTTGTTTGTTTGTTTGTTTGTTTTAAAGCACTTTTAAAGATGTCATTTCAATTGAGTATGTCACTCGTGTACTATGACAGGTTGTTTCATAATAGTGTTTCCTCTCAAGGATTAAAATAAAGAAGGGGTTAAAGGAAAGACAACAGTAAAAGAGTTCCCGTTTCTTTGCAACATAATTGTTTTCACAGTTAATTACTGAGAACAAATAAAATATATTTGGAATATAAAATATTTGGAAAACAAAAGAGAGAGAGAGAGAGAAATTAAAAATTTACATGTCAAAATAGTAGAGTGAATAATTTTTTTTTTCAAGAATCAGAATTTATTTCTTCCTTCGTAACAAATATAAATCTTAGCAAAGGTGGTAGACAAATTCAGAACCTGTCTGAATAGGTATTTTACTTTTGTCAATAAATAATGTTCATATTTCAAAGCAGAATTCAGCTCTTTGTCTCAGTGAAAGCATTTGAAAAATGCAAGGAAACTGGAAATTATAGTAAATGTAATTAAACGTGATCCTTATACCTAACTCAGAGATGCCACTTGTGGATTATGATACAAGTAAAACTTGTGGTTTTGACTTTATCTTTTTAAGAAGAAAGATTTTTTTGTTACTGAGAATGTTTTTAAGAGACTTTTTCTGTTGTTAACAAGATCTCCGCTGAATATATCTGTATTTTGTTGTTAGCATTGCAATTTGGAACTATTGACATACAGCTTTTTGTTGATGGATCATAAAAGACTAAAATTAGCAAAATAGCTAAAAGAATCTTTTTGTTATTTATTCAAACTCCAGTGATTATTTGCTGAATCCATCTAGAAGTCTTACCAAAGTCTTCAAATACACTTTTAAGATTTTTCTGAGCTTGATTTTGGTTTTGCTTTTTCACTTAAGGAAATCGTTACTGGATATAGTTTTCCATATTAGGGAGAAAGAGAGAGAAGAGAAGAAAGTTTATTTTTCAGTTTTCTCTCTAGCAACTTGACAAAAGTTGAGGAAGTGCCCTCACCTTGAATCATCTATCTGATAATCTGGTCTCTTAGTAAAAGACAAATTTTTCTGAAAGAGCAGTAACCCAGTGTAAATGATCAGCATCACTGATTAACACCAAGGAAAAGCTTCATTTGCTTTCTCAACTCTAGTTAGTGCCAGGAAATTAGTCAGGAAATGAGGTACCTAAACACTCTGGAAAGTTTACGATTCTTTCACAGAAACATCTCTTAGCATTTCATAAACTGATACAAATAATTCTACAGATGTTTAAATGAATACATATTCTTTCTTGTT
Organism: Anser anser; assembly: GCF_964211835.1. Classification (NCBI taxonomy): domain Eukaryota; kingdom Metazoa; phylum Chordata; class Aves; order Anseriformes; family Anatidae; genus Anser; species Anser anser. Next base: position 124,548,289 of record NC_139720.1, on the reverse strand, counting down.
GTTCTACATGCTAGTAGTTTTCTACCCTCTCTTCTGGCATTTATACACATTAATAAGATCAACCCTGAGCCTCTCCTTCTCCAGGATGAACGGTCCCAGTTCTCTCAGCCTCTCCTCACAGGAGAGGTTCTCCAGTCCTCTGATCATTTTGGTAGCCCCCTGATTGACTGTCTCCAGTATGTCCATGTCTCTGTTGTACTGCTGAGCACAAAACTAGACACAGTTCTCCAGGTGTGGCCTCATCAACACTGAGCAGGATCACCTTTCTTGACCTGCTGGTGATACTTTGCCTAATGCAGCCAAGAATATTGTTAGCCTTCTTAGTGGCAAGGACACATTGCTGACTCGTGTTCAACTTAGCGTATACCAGGACTCCTAGGTCCTTTCTGGAGAGTTTCTTTCCAGATGGGTGGTTTCCAGCATGTATTGGTATATGGGGTTGTTCATCCCCAGATACAAGGCTTGGCACTTCTTGTTGAACTTCATGAGATTCTGGTCAGCCCACCTCTCCAGCCTGTCAAGGTCCCTCTAGATGGCTGTGTGGCCCACTGGTGAACCAGTCACTCCCACCAGTTTTGTGTCACTTATGAATTTACTGAGGGACACTCTACCCCATCTTCCAGATCATTAATGAAGATGTTGAACAAGACTGGACCCAGTATTGATCCCTGGGGCACTCTGCTTGTTACTGGCCTCCAACTAAACATTGCACCATGGACCACTACCCTCTGGGTTTGGCCAGTCAGCTAGTTTTTGATCCACATCACTGTGCTCATCCAGCCCATACTTAAACAGCTTCTCTTTGAAGATCTTATGGGTGATGGTGTCAAAGGCCTTCCTGAAGTCCAGGGAGACAATATCCACTGCTCTCTCCTCATCCACCAGGCTGGTCACTATAGAAGCATATCAGGTTGGTCAAACATGACTTCCACTTGGTGAATCCATGCTGACAAATCCTGATAATTTTCTTCTCCTTCAAATGGTTTCCAGGATTAGCTGTTCCATGACCTTCCCAAGGATCTAGTTGAGGCTGACCAACCTGTAGTTCCCCAGGTCCTCCTTCTTGCTCTTCTTGAAGACAGGAGTAGCATTTGCTTTCCTCCAGTCTTTGAGCACTCCTCCCAGTTGTCTTGCAGTCACATCTGTCAGCTCCCCCAGCATTCATGGGTACATCCCATCAGGGCCCATGGACTTGAGAACGTCCAGTTTGCTCAAATATTCCCTGATTTGATCCTCTTCCACCAAAGGTACATCTGCCTTGCTCCAGCCTTTCAGCTTGGCCTGTAGGACCTGGAATTCCTGAAGGCCAAATAAAACAAAATGTTTCTAAACATTAGCAAAAGTTTAGTAATTTTAAGGAAATTGAATGAAAACAAAGAAAAACAGAAAATATTGTTATTAGAAAGTATTTCCCGATCACTAAAGCAGCAGAAGATTAGAGTGAGTAATTCAGGAATAAAACATTTCTGACCAAGTGGATGTCAGTGCTTCTCTGTTTCTGTCACAGTATGGGATGTGTTTACCCTACAAAACCCTATAGATGTCAACAAATGCCAGTATTCCTTTGAAATTTTCAAACACGATGCAATAGTTTTTAATAAAAAGCACACAATTGTCTTTAATTGCTTTCTTTTATGTGAAAGTAGGCTGAAGTTTAACTTCTTACTGCTCCAGAAAGGAACAGGTAGATATAACTTTTCTGCTTTCCCCTACCTGTAATTTGGGTGCAGAGCTGGTATGATGTTACAAACCTGGCCAACTACAAATGTAGTTAAGTAGCATTTAGGGATTTGGAGACTTGTTTCTTTTATATAAGTCTAATTTTGTTCTACCAAACAAAAATACTTTAAAAAGATAATTCAGGGAAGCTTAAAATTCACAACCAAATTGTGAGCACTTGTCTTTAGCAAGAAAAACAAAAACAGAAAACATTCCACCCTACAATTTTTTAATACTGCTTGACATGCCATTATTAATTTTCGTTTATGATGCCTTTTTATCTGTGGTTCCTCAGAGAAACCTCATGCTCACCGTACAGTTCCTGAGTGGTGTTATCATTTTCATAATGTGCTGAGTATGCATGGTACTATATATTTAAAAGTGAAAACTAACATATGTTCCAAAAATACTTGATTACAATGATTTTGTGATTCAAGTTTTCTTTTTTCTTCTTCTTCTTTTTTTTTTTTTTTTTAATTAGTAGTATTCTTTCTTTATCATATTAAGCAGCAACTCCTGCTAAAATAGTAGAAGTTTTCTAGTTTTCTGCTCTTCATTTACTTCTTTTAAACCCAGGGGATGATTTTCTCTCTTGCATACAAAGACAACTCTCACTGAAGTTCATGAAAGGGAACAATGAATCATTAATTACAGTTGTAAAGAGATTCTGCATACACTAAATACTGAGGGTCACCATCACAGTGCAACTTAAGTATAATAGAAGATTTTTTTTCTTCCTTTTGATAGAAAGTTGACAAGCTCTTAAGCTTGTGAGCATATACTGTGAAGAGGAGGCTGTCTTTTTTTTTTTTTTCAAATTGTTGAGCCAAAATAACTTATTATTTGTACACTCAGTGTGTACACTCAGTGTATACAGATAATAAGAGCCATAGAATGGTCAATTTTTGATACTGCTTAAGAAAAATTAATTACATAACCCTTGCCATTCAGTAATAGATTTTGTGTACTCATATCTTCTCATGCACTCTAGTGAACAAAGTACAGATATATTCAAATAAATATGTATGTATTACTGAGAACCCAATGCACTTTTCTTCACAGTTTATGCACAGTGAGTGTGCATACCATTCAAAAAGTAAATTTCTCTCTTGTAACTACAATGGAATTATTCTGACAAAATTATCAGTAATATACAGTATACAGAAGACTTACTGCAGTATTGTTGATTGAGCAAAGAGCTGTTTGAAAGTATACGGAAAATAAAATACAAAGTATTACCTATTTTCATTCATTCCTTTTATGATTTTCCTGACCGTAGAAAGATAGTTAAAATAGAACATAATATAGTATATATTAATTTGTACTTGTTCTGTCAGGATGTTTGCATTCAACATCTGAAACAGCATGTGTTTTTGTGCGTGTATAGATTTCTGGCCTATTTGACCCTGTTTTCTCACACTGACTTTTTTATAGTAAGGTATTTTGTATCACAGTAATTCCAGCACAATACACACTAGATATGAGCGTAATTCTGTGTAATTTAAATGTTCTGCTCTGAACATAGGAACTCTGTACTTTTTTAAAAACTGTCTCCTGAATTGGTCTGTACAATATATGACATTGCTTTTCTTTATCTTTAAATGAATGCAATAAAATAAAAACTGTAAACCTCTTTGGCTTGGATCAAAACTGGTTAGATAACAAATTAAATCATCAGTGTTCACAGGAGAATATACTTTTCATATCATTTAAAAGTAAATATTTCGCTCTATCACTCACACATGGGATACATTCTCAGCTTCTTTGCTGGTCACATGTCAATGGTGTGTAATAGAAGTAGGAACATATTTTTTTGTAGTCTTTATTATAGCATCTAAATTCTTTGCTGTTTTATACAATATTAGTGACCTCTGTTTTCTGAAAGTCTAAGGAGCTATTTAATAACTTAAAGAAAAACATCAGAGTAACAATCTTTGCTTAAAATCCTTTGTAGGAGAATTGAAAACCCTAAGACACGATTTGAAAGAGAACATGCCAAGATTTTTTCTTCCTTTTTTTTTTTCTTTCTTTTAATTATACTTGAACTTTTTTTGATAGTACCTTCCTGTGAACTTCTAAAGAAATTTTATCTTTTTTTTTTTTTCCAACATTGTGCTTCCATACATCTTTTTCATCTCATTTTCATCTGAGGGAAAACAAATTAGCAATCACTTAGAATTTGTTTTTCCTCCTGATAATATTGCTGTCTGCACAGCAGTGGGAATAGGGCATGAACTTTTCCTGCTGACTGAGCACAGAACAAAGCCTTTTGTTTTGACATAGGTATTTGCTCCTTAACTTTAAAAGGGAGAAGAGGAAATTGCTGAGTAGAGACTTGGAGATAAAGAAAGCATTGCCCTAAATGTTCCACTGAGGAATGCAACAGAAAATTGAATATTGTTTTACTCATACTGCTGTTCAGTATTGAAAAGGAGAAAATAAGGAAGATAAAGCTCTTCCTAAGCCTTATGTTGCTAGATATGATAGTCTAAAATACTTATGCCCCTTTTTAACTTTTCAAAATAGATTTTCACTCTCACCTTTTCAGTATAGCGTAGAATTCTGATATTTGCTGCTGACTGAAAAATAATGGACACTACCAGGGCATTTTGTAATGTTTTGTTTTACTAGATGATAGGGACTAAGAGGAGAAAAAAAAATACGTATATATGTTAACCCCTGAAGGATTTCAGTTAAGGTAGGGAACATTTATGGGCAAAATGTGTGTGATGCACTTATGGGAGTACTAAGGATAAAAAAAAAAAAATCCCAACAGGCGTATATCACATCAGAGGTGTTATCTGGGTTTTCTGATTCCCAAATTACATCCATAGTTGTCATAATTAAAAACATTTTCAAATCTTTGATTATGATAACTTTTATAGCAGCTTTCCATATAAAATTTTCAAATAGAAAAAGAGTGCAGTCTTACTACTTCACATACTTCCTCCTCTCCTGTTCCTTTGCTTTGATCAAGGGCAGAAAGTGGGTACAGGCTTGGTTCTCTCAGTTACATCATAGTTGTATGCCTGCTGGTTCCAAGAAGCCAATAAGTAATACTATGAAAAATTAAGTGGATAATATATATATACATATATATATGTATATATTTACATGCTATATAAATTTTTGTCAGCTCACAGTAAATCATAACGAAAATGCAGTTATGGCAAATTAAAACATTTCCCAAAGTATTCTCAAACTCCAAAGGAACTGCTGGAAGTGCTCCATTAATTTTTTTTTTTATAGTCTGTATAGTCTGTGTTCTTATTGGATATACAGTATAATTCTATGTTTTTAAATGATTCAGGTGTATCTTTTTATGACTGGTTTATAGAGAATGATAAGCACTAGTAATCTGGAAATCATTTCATGGAAATAGCATGGGCTTGCTTTCAGCTTTAGGAATGCCAGGAATAGCATGAACTCCTGCTGCCAGAGTACTTATAGATCCTAGCATCTAATATGAGAGTGAAAAAGTGCTGTATAAACTTATTGTGACAGTTCTGTTTGTTCTGTAGTTCAGGGAGGAAGGTAAGGGGTTTCTTTTCATTAGGACCCTGGGCCACTCTCAAATGATAGGGAATATTTTCACTGGTGCTGGTTATTATAAAGTTCTTTGGTTGATATTCAAGCAAATAAATAGATTCATTTAACTTACAATCTGTACTGCATGGATTTTATCTAAGTACTGTGTCAAATCAGGTAGTATGCACATTTCTAGTACTGGAAATGTTTCAGAAATTTCTAATTATATTTAATGATAGGAAAAATAGGGAGTTGATATTCGGTCATGTTTTAAAATATGCTTTATAGTTAAGGAAAAGTATATGAGAAATTATAAACATAAAATAACTTGAAGGTAGGGGGGAATTTAAAATAAAATCTTGGCAAACTTAAAATTCGGACCCTCTTTTTCAGTATCTGAAGTGATGTGTAGTCAGTTCTGTGTCGCCACATGATCCTCATAACCTCTCCTGAGATTTAAAGAATATATTTCTAGAATATTGCACTACAAACCCTTACTACTTAAGAAGCTATTTGTTCCATCAGAAAACAGTCAATGCATTTTAGCTCCGTTGGAAAATGGATAGCTCAGCAAGATTTGCAAGAAGTTCAAGTACTGTTTAAAATTGTTCCTATTGTTCTACCAATACATTTCTACGAGGTCTGATAAATTTTTGTATATCAGGCCTGATACCCTGAGCTAGTCTATAAATGAAACAAGTTGCAGCTAATAGCAGTTGAAATCCAGAATTTAAAATATGTTTTATTTTTAAATTAAGCAATAATTTAACTCTGGAGCAGATAAACAACCTTGTGCAGAAATACTTGATGTCTGAATCACAGTAGCTTTGCATAAAAATGTATCTCTGTACAAATTGAATCGTGTACATATCATAGCATATTGCAATTTTTAATACTTACTTTGGACTCCGTCTTTTCAAGAATCAGCATCTTTTCAATATGCAAGTTTCAAAAGTGGTGTTTGAAATTTTCATGAAAGATAGCAAAAAATTGCTGGTCTACGCATCAAAACTATTTACGTATTACTCTTCTGATAGGGTCCAACTGGTAAGACTGGCTTCAGAATTTGTCAATCTGTAAGTATTTTAGTTTGTGTGAGATCTATGCAGTAGTAAATTTGTTTTTCAAGTCCTTTTAGACTTAGCCACTACAATACAAAATTGACTGCGCATGTGGTTAATAATTAAATACTGTTTAATTAGATTTTAAGTGCTCTGTGTGAGGATTTTATGTACAGCGAGTTTTCATGACCTAATTAGCTTCTTCAGTCATCTGCTAAAATCAAAAAATAGAAAGATGTCTTCATCTTTTTTCATCATTTCCCCGAAATGTGGAAAAAAAAATCCCATAATTTTACATTTACTGGCAAGGTCTTTGAAATCAATTTATGTTATGCTCTAGCTATGCATGCATTTAAATAAATACTCCTGTCAGAAGTGCAGCAGTGTTGAAAAGACTTACTTATTGATAAAGTCCAGCCAGGATAAAGTTAGAGAAGTAATTACAATACAGACTGTATAATCTTTTACTATAAATATTGAATAATGTTAATATTTTAGTGTAACACCCCCCCCCAGCTTAATTAATAGTAACTCACTTAAGCAATGTTTGTCAGATTCAGTAATTAAAATTTCATTAAGCAGTAATGACCATGGTTTTCTTCTTTTCACATGTGGAAAAAAAAATCTTGTGGTGTCATCTTTCCCTATCTGATTCTCCTAATTAGACTGCTGTCATCTCGCATTATGATAAATACATTTATTGCTGCTTTTTTCATCTAGTAGTGAAGAAGAAATAGATTCAGACAAACTTTTTTCTTTTTTTTTCTTCCAAAGATCAGAGTCCTCTACAGATACTTTGCTGTTAGTAATAAAAGTTTTCTATGGAATAATAGAAAAATACTTATTTCTAGATAGCTTTGTGAAGTCCCTGTGACCATTTTGAAACTAGAAGAGTTTTTTAGTTAAAAGATTTATTTTAAGAAAACCTGTGAAAGTAAAATCTGAAGGGGAATATTACATTATTTCGTCTTTTATGATTCAAACTGTAAAATTACGTATAGCTATTTCTGCACTCCATTGCATACTTGTGTAATGAGAATGTATCTTCCAGAATTACAACTACTGTTTTGTCTTCCATTCGTTCAGAATTTTCAGATTCCAATTTTTAAGCTATTCTCTTTAATTTCGCAAGTTAGTATTCTTTTCCTTTGTTGGAAAAAAAAAAAAAAAAAAAAGAAGAAGATAAACATTACTGTTTAAAATTGCTGGGCTTTAATGAAAAGACAATCAATGAACCAATGACTCAAGGGACTAGGAAAGTGTGCTCTTTCTCTCGATTTTGTAATGCCTCAATTAAAAAAGAATAAAGTAAAAAATAATCCAAAACATTAAAACAAAACAAAGCAAAAAATGATTAAATTCTGCTTATTTTGATGAAAGGACACATCAGCAGCATGTGGCGCAGTCAAGTCTTGTATAAATACTCCTCCAAGCTAGATAGCCTGGATGAAGTAAAAGGCACAGTTTAATGGCACTTTGTTGAGTATTCTCTGATTGCCATAGAATTTACACAGCTTCTTGTAGGCTTTGCAGAGCTCTGTGCTGTCACAAGCACACTGTAACTGTCAAAGCCGGCTAGCTGAAACATATATATGGACAACATTTTCATCTCTGATCACATACAATATGATTCAGTTTTGAAGCCATAAAAGTATTTCTGGAAATGGAACGTGTTCATTTACAGGAAAGCAGAAACTGGAAGGCACCTCTGAAACATATTTGATCCAACCCCTGCTCAGAGGGGGTCAATGAGAACAAGTTGCCAGGGCCATGTCCAGTTGGGTTTTGAATATCTCAGTTTGTGCCCATTTAATCTCATTTTTACTCACTCTGCCAGGTATTTATAAACGTGGAAAAGAGCATCCCGAATCTTCTCTCCATGAAGCTGAATAGTCACAGCTCTCTCATCCTCTCCTCATATGACAAATGATCAGTCCTTTAGTTACTGTCATAGCCCTTTGCTGAACTTGCTCCGGTATGCCCATGTTGCTCTCATATTGTGGAGCTCTGACTTTTGACCTTACGCTCCAGATATCCCTCCAGGGCTGATTAGAATATAAGATTCACTTCTGTTGGCCTACTCTTGATGCTTAACATGCCCCATAGTACAGTTGGCCTTTTTTTTTTTTGCTAAAGTTACTGACTCCTGTCCAACTTGGAGTCCACCAGGATGCCCAGAGCTTTTTCTGCAAAGCTCCTTTCCAGTCAATTAGCCCCTATTGTTTACTGATGCACAGGGTTAATCCTCCCCAAATATACTCATGGGTGCAGACTATCTGGTCCCATTGGCTTGTGTACTTCCAGTTTGTTCAAATGCTCCCTAACATGATCCTCTCACCAAGGGCAAGTCTTCCTTGCTCCAGACTACCGTTTTGGGATTGCTTAACGCCAGTCTTAACCAGACCAAGACAAAGAAGGGTTTGAGAAATGTGTCTTCTTTCACGTCTTTGTCATCAGGACTCTAGCCCTATTCACTAGGAGGCCCACATTTTCCCTAGACTTCCTTTCATTCAATTGCGTTCAATTATCAAATACATTATCAGTTGATGCTTTAAAATTAAATAATGAGTCAATTTATGAAAAAAATATAGATCCGCACTATTTAAGGAATAAGGTCTCTTGTTCAATATACTTGTTTACAATATGGAAGACTCACTTTGTCGTTCTGTCATCAAATATTGTTACGAAGTGGCAGACAAGTTTGTCATAAGTTTTGTTTCTGAAGTGATAAATCTGTCTTCTTACTTGGATTTACCTTAATAATTACGACTTGCCCTGTTTTTCAGAAAGGGAGAAAATGCTCAAATATTTAGTCCCTCACCCTTCTGTTCTTCCCCCCCCCCCTTTTTTTTTCTTTTTCTTTTTTTTTCTTTTTTATCTTTTGCTGGATGTAACTGAATTATTAGGACAGTACAGTATGTGTTCATACATTTAACATGTAACAGGTAATGCTAATTTATGTCTTCCCATATGGTCTTTAAGTGTCTTGGGACTACCTAAAGGTCTCTGAGAGCTGAAGTCTATTAGATACTAAATGGGAAAGCTTACAGGCTCAAGACTTCAATACCCAAGAATGCTAAGGCACACATATTTGAGTGCTCTGTCCATGCTGAATGATTTAATGAATGGAAATTTTCATTGAGCTTATAAAGCTCTAGTATTTTATATATGTCTTTTTTTTTTAGTATTGCCAACATTTATCTTCATTTGGATAAATGGGATGAGTTAGACTGACTCTTCTGTTCCCTTCTAGTTGTATTTTCTGTTATTTTTATGAAATATTTCAATTGACCCTGAACTATTTTCCATTATTTAAAGATTTTCACTAAATGAGGATTTTCACTACATAATTATGGATGGGATGCCCTCTTTTTCCCAGTATATATATGAGCCACAAAAACCCTTCTGATAAACACAAAATGTTTGGAAGTACGATAGGTAACATGCTCTTGCAAGAGAAAGATGTGAAAAATTAGAGTTATATCTTTAAAAGGTATGAGGATTTAAATTCTATTTTAGAGTCATTAATGAGTCTACTTAGGCACTTCTGTCTTTCTCTTTGCCTATAAGTGCAATACGGGATTCATATCTGTCACTTAAGAAATCTAAAAAAGAAAAGAACAAAACACCCCCCACCCCTACTTCTAATTCTAACTAAGAATATATCACACCCAGTAGGTATGAAGTCAAATAGAAATATAAATAAACTTGTCAGATTTTCAAAACCAAAGGCTTTAGAGATATCAGTTAATTTTTCCAAAAATAGAAATCCATAAGAGAATCAAAATATGTTCTAAAATGCATGTAGGTTTGCAGTTTATTTTTTTATTTATTTATTTATTTTTAACTTATAAAATCTATAAAGTATGCAATTAGGACCAAACCTTGACTGATAAGAGGCGTACTTAGCATCTACATCTGTGCCTTCATTATTGTTTTCTCTTGATGTGGATACGTCATTAGGGAACACCATATGATATTAACATGCTCTGAAATAGTAAAATCAGTGCATTTAAACTGATTCGATCTAGCTGAGGAGCTGAAACTCACTGTTTTCTAAAGAAGTCACTCTTGTTTCATAAAGCTCTTGTAGGCTGTCAGAAAGAGACGGGTTTCATGTTATTTCTTTACAATTACTTGAGGCAGTTCAAGAAGCACTATAACATGTCTGCTTTGAACGTGCAGTCAGAGTACAATTGTGTGTCAGGGTATGTCTCTTGAAGCAAAATTGTATCCATGTATATACCACCAAAGTAAAAGGAGTTAGAGAAAGTAAGCTATTTGCAGTGTTCCTGAAAGATACTGCAACTGATTTCCACTTTGCAGCAGATCCCTTTTCATCTGTTTCATACTCTTCAGCAAGACCAAATATATTATTATTTATTATTTATTATTTATTAATTTTCTTTATCTTCCACATAAATAAAGAGCATTGTTTTAGTAAGCTTCATGTTTAATTCTGGATTATTCTTCTCTCCTAGGCACATAATAAACATATTTTGAGAGAACTTTTGAAGATAAAAGATTGAACATTCTTTAGCTGGGCGTTTTCTACAGTGCAATTACACTTTTGGCAGTGCATGGGAGCTGTGGGATGTCCTCCATGCTCCGCTTCTGAGGCTCTCAAAACTTTTTAGATTTGCCATATGGTGATATTTTGACTTGAGTTAAATTAGGTAATGTAACTGAGCTTGTTTAATTTATGTACCCTTTTTCATGAAAGATGCATTACTTCACTTGTGAAGATTGTAATGAGCTATTTTTATTATAGTTTTTTGAAGTAATAAGCTATGAGTACTACTGAGGTGTCCAAGAAAGGGCAAAATGAATAAACATTTTTTTTTGTGAAGAAGTACAGTTTTCTTGACATAACTTGTGCAAATAATTGCTTTCATTGATAACTGATGTTTGTTCTGATGTCAGTTATCATAGTAAGCAATAATTACCTTTTTTTATGATAAACCCAAACATCCTAGGTTATTGCAGTGTTTTACTCAAACCAGAAATCATAAGATATGCTACCTAAAGGTTATGTACTTTTTTTTTTTTAAAGGGGGGGAGGGGGGGGGATGATAAACTTTATGTTTCAGCAGGAGCAGTCTTACTAAAAAAAATTGTAAGATGAAACTTGTTTTTGCCAAGAAATTGTACTAAAGGTGCTTCAATTCATGTTATATATATTGTAGTTAAAAGATTTCACTGATACATTTATGGTGCTCCCAAAAGTGTTTCAGGCTTGCTGTGGCTAAATTAGGGTTTTATCCATCAGATACTTCTGTTTGCTTGTGAATGTTTTGTGCCATGTTTTGTGAAAATTTCTATCTAGAAAATTGTCATAAAATCCAAGTGTTTCAAGAAAGGGCAGGAATTTATGAGCTTAAATCAGTACCAAATGTATGAAGACTGATGTTATTGGATGGGCAAGCAGAGGTTGCTACTGATGAACTCAGCTCAAAGAGCAGAAGAATTAAAAGGATACTCAGTTAAAATGAACATATTTTAAGTAATCATTGTATTGTTGTAGAGTTGAAGTAATCTGTGCCTCCAACAGCCTTTCTGGAACCAGAGAGAGTTGTTTATCGTGTTACACAAGCTTTTTGTTGTTGTTGGTGGTGGTGGTGATGTTTTTGTTTTGTTATAAGAATGTTCTTTTCAGGCAAGAAAGGACACTTTATCATGTTTCTTCAAAATGTAAAGTAAGGATTTATTACTTCATTTTTATTTATGGTGCATCTTGGTTAATAAAATGACACATTTACAAAGATAGTATAATTAGGATAAGCAAATGACTTAGTAGGAAATTTCTTGCTCTTGTGTAAGTCCTAATACTTAACGCTTAGTTCGCATATCAACTTGTTGCCTCTCTTTCATTTTCTTGTATTTGATGTAGTCTCTGTATTTGAAGTACTGCTTTTAAACTGTTGTGTAATTCAAATTTCCTCCATGATTAAAGAGCCTTAATATGGGAAGATTTTTATAACTGTTGTATACCAGCATAACTTCTGTTCCTATATGAAAATAGCTATGATAGCATAAAGCACCATTCAATAAAAAATGAATCCCCACTAGGAGGTTTAGCTGTAATATCAAAGATAAATCAATGCTACGTTTTAGTGTAAAAAGCTATAGGAGAGATGGACACATAACTACTTTGTTTCTTTCTTCTCCCTGTGCTGATAGATTGAACTAAATGTTTTGCCAAAATACCATGCTGACTGACTTCCAGTCTTTGCTTTGCTCTCTCATTCACTGTTAAATGGCAGTCCCAAAGCAGGATGTGCTGCCTTCACAGGAGGAGGCATTGAGAGGCACAGCTATGGAGTTCCTCAGGCAGGAGTCAGCAGTGCTCAGGGGAGTTGGAGAGCTAAGTAAAAACAATGGGGAGCCTGTCATCTCATAGAGGGCAAAAGACAAATGCTTCGTGTGAAAGAAAGGAAGAAAACAAAAGACTGTCACTGACTAATTATATTAAAGGAAGCAATATGTAAAAATGTTGCTGTCTGAAGCAGATCAACTAGTACTGGGAATTCCCACAAAGAATCCTGTACATAGTATCATCTACTTTTCTGTGTATGACTTTCCCCCTTCTCCACCCCCGCCCTCAACTAACATGTAGCTATTTGATTTTGATTCATGAAGGCGAAATTTCTTGCTGTAGGTCAACATATTTAAAATTCTATAAATAAAATATGCTTTTCAGCATTCTGGAGAAATAAAAAGAATGGTCATGCATATTAAATCCCTTGCAAGAACTTCAGGCTCAGTTTTTTGATCAGTTTAAGTAGACAGCATATACATTTAGAGATTATTTTCAGTAGTGTGAGGAGCAGGAATAACCATCATTTTAAACAAACAAACAAACAAAAAAAACATGGATATACTCTGTACTCTATTTAGAATAAAAAGAAAGCAAACATTTGTATTTCATCATTACCATTAGCCTCACCCAGCAAAGATTTCTTCAAAATGTATGTATAACTTACTGTTTGCTTTTAGTTGGGAAAAAAAAAAAAAAAAATAATAATAATAAAAAAAATCAGGTCATTGAATTAGATATTTTAGAAATTTTTGACATATCTCCCCCATCAACAGTTATATCAAATAGCATACTTGTTTATCTTGTTTAAAACTTATCTCTGTGTAGATTCTATTCTATGTAGATTTTTCTGTTTTCCGGTTGATTCTCCTTAATAGCTTGTTCCTGTTATCACCTATTACGCTCTTTAAATTCATAAAATAATCCTGTGGGATTTGAAGCTGGTTCAGGAGAACAGTGTCCACTGGTGCTCTGTCTATTAAAAGCTCTTAGGTAAAATATGAGTTTTATGCTGTTCAATTTACACTTAGACATGCTAGGCATCTTCTTGATCTTTCACAACCTTACTTAGAATACTACATGATGATATTACAAGGTAAAAATTGGGATGATATTCCCATAAGCAGAGGGCTTTAGGATGAACAAGTTTTTAGGAAACTTGAAACTCTTAAATAAATAGCCTTTTAGAAATGCCACTATGAGAGTAACATCTATAAGCATGTTTAAGTTTCAGAAGCCTTTCTTTCCTTTTCAGGGCATTCAAGGCATTTAGATGTCTTGGAATTAAGAATCAACAGTGTTTAAAGCAGATACTTTCCAATTGGTTAGAGAGAATCCAGGAAGCTGAATGTAATTCTCATGTACGTGTGCTGAAGGTAACTCAGAATAAGTATAGCCATTAGTAGACTTTCAGGACATATGGCAAAAGAGTAGAATATTGTAAAACTTTCTTCTGCTTTCCTAGTTTATTTCCCATTAGTGGATATACTGTGTCATCTGTTGGTATTTTCTCGTATTTGGTATTCCTGTTAGTATGTGTGTACATTCATACTTATCAGTATTAGTTAGCTTTTAAGTACGGGGACTGAATAATGTACTACAGTAAATACTGTATGCAGAAAAGTATATGTGCATTTACTAATAGAGAAAATGAATAAGTAAAAAGCTACATTTTGGATAGAAATATTTCATTTTCTTAAGCATGTGTAACCAAAGAAGTACCAAAGTATGGAGAAGGCTAAACTGAGGTGCACTTTTATAAAAGGGACTTACCACTCTCAGTCATTATTTTACCACCAGCTATTTTGCAGAGGGACACACAGGTGACTAATATGACAGGATGGAGAAAAAAAAAAAAAAAAGAGGAAAAAACAACAACACACACACACAAATGACGTGAGGGACAGATGTGAATTTATGGCCAAGGTTTGGGAATAGGAAGAAGAAAACTCATGGTAGATCACATCAAGTCATTTGTGAAACTACATCCCAAGATGTATGGAAACAAAAAGTTATCTTCTTAGGACCCATCATAATTTAGTGAGATGATATTTTTACATGTTATTTTACATTTTTACATGTTACTTCATAAATTAGTATGGCTGTACTTTTCAATTATCTGAACACTATCATCTTCGGTTAAATGATGGGAAATAAAAAACTAGAGTTAGGCACATCTCAGAAATGCACTTCTGCAGATCAAAATGGATAATATATTTTGCTTTAATAGTTTGTGTTTCTGAGTGAAACAAAAATGGATCTAAATATAGATACAATATTTGCAACTCAGAGTGCATTTCCAATAGGATAATCTAAGAGCTTAAAAGCACTAAAGATAAAACTTGAAGGTGTAGGAGCTCTGACATTTTCCATTAATAAAAAATCTGGATGCAACTAATAAAAAAGGCAAACTGTTTGGCTTTTCATCTTTATATCAAGAATAGAGTTTCATGACATTTATTTAAGCAATGTCTAAGCCTAGGACTAAGTCTTTTTGCAGTTCCTCTGACTGTGTCCTCTTAAATTCACCAAATAACTAGTTCAGTAGTAATCTGAATATGTTTCTCTAACATTTTTTTTAGTAAATGGCAGTCTTGCCATTCACTGTCGTACTCATTTTTGGCCTTTTCAACCTTAGATATAGCTCCCATTATCAAGACACCATCCAGGTAACATTATTTTAGTCTAGTTTGTGGGTACTTTTGATTCCCTTAGCTAACTTCTTCTATATGTTAAAGACAAGAAGGAAGACAATTTCATTAAATAGCTATGCTCTGTGATGTAAAGCATGGAGGAAAATATTTCCATATTACTATTCTGTATGGATTTGAAGTTAAAATTCTATATCTTGAATTTAAAACAGAGATATACAACATTTATAAATTATTAAAAGCAACCTTGAAGGAAGGATTAAAGATGTAAGGTCTTTGAAAGTATGAAGTGATAAATACACTATTGTGGAGCAGAGCAGGAAGAGGTGAAAGAATAGAGAATAATCTATTGCGCTCTCCTTATAGTCTCATTTCCTCCAGTTTATTAATGCTTAAACTTAGATCCTCATAAAGGGATTACAAGTATGTAACCAAATCTATGCGCAAGACTATATCCATTTAATTTAGTTTTAGTGGAACTTCAGAACAAAAATAATATTTTTCTTCTTCTGCAGAACTTCTGCAGTCTCTGGTCACCTTGCAAATTCCATTGGGGAAAAATACATATATATGTATATATATGTGTTTCATACAAATTAACTATGAATTTAAGAGACCATTGTCACCCAAACCATGGGACCCTCTGTTTAAAAGCCTGATAAACATGAATGAGCATGAAAATGAAAATCTTTCTCAGGAAACAAAATTATTTGAAAAAAAATAAAGCTTTAAGAGTACCTTACTGTTTAATTCCAATATACAACTAATCCCTTCTGGGTATGTTTTCTGCTAGAAGAAGAAAAAAATGCAGAAGAAAAGAATCAAGCATTAAAATATTGCAAAGCCTTCAGCATCATTCAGTATGACGTCTATTAATATAGCTTATGATTACATAAAAGCCCTGAAAATGATAGAATTAAAAAATAATAATTAAATTCTAAGGAGTTAATCAGCTGATCATCAGTGGTTTGAACTTCATTAGGTTCACAAGGGCCCACTTGTCAAGCTTGTCTAGGTCCCTTTGGATGGCATCCCTCCTTCTATTGTATCAACAACACCATTCACTTTGGTGTCATCTGCAAATTTGCTGAGGGTGCACTCAATCCCACAGTCTATGTTGTTGATGAAGATATTAAACAGTACTGGTCTCAGGACAGACCCCTGACATACACCATTTGTCACTGGCCTCCACTTGGACATAGTTCCATTGATCACCACTCTCTATGTGTGACCTGCAATCCTTATCCACTGAATAGTCCACCCATCAAGTCCATATCTATCCAATCTGGAGACCAGGATGTCAGGTGGGACCATGTCAAAGGCCTTTCAGAAGTCCAGGTAGATGACATTGATCAGTCTTTCTTTGTCAACTGATGCTGTCACTCCATCGTAGAAAGCCAGCAGATTGATCAGGCACGATATGCCCTTGGTGAAGCCATGCAGGCTGTCTTGGATCACCTCTTTGTCTTGCATATGCCTCGATATTGCTTCCAGGAGGATCTTTTCCAAAATCTTGCCAGGCACAGAGGTGAGGCTCACTGGTCTATAGTTCCCCGGGTCCTTTTCTAGCCTTTTTAAAAATGGGAGTGATGTTTCCCTTTTTCCAGTCACCAGGGACTTCACCTGACTGCCAGGACTTTTCAAATATGACAGAGAGAGGCTTGGCAACTACATCAGCCAATTCCTTCAGGACCCTAGGATGCATGTCATCAGGCTCCATAGACTTGTATGTGTTTAGTTTCATCAGGTGGTCTCGAACCTCCTCTTCACTTAGAGTGGGAGGGACTTTGCTCCTCCAACCTCTATCTATGGGTTCAGGGAAACAAAAGACATGGGAATCCTTACTATCAGTGAAGGCTGAGGCAAAGAAGTTGTTGAGTACCTCAGTCTTCTTCATGTCTATTTTTACCAGTTCACCCTTCTCATACATCAGAGAGGGTATATACTCTCCTTGGCCTTAGCAATCTATCTATAGAATCCCTTCCTGTTATTCTTTACGTCCCTTGCCAAGCTCAGTTCCATCTGTGCCTTGGCTTTCCTTATCCCATCTCTGCATATCCAGACAGCATCCCTGTACTCTTCCCAGGCCACATATTCCTGCTTCTGCTGCCTGTGCATTTCTTTCTTGTGCCTCAGTTTGACCAGCAGGTCCTTGCTCAGCCATCCTGGTTGTCCACCCTCCCTGCCTGCTTTTTTACACAGGGAAATGGAGAGTTCTTGTGCTCTAAGGAAAGCATCCCTAAAGAGTCTCCAGTTCTGCTCAGCTCCTTTGTCCCTCAGGACAGTGTTCCAGGGGATCTTGGTTACTAGGTCTTTAAATAGCCTGAAGTATGCTCTTCGGAAGTTCGGGGTCCTGACTTTGCTCTTTTCCAGGTCCATATTCCTCGAGATCACAAATTCAACCAGGGCATGGTCACTGCAGCCCAGACTGCCTCCAGTCTTTACCTCTCTAATGAGCTCTTCCCCATTGGCGAGCACCAGGTCAAGTAGTTTTTTCTAGTCAAGTTCTGGTTGGTTTGTCTAGTACCTGGACCAGGAATTTATCCTCAATGCACTCCAGGAATCTTCTGGATTGCTTACAGCCTGCTGTGTAGCTTTTCCATCAGACATCTGGGTGGTTGAAGTCCCCCATCAGGATGAGAGTGTGTGAGCGCGATGCTTCTTGCAATTGAAGCAAGAATGTCTCATCCATGGGCTCCCCTTGATCAGGCAGCTTGTAGTAGACCCCAACCACAAGCTGTCATTTATTGATGTGGTCTTTAACTCTCACCAACAAGTTCTCAACCTGTCTGTGGCTGTTTCTCAAAGGCAACTCTTCACAATCAGTTACTTCCCTAATGTAGAGGGCAACAACCCCTCCCTTCCTTCCCTGTCTATCTCTTCTGAAGAGTTTGTAGCCCTCTTTTCTAATGTTTTCTCTTCCCCTGCTCTAATGTGTGGTCCTTCCCACAGGGTGCCACCCTTCCCAAACTGATCGTGTGTGGGCATATGGGTCCGAACCATGGGGCCCATCCATCAAACTGCTCCAAAACGGGTCCCCCACAGGCAGGAGCAGATTCCCTGCTCCTGCGTGGGCTCCTCTCCATGGGTTGCAGCTCCGGCCCGGGGCCTGCTCCTGCAGGGGCTCTCCATGGGGTGCAGCCTCCTCCAGGCCACATCCACCTACTCCATATGGGCTCCTCCACAGGCTGCAGCTCCGGCCTGGAGCCTGCTCTCCATGGGCCACAGCCTCCTTCAGGCCACATCTACCTTGAACCGTGTGGATTCCTCCATGGGTTGCAGTGTGGAAATCTGCTCTTCTGTGGTACCCATGTAGGGGGATAGTCTGCTCCACCATGTTCTTCTTCACAGGCCTCAGGGAAATTTCTGCTCGAGCGCCTGGAGCACCTCCTGCCCTCCTTTTGCACTGATCCTGGTGCCTGCAGGGCTGTTTCTCACACCTTTCTTTTACACCTGCTGTTGCAGAGCAGGTGTTTGTTTGTTTGTTTTTCTTTCTTTTCTTAAATATGCTCTCACAGAGGTGTAAACAACATCACTTATTGGCTCGGCTCTATGCAGTGGTGGGTCTCTGTTGGAGCAGTCTGAAACCGGCCCTTATCTAAAATGGAGCAGCTTCTAGACTCTTCTCACAGAGGCCACTCCTGCAGTCCCCTGCTACCAAACTCTTGCCACATAAACCCAATATAGCAGTTTGTAGGATCTGTATTTCCACATTTATTGTGTACCTAGTCCTTGTCTTTTACTGTGAACACAATCATCTTTCCTCAATATGAAAAAATATATGTCTCCATGATCCATGAAGGGATAAATCTAGATTACCTAGGAAACTTACTATATAACACATAAGAGAAGAATGGAACAGCAAATATATGATTGTCTGAAATGCTACCAAAATGTATTAAAATCAAAATACCAAGAAAAAAGAATTATAAGTATCTTGCATAAACAAGATAATTAGGAAGTTATTTGGGGAGGGGATTAGCTAACTGTATTCATAAATCATATCTGTTTTGAAATCCCCATTCAGAGATTTCCAAATGTCAGAGTAGTAACCAGAGGACTCTGGGTAAAACACATGCCTGGAATAACTGCATTTCTTTCCCTATGAAAGAAATCTACTCCATAACAAATGAATACAATTGCAATTGTAATAGAAAAGGAGAAATAAGAAATTTTAAAATAGAAATCATAAGTAGAATTTGTTGTGCTTCATTCATATTAAAACAAAAACACAAAGCTCATTCTGCTGTGTCAATGAAGAACTTTGTAAATGATGTATTCATAGTCACCACTTATCCAGCAGAGATGCTGCCATTATTAAAAGGAATATAGATGAGTTAGATAAAACTCTGCATACATACGCAAACAAATGTGATTCTTTCCCTTCTTTTTTGATTATACATGTTATTAATGTGATTTGTGTGAAAGAAGCTGTGTATTTCAAGTATGTTGTCTTATTGCATATGCTGCCATATTCTTGTAATGCATTATTTTCTATTTCCATTGCATTTAGTATGTTGTAAGTAATATACCAGAAAATTATCAGATATTTAGGGGGAGGACAACTTTTCAATAGAAAAGAAAGTTTGGAGTTCTAGTCAAAATGTGAATATCTGAATATCTTTTATTCATCAAGATTCTAATAAGGACGATTTTTATATTATTATTATTTTTTTCAAAATGTCTGTTTCAATATCTGTTATAAAAAAAGTCTGCTACAATACTTAATATTCCAGTGGACTGCAGAGCAGATGTGTTTACAGTTACTATATGAACCCTTGAGCATTTTATGAAGTTTGAAACTGAAGGCTTTATAACTACTTTATTGTATGGTAGCATTTAAAAACTAAGCATATTTTACCTTGAGAACAAATACTTGCTGCAATTCCTGATGCAATAAAATACTGGTCTTTATTTTATTTTCATAATGAGAGAATCCATGTGTCCAAAGCTCAATTATAGTTGGAGCTGGCCAGCAGTGTGAGGGACAATAAAAACAGCTTTTATAAGTATGTTAATAGAAAAAGGAGGACCAGAGCAAACATTGGTGCAATAGTTGATGAGGAGCATGTAACAAACAGGGACATAGACAAAGCAGAGATGTTGAATGCATTTTTCGCCTCTGTCTTCAACATCAGTGATGGGTTCAGTGACCCCATGTTCCCTGAGTTGAAGGACTGTGACTGCAGGAACGATAAACTCCCAGTTAACTTGTGTGGGATTTACTGCTCTATTTGGATGCGTATAGGTCCATGGGGCCTAATGGGATTCATCCCAGAATACTTAGATCAGAAGGCTGGCTGATGTCATTGCAGGACCTTTCTCAATTATTTTTCAATGGTCTTTGGGAATCTGGATTGGTCCTAGTTAAGTGTAAGGTGGCAAAATGGGTCCCAGTTTTCAAGAAGCTCAAGAAAGAAGATCCTAGCGATTAAAGGCCTGTCCATCTTGCTTCAGTGCCTGGTAAAATTATGGAGAAGATTATTCTGGGAGTTATTGAAAAACACCTAAGTGTGTCATTGGTCAGAGCCAACATGGATTCACTAGGGAAAGGTCATGTCTAACAAACTTGTCTATGACAAGATCACCCAGCTAGTTGACCAAAGGAAGCCAGTCGATGTAATCTTTCTGGATTTCAAGTAAAGCTGTTGATACTATCTTTTACGGTATCCTTCTGGACAAAATGATCAGAATACAGTTAGATAAAATCATAATAAGATGGGTGAACAGTTGGCTGATGGGTCAGGCCCAGATGGGTCTTGTAAATGGGATTACATTAGGCTGGTGACCTGTCACTAGTGGGGTTCCCCAGGGCTCCATTTTAGGACCAGTCCTCATGGTCAGTGCTTTTATACATGATTTGGATAAAGGACTTTAAGGTTTTTTGAGCAAGTTCATGGATGATACCAAATTGGGTGGAGCTGATGACTCTGGAGAGGGTGGTGAGGACTTGCAGAGAGATCTTGAGAAATTAGAGAGCTGTGCAATCATAAAAAATATGAAGTTTAACAAGAGAAAGTACTGGATTCTGCACCTGGGAAGGAACAACCCTGGTTATACATACAGACTTGGGGATGAGATGCTGGAAATCAGCCACACAGAAAGGGACGTGGGGGCTTTGTTTCACAGCAAGCTGAACGTGAGCCAGCAGCATGCCTTCGTGGCCAGGAGGGCCAACCACATCCATTTTTTTTATATATATTTTTTTTTATTTTTATTTTTACATCATTTATTTTCGGTGAAAAAAAGTATAGGTATTCAATAAATACATATTTTTCACAATTACGTGAAACTGCTGTGAAGCCTGGTTAATTTACTTAGAAAAAAACAAACAAACAAAAAAACCCTACCACACACACTGAAAAACTCAGTCTGCCTGTAACCACAGTGGTTAATGGGAGCTTGAGGAAATAATGAAAAATGTACTGCAAGCATGAATCACCCCAGAGAATACCAATCTACAATCAGTAATTTTACTGTCACAACCTGAAGTTTTCACTATGAGGTACTGTGCAGACACTAAAATGAGAGAAAAAAACATTATGCACTTTGAAAAGGTATTTCAGACCCATAGATTACTGGTGTCTGTACTATACAATATTTACTTGAAGTTTACCTAAGGGTGATAGAACTGCTGACTCGATACAGGGGTAGTGATTTATTCAGACATCCGTAAAGTTGACTAAATATTATTTTAGTGTATAAATTCTTTTATAAATCCACCAACTAAAATAATTTATAATGATTGAAATACTAAATTCAGGTGAATTATCACTGTTGTACACATAGATAAACTGCAGCACCAGTGGATACTAATGTGAATAATGAAAGGAATAAAATTATGAAGTCTTGAAAATCTTCCTCCAAGTCAGGAACCATTTGAATGGCTGTTACTTGGTGATTCACTACTAATATTGCCCAAAACTATTACTTTTTCTGGATTTACAACCTAAATCAAACAAACAAAAAAAGGATTAAAAAGAAGCTTAAAAATTCCACCATTTGTACAGTAATTTTAGTTGCTTTGTATGTGATGATTTAACTGGAATTCATTTGAATTTTAATAAATATTTTAATAGGGTATTGTTGTATGTTAAAAATATTATTTATTCTCTCTGTGTGTTATGTATGGTGTGTTAACATTGCAACCTTTTCATGACTTATCTTAACCCACTTTATGCTTAAAAGCAAACTGAGTTTCTAAACAAAAAGTCGATCCATCAAAAAACATTGTACTGTCTCCTTCGGTATCTCTGTGTTTGTTTAGGTCAGCAAGAATCGTAGAATCATAGAATCAGAGAATGGCTCAGGTTGGAAAAGACCTCAAAGATCATCTAGTTCCAACCCCCCTGCCACAGACAGGGATGCCACCCACTAGATCAGGTTGTTCAGGGACTCATCTAAATTGGTCTTGAACACCTCCAGGGATGAGGCATCCACAACTCTCTGGGCAACCTGTTCCAGTGCTTCACCACCCTCTGAGTGAAGAATTTCCTCCTAACCCCCAATTTAATTCTCCTCTTTTTTAGTTTAAAACCATTCCCCCTCGTACTGTTATTATCTGATTGAGCAAAAAGGTGCTCTCCATCTTTTTTTATAAACACTCTTTAAATACTGAAAAGCTGCAATGAGGTCACTCTGGAGCCTTATCTTCTTTAGGCTGAACATCTCTCTCAGCTGTTCTTCATAGGAGAGGTGCTCCTGTCCCTTGATCATCTTTGTGGCCCTCCTCTGGACCCTCCCTAATAGATCAGCATCCTTCTTTTGCCTGGGGCCCCAGGCCAGGATGCAGCACTCCAGGTGGGGCCTCACAAGGGCAGAGTAGAGGGGGACAATCACCTCCTTCAATTTGCTGGCCATGCCTCTGTTGATGCAACCTAGGATACAGTTGGCCTTTTAGGTTGCAAGCGCACACTGCTGGCTCATGTTGAGCTTTTAGTCCACCAGAACCAAGTTCTTCTCTCCAGGGCTGCTCTCAATGAGTTCCTTACCCAGTCTGTACTCGTGTCTGGGATTGCTCCAGCACAGGTGTAGCACCTTGCAGTTGAACTTGTTGAAACTCATTAGGTTCATGTGGATCCACTTTTCAAGCTTGTCCAGGAATGAACATAAATGAAGCAATAGATATATGCTGACTATCAACCGATTAAGATCATCTTAAGTAATGTTTCATATTTATGTGCATTTTTCATTTTTAGCAAAGCCAGCAATTATTGAAACAAGCATCATAAGAAAACATCTTCTATTACAGTATTATTGTAAGAGAATAAGTTATTGGATTTGGAAAAAAAAAACAACAACAACACTTTATAATCAGTAATGAAACAAAACTAAATGAAGATTCAGTGATATGAATGAGAATTGTAGAGTATTATTTGAAATGATGGCAGGAAGACTGAAATTCTAAATTTTACAATCAGTTTTCAGTGCAAAAGTAAGTTAAGTTTGCCTGTATTTTAAAAAAATCTTAGGACAATTTATCTTGATACATTTAAAAGAAAATATTTGAGCTTCCCTCATTAATCTTTATCACACAGACTAGTCTAGATAAGTGCCAGACATATTATAAACATTGATCCTGCAAATTTTCATATTTCACACTCTTTGCATTTACAAATATTTCTAAGGAGAGTGAAGAGTTGCATATATGCATGACTGTAGCCCCAGCAATTTATTTTTTTCCTGTTACCCCTTCTTGAATGAGAGAAAATCAGGATTGAATGGCAGTAAAAAATACTAAATGGCAGTAAAAAATACAGGTCTTCTTCTGAAGTTAGAAATGAGAGATATCTTGGGACTAGCTAATTCATGGACAAGATTGTTTTCTCTCTTTAGCTAACTTCTAATTTGCATAGAATATTTAAATCACAAACATACTGTGTGAATAAGCAAGAATTTCTAAGGTGTTGGAAATAAGAGTAAGGCAGGAATTACTGCATTCTAAGTACTTCCACGTGGATTCCCTATTGCTGTGGAAACTAGGTAATGATTTATTTGTCTCACTTTGATTCCAAGAGGAAAGGAAACCTTGTGTGGTTTCAGAGAAAGAGATGAAATATAGAAGTAACGATTATAGGAGAAATTCTAATTTTTAGCTGAGTGACACAAGAATGCAGTGTCTGCTAACTTTGTTGGCATCTCTGAATTACAAATTCTTTTTGGCTTGTCATTGTGTGAAGGATTTTCTAGATACTTGAAAACATCCAAGGAAAAATAGGAAAAAGAAAGATGTCAGTTTTATATGAGCTTTGGGATTATGTTGTTAATTTTTTTTAACAGTGTGAAGTATCTGTGCACATAAAGACTCCATGGTTCTTTTGAGCATGACAAGGGGAATCATTTAAAACTATTAGGTTTGCTCTTGAACCTTTTCGATTCGTTTAGGTTACAGGTCTCTCTAGAATAATCCCAGATCCTGTGTTTATGTACATCTTCTCACTGTTAAGCAAGACTCTTAGCCCCCCTAGTAAACATGGCTGGCAAGCTCTACCAGCAAACTAGGAAGAGCTTCCATCCTTTAGCATAGCTTTCTGACATTGTAAAAGCCTGCTTTCTGACATTGTATCTTCTGAATTAACTTGAACACGTTACAAAGCTGTATCAATGACAAGCAGTGAAATATACTGGTAGCAATTATATACTTTAGAAAGCTTTAATTATTACTAGCCTCTAGCATTTAATATCTATGATTTTCTCTAAGGTGCTTCAGCAGGCGTTGGTTTAAGAGGTTAAGATCCTAAAAATAGTGCACAAGAATAATACTCATTTCACTTAAAACTTTCTAATTCATAAATCATAATAAAGTTTCTTAATCTTCCACTGAATAGATGAGTAAAACTTTCCCTTTGACTATAATGTTCCAATGCCATGTAATCTTCAAATTGGACATGAAGATTTTTGTTGTGTTTTGTAACAGAACTCTTTTCTTATGGCTAATAATAATAATAATAAATAAATAAAGGAGAAAAAAAAAAAAACTACCTCCTTTAAAAGTTGAGTACGCTAAGGTAATAGCCGTGAGGTACCTTTTGTTTATCCACAGCAGCAGGGGTTTTACTTTCAATTTTACAGTTATCTTCTCGTTGTTCTTGATTATTTATTTTACCTTTGCTGTCAACATGTTGGCCATAAAGAATACAAGGTCATGCATACAATGTTGAAAGATATAGAAATATGTAGGCTATTTCTGTATAAAAATTTGAAAGCATTCTCAAATTTATGACTTGAGTCACAGCCATGAAGACAGCATTAAAAATCTCTTTCTTCAAACCAAAATCTTAAGTAAGGATACTCTTTGGATCTAGCTGTTCATTTCTGGAAAGTTACATAAAATGCTTGAAATGAAAAACTGAACAGTTTCTGGTATCAAGTTTGTTTTATAAAGACAAAAAACAAAACAAACAAAGAAACAAAAAAACTTTTTTTGGTAAACTTTTGTTGTTATTTTCAAGAATAGGACAGATAGAATTTATTCAAAATTGCAAAGAGGAAATGAGGAGAGAGGTAAGGTAAAAGGATAACATATGCAGGCATATGAAACAGTTTATTTTCCTCCAATTAGGGGAAAGTTCTTAAGCATTTGAAGATGATAGTTGTTAGTTAAGAAGTGTTATCAGAAGCGTTATAAGAAGCGTTTCTAATTCTAGTGACAGACTAACATACCAATTCTAGCATTTTTAAATATTTGTCTGAAAAAAAAAATCATTTTCATAAGCATGACAGTTGCCATAATTATATGGAGTAGAATCCTTCCCAGACAAAAATATTGTAAATTTTAAGTCAGAAAAGTGCCTAAAACATTTAATTTGTTGTTTACTACCACTTAAGGAACTAAAATCAATAGTTTAGAATTTGCATGTTAGTTGAAAATGAGTTTGTAGATATTCAATTCAAATGAACAGCATTTTTACATTTAAAAATGTACACGGAGAAGAGGACACTGAATAGTCAATTGAATGTTTTTTGTAGACTTGTCAGACCTTTCTATAAGTCCTCAGACTAATTTCCCTGAAGAACTTTGTAATAAGTAAGTAATTTCTCCAAAAAAAAATAAAATAAGGAGAATAATATAACTAATATGAACATGGCCAGGAGGTAAGATTTAGTATTCCCACTCCTGAAAAAGTTGTTGGAATTGACATTACTGATTATTCACAAAGCAAATAAATTAGAATCATTTTGAAGCTGCTGATGAAATCTTCCAAAAGCAGGTGTTTTCTACCAAAGTCTACAGAAGTTCAAAAAGTATACCTGATAAAGTGCTTGGCCAGCTTTAATATCTAAGAAGGTGCAAAAGTTAAAGTAGTTTATTCTGCAAGTGTGGAAAGTTTTAAAATTTCGTGTGACTTTACAAATACAGAAGACAAGAAAACTAGCTATTTTAATGCTATCTATCTTAAAACTTAATACCAAACTAAAGATTAGGACAATGTACTGTGCATATGCTGTTAATTTAGCATATCCGGTAAAGACAAAAGGTTTTGAGTTTCAGCCAGTGTTTCTTGTCCTGTTGAGCTCACAGTTGATGTTTTTTTCATTCAAATTCTTTATCAGAGAAGGACTATTTGGGAGTCTACTAGCTTTGTAGGTCTGTCAGTTCTATGTTGTCCATCCATTGCTGTTGCAAGTATGGGTCCCAAGTACTTAATTTTTATTTTATATTTTAAAGACTTTTTTTGCTCATTTTTTCTTCCCCTTGATGTAAACTTAAGCTTTGAAATAATGTGGTGGAGGTGTTGTTTGTTTTGTGATTTGGCTGGGGTAGAATGGACTAAATCTATTTAGAAAAGAGAAATGAATAGTTATGTCTGCCTGTAGATGAGCTTTTTCGTTACTTATAATGGAATTGGAGCTAATTATCCTGTGCTATGGAAGAGCACACCATTTCCACTTGTAAAATCAGTATCTCCTGCTTTCTTTTTCACCTTCTGTTAACAACATTGACCTGGAGAGAATGGAGGTGAACTCTGAAATATTCTCTGCATGAAACAGATGGATGACTCAAACTTAGTTTTATAAAACAAACGATAGTGCTGACCATCAATGTTGTAAGAATGGCTTACTTATTACTAGAATGTGGAATTAACAAATGCTTTTTTTAGATGAGGCCCCTAGCTGGAATAGCTGTCTGTGACAATACAGCAATCTTCAAACACAGTGAAATCATAAACTATACTACACATATTGTACTGCATAACATTGTTTCATCCGTTTATACTGTCCCTGTTGGCCACTTTACATGAACACTATAATCAGGCTACTCTCAAACAGACTTCATAGTGTTCCTAGGCACTGGGTCTCCCTTCTCTTCTTTTTTAAAAAATCATTACTAGCTGTTACACAGAGCTTTTAGATGTGTTACTGTGTTTGGAATACTGAAACAACTAAAATATCTGAAAAAAAAAAAAGTCTAGAATATCTAAACAGTCTGTTTGGAAACATTTGCATTTTTATATCATAATTGGATTCTCAAGATTTTAAAGTACTGTAGAAAAAAAGTGTTCTGGCAACTTTCCATTCCTGTAGATCCTTTCAAATAAACTGCTTTTACGTGACTTCAGTACCTCTTCTAAATTGTACATCAAATGGTCAAGTTCTGCTGGAAATCCTACTGAAATTACCATCTCCTTTTATACAAACTGTGCCTTCTTTTAACTTGTTCTTTAATATCTCTCTTGTTTGTTTTGTACTGTTTCTTCAGTTCTGTTTAAATATCAAGACTTTTTTTTTTTTTTTGCCTCCATTTCTACTTCTTGCCATTATTTTCCCTCTTATTACCTTGATTTTTGCCGCTCATAGTTCTCCCCTCTTTTCTTTCTGGGTATACCACTCAATCCAGATCCACTAGAAAATATTTCCCTTTCTTTCTTGTAAAGCTACATACTAACTGAAAGTTCCTGGTTCTTCAGCTGTGCAAGTATTTTTAAATACCTCTATTTCGTGTAATTCTATACAACTGTTATCCCTGATGGAAACATTAATAGAAAAGATTAAATACTGAATTTTGTGGTCAATATGAAAATGTGTAAGATAATTTCACTGTGTATTCTTAGCACAAATAAGCACGTCACATCATCAAGAAATGGCTGAAGGTCACACCAATAAAATGCAATTCTGCTATCAGTATCAGACTCCCTGAAAGAAAACAAAATATTGCTAGATGTAGAATGCACACTTGGTAACTCATCTGTCCTGTATAAGTTTGTTTTGAGTACGTAGGGGAGAACTGGAGAAAGCAGGAAAAAGGGAATCTCCGCATAACACTGTCCTAAACTGCCTCAATCAAAGTAGTTACAAAGTCATTGATTGACAGTAGACTGAGTCTGTTACATTCTGTTTTTCTGGATAATCTCTTTATAAGTAGAGTTGAGCTCTTCAAGCCTCATGCATTGAGGATAAATTACTTCAATAAAAAATCTATTAAAGAAAGTTATCTCCAGGATTCTGACACATCTGGACAGATGATACATGTAATCCGATAATCCCTGCTCTAATTGGCAACAATAGAGTTTTAGATACAGATCAGTTTTGGCCCAGATTAGTTAAATGCTGAAAATTATATTTAACAGAGCAATAGCATTTCTCGCAGCTAAACAACGACCTGAATACTGGTGGTGTTTTTTGCTGTGTCAGGATTACTACCAGTGATTGAATATTGGACTTCTTTGGACTGTGTGTTTACTGGAAGCAAATTTCTTTTAAGAGTGAGTTATTATTAAAAACTATTTCTACTTAGGATCAATGAGAGAAAGTACCTCAAACTAGTCACTGAACTTTTCTTGCCTGTGATGAATTTTTCCCAGCTGACATGGTGACAGAAGAGAGGAGAGGAGAGGAGAGGAGAGGAGAGGAGAGGAGAGGAGAGGAGAGGAGGGGAGAGGAGGGGAGAGGAGGGGAGAGGAGGGGAGAGGAGGGGAGAGGAGGGGAGAGGAGGGGAGAGGAGGGGAGAGGAGGGGAGAGGAGGGGAGAGGAGGGGAGAGGAGGGGAGAGGAGGGGAGAGGAGGGGAGAGGAGGGGAGAGGAGGGGAGAGGAGGGGAGAGGAGGGGAGAGGAGGGACCATAAAACTTAATTGTGTTTAACCAACAAAAGAATTGGAGAGGAAAATCTGAAATGACTACAGCATTAGTTATATTAAGAAGTATAATCCCAAAATCCCTATCATTCCTAGTAATTAGTTGGTAGCCTCTCTTATTTAAACTACTTATCAGTGTTTGACCAATCACAGATTGTTAAATTATTTTTGATATTTTTCAGAAGATTTGTTTTAGTGCTTACAAATTTATTTCCAACTTTAATTTCTTTTATTTTTTCAAATGTGATTGCATCCTATATCTATATATAGATTCATGGGTTAGTCACAATACAGTGATCACAAGCTCTTCATAGAAAAACATTCCGTTGTCAGACTGTTGCATTTCCCAGAGCGAATGTGCCTCACAGTAGAGGCTCCCATGCTGCTGGTAAGTGAGGGACTTTTGCATTGGTCAGTAAGGGGAGAATGTTGTAATCTCCATCTGCCACATGAAGAAGTTGCTGAAGAAATGGTTAAAACAAAAATAAGAGAAATAAAATTCCAAATGAATTCTTAAGAGCAGGAGTATAACAAGCTATCTAACGTCAGATGCATAGTACTGTAGTTGTTTTAGAATATAATAGAACATAGTAATAATCTAATAGAATATTCTAATAGAAATAGAAATCAATAATTTAATAGAAACATTTTAATAGAAGTAGAGTATTTTTATAAATTTCCTATACTATCCCGATCCCTTAGATTTTCCGTTTCTGTAATTCCTTAGTAAATATGCCTGTGTCCTTTAATTCCTGAGGCAAAACACGTATCATATGCATGCTACATATTCAGTCTATTACTTGTGAGAGTCAACATGACAGTGTCTCATTTATGTTTTGAAGAAGTATTTTTACAGTTTCAGAAGAGTATAGTAAAGAAGAGATTAAGCATATTCTTTGGAAGGTAAGGGAATTAAGAAAGCAAATCCTATATTTTTCTGTTTCCCAAATACATAGTACATAGGAAGCTCTAGCCTATCAAAGTACCTGGCAAAGAGCTTCAAGACTGCTCTGGTATGATCGATGAACTGTTTAATTTCTATTCCTGCTTACTCCTTGAACAGTTTGATGAAGCTGCCTGAAGAATTTTCAGTTTAAATCAATTTCTTCCACTAACTTATGTGGTACATGTTCTTCCCTGGTAATAAGTGGGCAGATATCATTTCCATGTTTTGGGGCTAAAGAAGCCATTTCCTTTTAAAGCTCCCTGGTAAAATTCTGATCACAAAAAGCAAAATATGACACATTCTTTTCCAGTCTCCTATTTTGCTGTGTAAATATAACTTTCTTCATACTTTAAATTGTCCAGAGGAAATCTATCTCCACTTCCTTGGTTATAAAAGAGTTAGTCTTGCCTTTACCGTTACAAACAGAAACTTCAAAAGGCAAAAAAAGCTTCCTCTAATACTGATGTGGGACTGTGGGCTAGAGTTTATGACTTTTGTATGAAACTATGTAGGGAACATCAAACAAATAAGGCAAAATCACCATGCTGCCTTGAAGTTCTTAAATAGGTGGAAGATCTCTAACTGCAATGGAGGAGGAAGTTCAATATAGTCTACAGGTCTGAAGATAGTATTAAGGGATCATTACAATAATGGTGATGTTTCCCTGTGATCTGAAAAAGGTAGAAGTGAACTGAGCAGTGATGAAGTAAAATTCTATGTACTTCAAAGAAATGTATAGTGGGAACATAAAATATTCCATCTTCTGAAATAAAATATCGGATGCTACACTATAAGAAACAGTAATGGAACAAGTATCACTGAGATTTAGAGCATACATGATGGTACTGAAAGGGCTGAGCCTGTTACTTTAATTGAGCAGAGTTTTTATCTTTTCATAAACCTTCACAACAACATTTGAAATGGAGTCCTTTGCTGCTGCTGCTTCCCTCACATCACTTGTTTTTTTTTTTTTTTTTCTTTCCTCTTAAGGAGTGGTGTCCTTCAAATTGTAACACTTTCACTCTGTACTGCAAACATAGTTCTGTTCCCTGGCTGGTTTCATAGAATGATATGTGGCTTAAGTAAAGGGAAGAGTAACTATAGCATTGCTGTCAGAGAAATCAATGAAAAATATCAGCCTGATGCCTCAAAAATTAACTATTTTTAAGGTAATAACAAGGAATTAGTCTTAGACAGGTTTTTTTTTTTTTCATAGTGAACATTTTGATGTAGGTTGGATTTTTGTAGCAACTGATCAGTACAGTTTTGTATCAGAAGTATCTTCATACAGACCCTGATATCTCATATCTTTCAATGTCAGTGCTGAACAATTGTTTAATTGTTCTCTGAGGGCAATGAAAGGATATTCATTGACTTCTACATGCACAGTTAATGATAGGGCAAGGGGGGATGGTTTTAAACTAGAAGAGGGGAGACTTAGATTAGATGTTAGGAGGAAATTCTTCACTCAGAGGGTGGTGAGGCACTGCAACAGATTGCCCAGAGAAGTTGTGAATATCCCATCCCTGGAGGTGTTCAAAATAAGGTTGAACAAAGCCCTAGGCAACCTAATCTAGTGGGTGGTATCCCTGCCCATCCCAGGGAGGCTGGAACTAGATAATCTTGAAGGTACCTTCCAACCCCAGCTATTCTATGATTCCATTGAGTCATTCTTCCATGATAAAATGTATTTTTTAATATAGTGATTATCTTAACTTTTCAAATAATTCAGTCAAATTTAATTCAGTCAAACCAAATTTGATACTAAAATAAATGTTCAACTTTAAATCTTGTTTCATCTTAAAGGGCTCTTTGAACATCTCTGAGTATTTCTGAAAATCAAATATTTTACCAAGTTTCCTAAATTGGGTGGTTAATATCTACCTTTCAGCTCTACTTTCTGGTAAAAGAAAAAAATAACAACGAACAAAACAAGCAAACAAATAAACAAACAACAAAACAAAGCAGAGAGAAAGTGGGGAGGGCGGGAAGCAACAAACATAAGGTCTTATGCACTTTTATATATTTTTACATCCGTAGGTTATTCTTATTTTAACGTTCTTTATATTTTCAAGTACTGTTTATACACTTTCTCTCCTAAATGAAAATAGTGAAATTTCTGAAAATGCTGACATGAAAAGCTACCTGTCTATGATATCAATTGCTTCATGCAGGTAATATGTACAGTATTCTTTTTGTTCAACACTGGCAGCAGACATAGGGCAATCGTCACCTTATTACATTTGGTCAATGCAGCAGTGTTAGTGTTACCCTGTGTGTGGAAATGTGGAGCATAGGTACCTCATTAAGAGAGAAATGTGTCATTCTCCAGACCTTGAGTTTTCTCTTCCAAGAAAATTGACAAGAAAATTGAAATCCAATCTTGGAATCCAAGAAAATTGAAAAAAGCAAATTCTGAATTGGGTTTTAAGATATTCATAGCTGTTTGGAAGTTATTATTGAACTGTAATAGCTGTCTTTTTTTTTTTTTTCTGCTAAATTATTTATTTATAAAATCTTTAATATTTATTCCTATAAAGGAATATGTTGAAAATTCTTTCTCCCAATATGGTGCAAACAAACTGAGAATTTTCACAGGTTCCACAAGTTCTAGTAAATTTTATGCACTCTCTTGTTGCTTGCTAACTTTATGATTTTGAGGGGCATTTATGCTAAATCTGAAAACAAAGTCCAGTTTGCCAAATTTATTCTGAAAATTATGTTTTCTGATACTGAACATATATGAACATATATATACTGAACATATATATGAAGGATTTGGATGGTTATAGAGTCAGTTGAAAACCTGAGAAGGGAAAGATAATAAAGAGATAAATAGTTTGAGAATTTAAATGAAAAAAGAAATAAAATCACAATCATAAGGATAAATGTCAGTATAATAATGAACTCATTTTGTGAGTAAATATTGCCAGTTTTTTAGGGGCTAAATTAAAGTCTGTTGAAACACAACGTAGTACCCTTCAGTGGATCCTGGGTCAGGCCCAGCTATGACTTCTTAAGGTAAATATAGGAAACAAGTTCCTCATTGAAAATTTCTCAACTAAAGTATTTTTTTCTTTCCTTATTTGTCTTTTTAGCTACCTGTGAAATGAATAGCATTTTTAAAAATTCATTCAGGCATTGAATATACCATCCCACGCATGCAGAAAGAACCATTAAAAATCAATATGGAAAAAAAAAAAAAAAAAAGAGTAGCAGGCACTTATGGGTGTGCCAGCAGTTAAACTAGACAGCTTTTGTGTCTCCTATTGTCCTTTGCACATTGGTTTCCACTTCCACCTTTGATGTCCATGTGCATTGAAATTAACATCAATAATAACATTGACTTGTACAAAATTAACATGTTTAACATGACTGCTTATTGACTCAGGTTTACCTGCTAGGTTCAGGAAGGTTCAGGAAGTCCTGAAGAGTGTTTTCCTCAGACTAGTAGAGATTTCATTTCCTGCAGGTTTTTTATAATATATATATATATATATATATATTTTAACACAAGTACTTAAACAAAGCTATTTTTCTTTGTTTTCATCAGCTGGATATTGGCAGTTGGCAATCACTGTGCCAAGAAGCCTTTAGGAATGTGGATCCAAAAAATAATAGAGGCCTGTTGGAAGATTTCTAGCGTTTAAAGAGCCTCAGGGATTTCATAATATATCTGAGGGCTGTATTTAGGAATGACTGTCAAAATGTTTACTAGTGTCTTTACCAACACTGATGAAAACACAAGATTTAACAAAAGAGGCTGATATTGCCTGGAATTGCACCACCAGGTGGTATCCATTTATATGCTTAAAGATAACCCTGGTATGCTGAGCTCTTTATTTTGTTCCTCTGATGTTTAAGTACAGTGTTTTTATAACCTTTTTCAATTATATAATGCAACTTTGCAGCCTGAAGATAGCAAGTATATTTGCTTGTGCCAAAATGATTTTTAAAGGGAAACATGTATTGTGCTTTATTTTACTGTCTCTGACAGACTGTGCAGAAGAACAATGAGGTAAGTGAGAAGATTGGAGGCAGAAAAATAGTGATGCTCCCTTCTGCTAAAGGGTCTTCTTTCTGTAATGTAAGTGAATAAATATATTGTGCTAGTCTGTCCAGCCCAAACTATAAAATGCTTTTTTTTTTTTTTTTTAATTTTATCTCTGACAAACTATTCATTTAATATCAGCATTAAGTGTGGTTTGATTTTTTGGTTATCATAGCTAAATAGCTGAAAGGACACATGTAAATGATGTGTGTTGTACTGATTTCATATACACTGGGCATGAAATGAATGCATTCTAAAATCAAAAGTTTACATGGCTAAAGAATGGAAATTAAGCAAACTATTCATTTTTTCATTTGCACACACTACTATTTAGATTATTTCTGTATGTCACCCTAAGACTTGAAGGTAGTTTCTACTTATTTTGTATTAGGAAATATGCAGGGACATTGTACATATATTGGAAAGTTAATGAGATAATAGTGCTTGGGGTCTTATTCTAGCCATCATTACATGCTGCAGTTTTTGAGTGTCTTACATTTTATTCTTCATTCATCCATGACTCACTGCTCAAAGAAGCCTACTGTGGCAGTAATGTACATATATTTTTTCTCATTCTTTTTGCACAAAGAGGATATAGGAGTTAGCCATGAATATTTATTTCCTAATAGGTTTCACTGTATCAGTGAAATACACGGTATAATGCTCAAAAGGTTTATTTTTTTATTTTCCTTTGCTTTCGGGATGTCTGAAAAAAAAAAAAAAAGTATTGCTTGTTAACTGAAGCATTTTAATCATAGATTACATATTTCACAGAAAGGTTAAACCTCAAATATAGCCTGGGTTAGTGATGCCTCTGCCTCTGTTTGTGGTATGTATAAAATGAGCAGAGCCTGGTTCCCAGCAAATAGGAATCCTGAAAACAGCCTCTAAAAGGAACCAGTATTCTTGTATCAAATGCACTGATAAATATATTCTTTTGAGATATGGCTGTAATGAATGAACCTTAAGGCATATCAGCAAGGGAGTATTCTCCCCCCCTCCCTTCCCCCTCCCATTTTGCTCTGTTTTGGTCGTATAAGTTGTCTTGCAGACATCCTGGAAAACACTAAGATGAAAAGAAAACATTAAAATTACAGAGGAATTATCTCTAGAAATATGTCTTTGAAAATGTTTACAATTATTTTAAACTATACATAGATCAGAATTTTTCATGACTGGCTCTATCACCTCATGGAAATAGATGGTTTTGAGTAGTTGTACTGATCTCCCCCAGCTTTGGTTTAAGCATGTCATTCCAGCTTCCTTTTTGAAGTCTGGAGAGAGGAATTTTACCCTGAGGATTAGATTTCCCCACTCTTAGGATAAGGCAAACCATTCCCTAATGCGTGCCTCGTCCCCTATGTGGCTAGCAGATCCAATTTAGAACAGATGAACAGATGGAAAAAGACAGACTTGACTAGGAAAAAAAGGAGTGCTAACAAAAGTGGAAAGAGACAGATCCTGTTAACACAGCCTGGTACTAGATCTTTCCTTGTAAGACTTGTGTGCTTATTATTATGCCCCTACAACAAATTGCAAGGAAGATTCATCCTGAGCGCTATCAGTCTTTGCTTGGATGGCAGGCTGAAAAATATAACTGGTGTTGATGGTGGTGGCTGCAAACTGTTTTCCTGCTCATGTTGTTCTTCCATGGTCTTCTAGTCCAGACCACTGTGTTTGCTGCTACACTGTGTATCAATGGAATACCAATATCCAAGAGGACTTGAGGTTTGCAAAGGATTTTGGTTTGCAAAGAGGACTTTAGGTTTGCAAATCAAGACACAATATTTTGGCTATGTAAATCACTTGTATGAAAAGCTTTATTCAGTTGTTTAGCAATATATTTTGTGAGACTTGAAGACCATTTGAAGAAATGTGTTCTGTCACTGCTCCTGCACAGAAGAGCAATGTGGTGGATTTCCCAGTTTAATGTGGTCATACTGCCTTCCTGTTGCTCACTGTTGGATGGCTGTTTGGCCATCTTATGACTGCTGTGGATAAGCAGATCCAGAAGCAATAAAAACCTATCTACCTCATGAGTTTGATTTCCTTCCCAGGCCTTCCATGTATAGATTCGGTGTGACAGGACTCCTGCTAAAACATTTGCTTTGGCTTTAGATTAGGATAATAATCATGAATGTTGCCATTCTCTCTCTCCCTCTCTTTTTTTTTTTTTTCCTATAATTTTTGTTGTTATTTTCTAAGTAATAACTGTATTCAACATTCCACCCTTAGATATGAGGAAATAATTTTATTCAGCAGGGAATCAGGTTGTTTATTTCCATTCTGAGGTAGAATAAGACTTTCTTAAAAAAAGTTACAGTGATGTTCAGTATGAAAGGCTACATATGTATTGACAACTAAAGATGAAATGGATCACAAAGCAGACCCTCTACCAACTATGGTATTCACAGAGGTGTTTGCTTTCCCAATCCTTTTTCTCAGTTAATTTTCTACATTCCTCCTGTGAATTCCCATATTTCACAGTGATTATCCCCTGACTTTGCAGCCTCCAATTTTGTCACATTTTCCTTAGTGTCTTCAGCTTGGCAGCAAGCCTCCTTGCAACTCTTTCATTACAAAGTAGTGATCTTGTTGTGACATGGGTAAAGTTTAAAGGTGTAAACTGATTTTAATTTTCTTGGGAAAATTCAGACTTACTTTTGCTGTTTAGCTAAAAATCATAAATTAAGGATAATGTAGGGAATATTTCTGTTTTTGGGAGATTCTTCCTGAGTTGTCAGATTACCCACTTCTTTCCAGAGCCCTTGTTTGGAAAGCTTTCTTATAACAGTGTGACCACTTGTTAACTGTTACGTCTAGTTTCATTAAGTTCTTATCCTACTAATATTGATACATAATGGGATCATGAATTAAAAAAATTTGAAGTGAAGAGGGACATCTTTTCTCCTAAGTGTGGAAGCGCAAAACACTGTGAAAGGGAAGCATCAGAAGCATGCTTTTATTAGAATTTAACTGCATAAGGTAATTTTCTCAAAAGATATATTCTAGATCTTCTAGATCATGCACTTTAATGTGAAATGTTTGGAAATAAACCTTCCCAGTCCATTGTGTCCTTGCAGGATGGATTCTTCTCAGTCCAGTAGTTTTCAGTATCTTGCTGGGTTACAAAAACTTTGTAGTCTCCTCTAGGTCCCTAGGAAAATCATAAGATTTTCATTCCCTTTGAGAGGTCTGAGACTGCTGGCCTTCCCCACTCCTCACAAAGCACTCCTCATCTGCATTGGCTCTACTGGCCCCATGTTTTCTGTTTTTCCTAGTCTTTGCTGTGCATCTGCACTCAAAAATTATTTCTTTTTCTTCTCTCCATTACTCCCAAGGTGAGAACTATGCCCTTTTCCTTCAGAAATGTCCCAGTAAAGCCTCAGAGCAGCTGATAAACTGCAGCAGAATAATCTAGCTTCCTCTCTGGTGTCCAACTTCACCCCCCAAAAGAAAAAAAAAGTCACTACTTATACAGTAAATGTTGAACAAATAGGTCAATGTTCCAATTCAGTGAGATGTCAGTGAGATAAAGTTCAGCAGTACCAAATGTGTCGATGGTTCATCCATTACGCAGATGTTTTACATTTTATGTTTTAGGTTTTGATCTGTGTAATTTAGCTGACTTTTCAAAAATCATAAATCAAACCCTGATGTGGCCTTGGCTTTATTTAATTTGGTGAAATGATGAAATCTTACTGTTGGTTCTCTATACTCCTTTCCTTCCTTTTCCGTGTTGATCAAAGAGGTAAAATGACTTTTATATATTTTCTATTCTTGCTATTTTATGCAAAAATGCTGTGAAGATTACGCAGTCACTGCAGTTTTGAAGCTAAAAAGGGACTCCTGACATCTCAGTCTAAATACTAACTGGGAAAGAAGGGGTGGTTCATTGAGTATCATGCTTTACCTGTCTTAATATGTGCAAATGTCTTATAAAATACATTACATTCAGAGGATAAAATGGGTCTTAGACTTTGACTTATTTCATATTCAGTTTTAGACCATAAAATGACCAAGTTCTATATGAATTTCACACTTTTTCTTGATCTACCACTAGTATCTATAGTTTTGTAGATTTTTTTTTTTCTTTTCCAGAGAATTTCTAATTCGTTCTCAATATTAACAATAAGAAAGATAAAGGAATGACAGGCCTATGGTGACAGATATGTTTGTGCGAAAAAAAGGCCATCACCATCACAGATTTATTTTAATGTATATGTTCTCTAAAGTGCTGCTAAGATGAATTAGTTCCTGGTGCAATTTTCTTACATGCTTCACAAATGGGTAAAGTCCACTTTATATTTCAGAGAAAGGTAATATAAGTTTCTCTAAAAGCCTGTTTGCTATCCATATAATTTTGTAAATAAATGAATGAAACAGGTTATAAAAAAAAAAAAAGAACATTTTCTTGTATAATCAGTGATGTAGATCTAGGATGGATAAGAGGAAACCAACAAATTTTCATACTATTTTTTGTAATTTATATGCTTAGTAGTATGAGTGTTCAACGTGCTTAGAAGAAACACAAATAACACGCCCTTTATTCTTTGGGAAAATTAGAAAATTGACAAGGAATAAGAAATACAAATAATTTTATTTCAGCTAGTAGAGAAAAACGTATGTTAGAATGACATTAGAAAAAAACGTGGTGAAAAAGCAATACTTTACATTTCATTTATTTCTGGACAAGCAGAGGACTGTGAACCAAATCTTTTCTACTGCCAAGAAAATTCAGTGTTACTAATAGTCTATGTAAGTGTTTAGTGACTTTATCTTGGTGGCAATACTTATTAACTAAGATCAAGTTGGGCGTGAGTTGGAATAGCAGAATGGGTAATAAAATGTAAATATGACTAGTCAATTTTTCATTGCTTCTTGACTGATGTTTACTATTAATTCTCTAAAGTAATTGTCTCCCTGTCTTCTGTCTGTAGGGCTTGTGGGATTTTGTTTTACAAGTGAGGTGTGTATAAGCTGTATTTTAAGTGTGCACTTTGAGCTTTGTGGGAAACTCCTCTTTGTCATAGGAAAAAAAAAAAAAGAGAGGATCTGATTTCAAACTATAATAATGACATTTCAAATTCAGAATATTACATATAAAACCTGACTTTTCAATATTTTCTCTGGGATGATGGTGGGAATGTATTGTGAGAAGTGGATCTGAGTATGTGCTTAATATGGAAAGCGTATCACAGACAACAGATTAAATAATTGAACATATGACAAGAAAATGTAGAAGTTTGATAATATGTTACACTGAAAGAATAACCTTCAGAGGCATCTGTCACCCAGCCTAAGATATATGCAGATCCTTTTCCAGACTGCTGTGTGAATAAAGCTGTCACACAAAACAAACTATGCTTTCAATGTGGTGAAGTCTTTCTAGAGATCAGATTTAATATTTCCTGTGTTTTTTCTCTCTTTGAAGAATGGGAAGAGGTCAGAGGAAAAGAACAAAGAGCTGCTTAGGTCAAACTGTCAGGTTAAATATGAGCATGATCAAGATGTTTGGGTTTTGTTGCTTTTCTATACTGAAGATAAAGAAAACATGGTTTATGAAATTAAAATGCTTACAATGTATTACTGTGATGCCACTGCAACCAAGTTTAAAGACCTTATTCTTAATGCAACAAAAAGTTTCCCATCCTTTAAGCATTTAACTAAGGTTTTACTATTTGTTAAACCATAGTCTTATACTATCCACTTTTCATATGTGTGATATTTTCTTCTTTGCAAATAAATTTATCAGAGTATATGCTTTAAAGACACTTCTTCGAGAAGTACTATTTCCTAGGTGGTAATAAAGGATGTCTTTATGAGAAGAATGCATTCAAATGGATTCTTTTTCCTTTTGTTTGCAGAATGGAAGGACTTTCATTTAGAAAGTCTATTTGAAGCATAAAGATTGTAGGGAACAAAAGAAACTGGTTCCTTCAAATCTGTCTTTTTAAAATAAAACTTTTTACTGAAAAGTTAAATTCCTAAAATGATGACCATCTTTTACTGCATTACGTTGAAATTACAGCTGAAAATCTGTATAAATGTCCATTACTAATTCTTTTAATTCTTTCTTTATGTTAATTTTCACTGTTCTTTTCTCAAAATCTTGTATATTTTCAAAGCATTAAAATAAAATATATAACTAGGTTTCCTTAATTTCTCTACATGTTATATTATAAATCACCCTTTAAGAAAAATAGAATGCATCTGCATTTGTTATAAATCCACTTTCCTTATTGGCTGCAATGAATGTTGACACTTTATATTACTAAGTATCAGGATAATGAGGTTTCCTTCAGTTATAAATATAAGGGAAAGACCATAATAATATAAGATTATCCAATCAACACTTCCCTTTATTTGTTCAATAAGAAATACAATCGTGTTTGAGTACAAGTTCTTTAACTTATGCTTAAAGAACTCAGTGTCCAATGTGTTGTCATAGAAGGCTCAATGATTACAGTTTATTCACTGAAGTAATCATGAACATATAATTATTTCTTCCATTACCAATAATTACTAAGCCATTTTACTTAGACATTACCAAAAAAAAAAAAAAAAGACAAAATTAAATTAAGGCAGCCTGAGCAAGAGGAAAAAATATGTTCTTTAGTTGTGAACTCTAAAGTAAAATATACAGAGCCAATGGGCCAAAAAATTGCTTTTGCTAAACAGTGAAATAACCCTTGTTTCCTATAGCTACTTTCTGTAGAACTTCAGTCAAATGTAAATCTGCATATTTAGCCTGTTCTGCTGGCATTTACTGTCTTGTCTATCCCATTAGGTTTTGCAAGATAATGTGTGCCTGTATAAAGTGCTGGTTTTGTATCAATGATTTTCTCCTATGAATATTGATACCATTACCTGTGCGTAGAGTTGCTGCTGTGAAGATGGCCATTCAAGAGGTATCTATACTGCTGAGAAAGTCCTACCAAAAACCCTGGGTTTTGAACAGATTATCAGCTTGCAACTAATGCCATTTCAGAGGAATGTAAAATAGTGCTATAAAATCACTTATTAGAATGCAAAATCTTTGGGACAAGGACTCTTTTTTTTTTTGGACTAGAAATCAGGAAGAAAGTTAAAAATCGCAATCCATAGCTTAATTAGTTCAGAATGTTATTAAATCATCTCACCTAGGACCCATTAGACAATAATTCACATACTACTGGAGATACTGAATCCTTTTTTTTTTTTTTTTTCCTGCCAGTCGTGTTTGCTTTCAGATGATGTTATAGACTAGGTATCTAGGTACCCTCAGAAATAATAGATAAAATAATTGAACACGTGAAAAAAAAATATGAGTGACTAAGTCCTTGCATATTCATGCGCACATTCCCTTCTCTTTACTGTAAGAGTAACGGTTGAGGAAGTGAGAAGTGTCTTAACTAGACTGAAATTCTCAGCTTCTGACTTTCTCAGCTTTTGGACAAAGCTAACTTCTAAATCCTTGTTATGAACTGGCAAATCCTCAGGCTACTGGATCATGCCACAGAGTTGATTGCCTGAATATAAACAATAACAGAACAGAGTTTCCCTCTGACCCAGTCCCATAACAATGGGCCATTGAAGATTGTTATTTCTTGGTCATGTGGGCATGCAAAATGAATGATATTTTAGCTTTTTTTTTTTTTTTCCAATAAATTAAACTGAGAACAAAGTCAAATACATTAAGTAGCCACATATTTTGGAAAACATAGATCCAATCAGTGATTGCTTGGAGACTGTTTATGCAATGACAATTTGCAGTGAGGTCATTATGCCCCAAAGTGGGCCAAGTCATAGGCAAGCTTTCTTTGATCTGAAATGTATTAAGTACTCAGATGATTCTATAAATGTTATAGCAATAT
Source organism: Anser anser (assembly GCF_964211835.1). NCBI lineage: Eukaryota > Metazoa > Chordata > Aves > Anseriformes > Anatidae > Anser > Anser anser. The sequence goes on along the minus strand of NC_139720.1, from coordinate 124,506,090 downwards.
AGTGATTTGGAGTAAAATAAACACAATTATCTGAACATTGTCAAAAGGCTCATAGCAACTTTTCAGTGTCATTGAACGCTTGTTGGTCTCCATAAGTATCTATCAGTATAACTCATGTTAAACACCATGGGACAAATCAATTGTGAGCTAATAGGAGGATTAGTTATTGATATATTATCATATTGGTCGTAATCACATATTTTGCCCTCAGGATTTGTACTGTTGTTCACATTCTCGAAGTTGATTCACAGTTTATCTTTAATTAGATATTCTCTGTATTTGGTAGGTCATATCTGATTACACCACCAATCGGGATTTTTAAATTACATTACCCAGCACTCTCTGATAGACTTACAACATGTTCAGATCTGTTACTGACATGAATTCTTCTCCAAAGGAGGTTCACTTAAAACAATCTAGGAATTATTGCCATGCCCCAAACTTCCCTTGTGTATCCTTACTTCTCAAAAGAGTCAAAATCCCACAACTTCCCTGGTTCTTTGAATAGTGCCAACCAGCCCAGTGTTTTAGGTCATGGTTTAGGTCTTTTTCCAGATTGCTTCCCCAAAGTTAAGGAGAAAATACTAAATGGAACCACACCTTCCCCCTCCAACACACCCCTATTTTTTTTTTCTTTAATACCGGAGATGTTGAAAAATATTTTATGGAAAACACACACATAAAAACAAACTAACAAAAAATGACCAAACAAACAAACAAAATGATCAGAGAGAGAGCAGCTTTAGCAGGGCTAAACATTTGTGTGTGGGGGGAAAAATAGGAAAATGTAAAGAAATATTTCTAGGCATCTCACCATGCAAAATATTCCTTTTCTATATTTCCTCATCAGAAACCACTCAAACTGCATTTTTGTGGTTTATTGTTTCCCTAGAAAGAGCAAGTTGTTTATCAAGTGATAACTTTCATTGGAAGCAGAGCAGAATGCAACAAGAAAATGTACTCAGGTTCCAATTTTTGACCTTGTCCTTCATTTTTTCCAGATCACTACAAGGTCTGACAATTACGAATCCAAATTGTGCACTGCCTCTAACAAATGCATCAAAGCTTGATATCTTATGTGGTCAGATTTCATTTGTGTGTGCTGAAACTTCACTTATTCAGACAACCTGAAAGTATCATTATTGATTATTATTCACTGATTTTAAGCAGAAGTCTTTCAGATTGAAACAATATGTTTGCGAATTTAAGTGAGGCCTATGTCACCTCTACTGAAATTCTTGTAAGATACTATGGCTTATATAAATGGAATGTATCACACAATTATTTTTATTTATTTATTTTATCAGACAAGAGACATAATGAAAGAACTAAAATACATGTAGATTTCTTGTTAATGATTCTGTATTCAAATAATTATTTATCATTGTATCTGTGATCTGTTCTCCCTTTATATATTATCTCACGTCTTTTTCTTTCCTCAAATTTACTTCATTCCTAAAGTAAGCTGTGCAAACATATTTTTATTCACTACCTTCATTTTACCTATCATTAATATTACCTTCAAGGAAAGAGAGTGAAATCTGAGTTTCTTTGGCTTGTATTGTGTGTTTTTTGTTGGTGTTTTGTTGCTTGTTTGTTGAATTTTTCTTTAGGAGAAAATTATACATGGAATTTGTTAGATCCTTTGCAGGAATGATGAGACAGTAATCCAAATAAACAGTTGTTATGATATATTCTGTCTGCTTTGTTCCTTGTCTCTCATGTTTCAATAGATTCAACAGAAATTATGCAATTTACAGATCCACTGGAGATCTGAAATATATGTGCATATCAAATATACCATGTTCTCGTAAAACTACATTGCAGTAAGACAACAGTTGCTTCATTAGAGGTAATATAATTTATATTCTGTATTTAACTTTCTAACAACATACAAGGTCCTAATCAAAAAAGGAGTACCCTCATTTTGTTTGTAAGCTTTCATTGTTTAATGTCCTGACTATTAGTAAACTAAATATGGTCTTTTTTCAATATTTTGCACTAACACAGTAGTATTTTAATTGCTAATATTTTTCATTATGCAGAAATAAGGTAGTTTTTGGGAAATGTGCTGTCCAGAACCTTTAAGTTTCCATCTCTCAGCAGCTTGGCTTTGGATCTTCATCCTGTGAAGGAGAAACTTTCCCTATGTAGTGCCATGTTCTTGTTCCAAAATAAACAAATAAATAAATAAAAATCTGCTAATGTTTAATCTGAATCACCGCTAAAGAGTAATAAACTGTGATTCAAAGTCTCTAGCACTTGCAATAAGCATACAGTAATATTTAAACAGATGCTCCTGGTGTATTGGCTATAATCTGACATGATCTGGGACATGGGGTCTGTTACTATTCAGAACAACTTATTTTATTGTTTCTCATGCTTTGGCAGGAAATGGAGTGCCATTAACAGAAACCCTAGATTCTCAATATTTCCAAGGCAAGCAAATTTTTTTAGTCTGTTCAATTCTATACTTCATTCTTTCAACAGCTAATGGATTGTTTATGAAACTTCTGAATGACAGTGCACAGTAGCTAAAATAGTGGCAATTTAATGGTAATGTTATACAACTCAGATTTTAGATATTTGTGAAGTTCATTGGTTATTAACAACTTCAGGCACAAAAACTGCGTTAAATCTAGTTCTGTAATTATACATGATGTACGTATATGTGCTTCTTTCGAAGTACTGGAAGAACCAAATATATCCCTTTGAGACATAGACAAGTTGCTTGCTTAGAAAAATCTTTGTTTTACTCCACATATTTCCGTGAATATCTGTAATTCAACAAAGAGAAGAATGTTCTCTTAAAGATATAGATGTCCCATCAATCAAGAAGTTCTGCAACATATTCTAATAAAAGAAGTTTTCTGGAGGTTTCTGGATCATATGGTTCTGGCCTTTTGTAGTAGCTTTTCTGCTTGATGGTGATGTTCTCTTCTTTGGAAACCTCCTGTGAAAGCAGATCCATTACCTCACAACCATGGCACTGTAAAAATTTGCTTCTTCAGTGTTTTGAATGAGAGAAAGATTTTGTTGTTCTATTAATTCCTTTAACTCCAGTAAATATCTATTCTGAATAATCGTTCAAGTCACCAAAGTATGTTCTGCTTTATCCTGCTGTACTGCTTGTTCTGTGGACACAATGACATAATTATTACTTTTGTGTAATTATTGTCATTTCTTGTCAGTCCTCATCATGCAGATGCGTATATTTTTTGACCTGTTGAGTACTGTGGTAAAGAGAGAACTCATCCTGCTTGATGTTTGTTCTCTGACTCTTCAGAGAAACTAGTTAACCTGAGCAATCTGGCATGACTTGAAAAACAAACAAACAAATAAAACAAACAAAAACCCTTTAATCAGTGAATTATTAAAACAGCTGGTAGAGAGTAGTTTTTTCATCATTTATTTTACAACTTGATTTCTATTTCAGTGACTCTGTGATGGTGGAAGATTTAGTTAAAACAAGCATGACTGACATTTAAATCATTCTGAAGACCTGGTAATTAAAAAAAAAAAAGAAAGAAAGAAAAAGTCTTCTGTCAGCATTTAATCATACTTTTTTTTTTTCTTTTTTCTTTTTTTAAGTGACAAAGTTTGAAAAGATATGTTACAGAAGTACTGGGAGGAATTTCAAGACTGAAAAGTCTCCAAAAATGCATCTCAAAAATCTGTCATCACTTTTAAATGATAAATGGGAGTTTTAATTATCCTTATTCCTTCATTTTCATTAACTTTTGTCTTAAACAAATCAATTTTTGGTTGTTTGCTTGTTTCCTTGTATAAAAAAGAAAAATGTGTGTGTGACAAAACTACTTTCTTCATTAAAATACAGATGATCATTGAGAGAAGGGATCTTTGGAGTTCATTACAGCCTTGCAGGAAAGGGCAGATGTATCGCATTTCAGAATTTCAAAGCTGACAGGCTTATAATTCTATATTTATGTTTTGTAGACATACAGATTTGTTAAGCACAAGTCAAACAGTCAGGGGTAGAATTTTCAGTGTTGCAGATTATCTGTGATGTTTATTTCTTGCAGGAACTTATTCCAAAATTTAATTAGTTAAACCTTTCTGATGGTAAATTTTGAGAGGGCATACACAGCCCTGTGGTGCCATTTTAAACTAACAATCAGGCAATGATTTGCTTACATTACACATCTACATTATAAATCTTTATTGAAGTGTCCAGTGACACCTAATTTTAATGGCTAATGCTAGATTGGAACAAAGTTTATTTGGAAATATATATGACATTCACATTACTATAAAACAAATGTCTTCCATCTACTGTTATCGCTGTGAATACCAAATGAATTTATGAAAATAAATGCTCAAAAGCATCATTCATTCTAATATACCTTACCATTTTACTCTACAAATGTCCATGATATACCCATGAAAATCCTGAATTTTGAAAGTTCAAACATGACTCAAAGTTGAAACCAGAAAAACAGTTTAGATAAGAGGCAGATACATTTGTAACATAATAATTTAAACATCATGGGAATGATTGTTATGGATTCGCTTTTTTAGTAAGTCGGTTTGTGTCTGGCAGCCAAGGTCACCTCAGCACAAGGAATTTTTTCCTCCAGTATAATTTAATCCCTAATTCAACTTCTTTATAAGAAATTAGTTTTTAAGAAGGTAGAGTGAATTCAGCATAGCTTTGTCTACTCTGCCCAAAATACATAGAAGTGTTTCCATAGATAAGACAAAAAAGTTTCTGTATTTCTGTATTTTTAATGGGAACATTTATAATCGTCAGATAATCTTTTTTTTTTTTTTTTTTTCCTGATTCAGTCTGTGAATCTTGAAAAAGTGTACTTTTTCAAGTGTATTTAAATACAGTGAGGGACCCTCAGCATTTTTGCAAAGATCTTACAGACCTCTGGAAATTCAAGTTTTGATTAGAAATATTATGTTTAAAATAGGTATGTCTTTTTCCGTTTATTCTGTTGTATTTTTGTCTGGTTTAATTTAATGTCTCTCTTCTTTATTCACCTTCAACCCTATATTTCTCCATAATTCCACATGCAAGCAACGAAATGCATTGTTACACTTGTACTAGGGCTCATGTCTCTTCCCCACTATCCGCTTCCCTCTCAATTTCAGCCAAATTAGAGTTCTGTTATCCTTTCCTCTTGCTTTCCTTTTCAGGTAATTTGATTTCAAGAAATTTGTGGTTTTTTTTCCCCATTTTTGCTTTGTTCTAATGTTACAAACAACAGTGAAAAAAAAAAAGTTTCTGGCCAAATGCAGGACATGCAATAAATTTGTGTAAATATATATATACTCATACTTTTGCCCCCAAATATATATATATATATTATATTATATATTTGGGGGCAAAAGTATGAGTCACTGTGGCTGAAATCTAACCCCAAATTAGGGCAGCATCTGCAAGCCTGAAATGCAACCTTCCTTCTTTCCCACTTTTATTTATGATTATTGGCTTGGTAAATGTGCGAATGGATATGTAATCACAAAGCGTATACCTTCTCTTTAAGTAAGAGGATTTAAATGTCTGAGGAATAGGAACTTATATAGATTATATATAAACAGCCATTTATCAATTAGGCCAAAAGTATTTTACAAAGTGCTAATCCCAAAGGTGTCTTTCATGCCTGCAAGCAGTGTTAGTGGCTTTTATTTGATGGTTGTAAATGGAAGTCTATCCATCTGGTACTCCTGATTATTTCTTTGTCTTTCGGCAAGGACAAAATTGTGTGTGAGAGAGAGAGAGAGAGAGAGAGAGAGAGAGAGAGAGGAAAGGGAAAGGGAAAGGAAAGGGAAAGGGAAAGGGAAAGGGAAAGGGAAAGGGAAAGGGAAGGGAAGGGAAGGGAAAAAGAAAAGAAAAGAAGAGAAGAGAAGAGAAGAGAAGAGAAGAGAAGAGAAGAGAAGAGAAGAGAAGAGAAGAGAAGAGAAGAGAAGAGAAGAGAAGAGAAGAGAAGAGAAGAGAAGAGAAGAGAAGAGAAGAGAAGAGAAGAGAAGAGAAGAGAAGAGAAGAGAAGAGAAGAGAAGAGAAAAGGAAAGAAAAGGAAAGAAAAGAAAAAAGGAAAGAAAAAAGGAAAGGAAAGAAAAAAGGAAAGGAAAGGAAAGGAAAGGAAAGGAAAGGAAAGGAAAGGAAAGGAAAGGAAAGGAAAGGAAAGGAAAGGAAAGGAAAGGAAAGGAAAGGAAAGGAAAGGAAAGGAAAGGAAAGGAAAGGAAAGGAAAGGAAAGGAAAGGAAAGGAAAGGAAAGGAAAGGAAAGGAAAGGAAAGGAAAGGAAAGGAAAGGAAAGGAAAGGAAAGGAAAGGAAAGGAAAGAGAAAGAAAGAAAGAAAAAGAAAAAGAAAGAAAGAAGGAAAGAAAGAAAGGAAGGAAAGAAAGAAATAAGTTTGCACTCCTATCCTCCTAACATGTATTATGAAAACAAGCAAATAGAGAAATAAAAGCTTTTATTCAAATTTTTGCCTGGGTTATAATTAATATATATTAATTACCAGTAACTAAGTTTTTTACTCTTAGCTCTTTCATAGAAGCAAAAAATTCAAAAACTTATATGTTTTAATTAGACGTAATAAACTGTAAAAACAGTTGTTGTTGAACATATTTTGGTCATTAAAACCTAAAGTCATTTTGAACAGTAAAAAAATTCCTTTATTACATGCCTATAATAGTATACCACCAATGTATGTTGATTGGGAGTCTTTCTAACTCTGTCATACTTTTCACATCAACTTTTTGGACTTTTTGTTTGTTTTTAGTATGAACTCAAATTATATATTGTTTGTACATACTAGGCTTTCGTAGTTTTCTTCTACTTCTCTGCTGTTTGTAGCTTACTAATTGGGTTAATATTTCTAAAGATACAGCAGCACTGCATCAGATATCTAAACAAATAAAGGCCTAAATCATGTATTTCCATGTAAAATTTAAAATTCAGAAAGAGAATAGCAATAAATAATGTCCTTGGTGCACAGCACTCTATAACGTCAGTTTATTTTTCATTATGAAATGGCAATATGACTTATGAGGCACAGCTTGAGTGTATGAGAGAAGTGTGACCATCATTGTCTGCTGTGCCAACACTCTGCTGCATCTCACAGGAAAAACAGCACAATGGTATCTGCTACTATTTGTAGGATTAACCTCTCATGTAAATTCCAGCTGTTGCTCATGTGATTGGTCTTCCTTATAGCTAAATAATGCTTCCTGTGACCAGATCAGGCAACTGTGTATGAACTTGACATTTAAAAACCCAATTTGAATTATTCAAAGAAATGTGATCTCTCCACGTTCATTGGAAGTCTCTTTTCTATGTATTTATAAGAGCAGAATAGTATGAATGGTTTAGATGTCATTGTTTAGATGTTGCTTATCAGCTAGTGCTTATTGTGGTTTCATTCTTCATGTTAAAAGTTGTATTTCTGCTTTTTATTTGCACATCCAGGGCAGTTTCTAGCCATTCCTGCTTAGGTGCACAGTGTGTACTGCCAGACATAGAGAGCATCCTAGAGAAAACACAGTTCATTTCTGCCATTTCCATCTTCACTCTGAAGAACTGATCTCACCAGGATGGCAGAGTCCATGGTATCACCAACACTACTGAACATTTCTGAGTGCCAGAGGCAGTCTGACCTGAGACAGTAGGGCTTTTGAGAGCTGCCTGTGGCACAGAGCCCCATTGAGTCTCACATTGCCTGTGCTATCAAAGGCAAAAATAAAGCTTCACAATCCCTGTATATGAAAACACTGAACTCTGAGCAGTTTGAATTCTCATACAATAAGAGATATGAATGGTGTACATGTTCAAGCTCACATTCTTGGATTTATTTTCCTTCATATCTGAAATCATAATAACAGCTTGCACATCGTGGATTTCAGTTCCAAACCTGGCAGTTTAAATGATTCCTTCTTGTTCTCCCTGTCTTTATCACAGTTGCCTTCAGCAATAGATGCACACCTGCCAACATGAGTCAGAGAAAAGTTAGCAGTCCAATGCTAATACAAGCACTTGATTAATCACCATCTTGCTGACAAGCTTGTGTGTGATGTGTGTGTGTAGGCCGGTAACAGATGAGTACTTAGTATAACACACAAGCCTGGGATTTCATTAATATCTATAACATTTCTGTTAAAATAAGGAGCATTTTCAATATAGTTTATTATACTAGGCACAGATGTAATAAACAAAAAATAAGCTAACATACAAAAAAGCCCTGTTCATCCTCACATTCTTTCAGTGTTGGGAGATTCTATGTTTTGTACAAGTTCTTTTTTGTTTCTATTTCAAATTCTTTTTGCAGAACTATCATTAGCCTAATAAATAGGTAATTAAAATTAAATGTGATGTTCAGACTTATTTATTAATTGAAATATTTAATTCTATATATTCTGTAAAGTTTTGGGGGCAGTTAGTATCTTTTCCTTATTTTCCTCCACTACATCATAATGGCATTCTATATTCACTTGAATAATACAAAAACAGATGAGAAAATTTAGAAGCCATCCTTCCACATTTTGTTTTTCCAGAGACCTGATATCACTAGGTCCTGCAGTTCTGTTTCTCTTTATTCTGCCCCTCCTTTCTTCCCCACCAATAGACCTTTTCGTTTTCTTTCTTCTCTAATGACAGTTGTTTGATTCTCTAGCTAGCATTCTTTCCTGAAGTTGAACTCTTATTAATTTTGTAGATGGGAAAATAACAAAAGAAAATTCCAGAGACATACGGGTGGGATCAACAGATATTAACTGAATGCATAATTCTAGCATACATGTAAAAGCACCACCATGTCAAAAAAATTGCCTTAATTTGGAAAACAGAAGATAGCAGAAGATAACAGAATAGTGCAATACTGTATTCTGCTGTATGACAAAATAGGTCAGCATGAAGAGAAAGGTCATAATTAGTGCAAGTTTCCCCATGACAGAATAGTGTTTTTCTGATAGTTTGTCTTGAATATTATTTTAACTCTCCTTATGATCTTGTTTAGTTCAGTTTCTGTTCCTGTGTTTAAGCATCTGAAACATTTATCTTCTGTGAATGAAGTAACAGGGTTCTCCTGTAGCTGGGGAAAACAATGAGGCAGAGTTAGTTGAGAAGGCGGGGGACCTCCAAAATCCACTACCTCCTGTTTTTAAAAGGACAGTGTACCTTTTGGTAGTGTCATAGCACTGAAATCTTGAAAATTGGAAATGCAATAGATAAGTAATTTTGTTCTTTGCTACTTAGATATGCTTGGTGTAAGTCTAATTTACTATTGTCTAAATATAGCTTAATAGTGCCCCCCCCTCAAAAAAAAAAAATCAATTTTCATATGTTGAGTGTTTAAAGAATCATTTGATTTTAAGATGCATTGCTTGGTGTAATTTTGGACTCCGGAGCTTTAGAATGGAACCATTTTAACACATGTATGCAAGTGCCTATGGCTGCTGATAAGGACCATTGACTAATAAGAGAAAAATATTAATAGTACTGTTCTCCAGTTATTAAATATTACTTTAATTATACTCTGATTTAGAGAAGGTAATGTAGTAGAAAAATGATGTGATTGTTGTTCAAACAGATATCAGTTTTTTAGAAACAAATAAAACCTTTAAATTGTTAATGAATTGTACAATTTCACTTTGATTTTGCTGCACTCTCATGGGATAAGAAATTAGAAAAATGCCTCCTTACTGCAGTGCTCATAGTCAAGTGGAACATCTTGATTGTGCTAGGATCTACATATACATAGAAAAAAATAATCCTATTGATGTGTATCTGCAACTTTGATTAGTGAGGTTATCCGCAGGGAAATAAACTATTTCAGGTGGATATTAGGATGAAAGAAAGAAACGAAGGAAGAAAGAGAGAAAGAGAGAAAGAAAGAGAGAGAGAAAGAGAGAAAGAGAGAGAAAGAAGGACAGAGGGAAAGAGAGAAAGAGGAAGGAAGGAAGGAAGGAGGGAGGGAGGGAGGGAGGAAGGAAGGAAGGAAGGAAGGAAGGAAGGAAGGAAGGAAGGAAGGAAGGAAGGAAGGAAGGAAGGAAGGAAAAAAGAAAGAAAGAAAGAAAAAGAAAGAAAGAAAGAGAGAGAGAGAGAAAGAAAGAAAAGAAAGAGAGAGAAAGAGGTAAAGAAAGAGAAAGAAAGAAAGAAAGAGAGAAAGAAAGAAAGAAAGAAAGAAAGAAAGAAAGAAAGAAAGAAAGAAAGAAAGAAAGAAAGAAAGAAAGAAGGAAAGAAAGAAAAAGAGAGAGAGAGAAAGAAAGAAAGAAAAAGAAAGAAAGAAAGAAAGAGAAAGAAAGAAAGAAAGAAAAAGAGAAAGAAAAGAAAGAAAGAAAGAAAAAGAAAGAAAGAAAAAGAAAGAAAGAAAAGAAAGAAAGAAAAAGAAAGAAAAGAAAAAGAAAGAAAGAAAGAAAGAAAGAAAGAAAGAAAGAAAGAAAGAAAGAAAGAAAGAAAGAAAGAAAGAAAGAAAGAAGGGAACTAGAGGGCAAGATTTTGGAGAGAACAGGAATGTACAGTGGTCCCTTTGTGTAAAGTTCTGTTCTCTGAAGTCATCCAAGGCTGTACAGAACTCTTGATCAGAGCCCCAGGGTCCCATCACTGCTGTTTTTATTCCACCCAGACAACTTGATTGATATTCTGGCAGCTATGGACTTAGATACGCTAACAAAGGAATATCTAATGTAAACTATATTCTAGAGAGCATGCCTATCTAACAATAATTCTCTCTTCTGGTGTGCTGATTCAGTGATAGAATCTGTTTCATTTTCACCTTCTTTACAATTTTGCACTAGTTTAGCTGGTATGTCTGACAGCTTGGTTTATTCATTAATAATACAAAGAAAGAAAGAAAGAATTTAAGAGCATGTTGAGAATGAATTCTGTATTCTTCAGATTATTTATGTATCATTTTCTCCCCTTTTAAGTTGTGTTGTGTTTAAGTTGTATTACCAGCCTGTAAAATATGCAAAGAAAATATATCTCTCTTCAGTGAAGAATAAACTTACATTATCACTTGCAGTTCTGCTGTTCATTTTGCTTCATGCACTTTCAGCTGAAGCCTTTCCAGAAATGTTAGTGCTGATGATCTATGGCAATCTACTGCAATGACAGCAGTACTTCACAAACATGTTTGTGAGATACCTGTGTAGAAGATGTGTCATAACAACCTTGTTTCTTTTATTCCACATAGCTCAAAGCAATAAGAAATATCTACTAGAATATTTCTGGAGCTAAAATTGACTTTCAGATACATGCTAATATTGATTTTTTTATACCTTAGTCATTTCAATTAGTGCTTCAGATGAAAAGGAGAAACTCATAACTTTGATTCTCTCATATGTCAAACTAATGACATATGTTTTTCCATAATATTAAAAAAAAAATAAATAAATGGAAAAAGGCTATTGGAAGTTCAGTAGATTTCCTTCACTATAAAAAAAAAAAAAAAAAAAGTGAATATAATGCATTTTCCCTCATTTGTTCCATTTCAGTTTTATATAGCATCACCGATCATTTCTCAATCTATGAAAACCATACTTTTCATGTTATTTTTTAATTTTCACTAATCTAGTATTTCTGCACTCTCACTTCTCTAATATGGTGCATGCTTTTTATATTTATCTTGTAATTAGTAGATTTAAATATTAAACATTACACACACCACATGAGGAATACCTAAAAGAATCTAGTCAGAGAGCATTGGACTTTGACAAAACTAAGCCTTTAAGGAATGGCTCAAGAACAAAGGCCTCAAAATGACAAATAGGGGTTAATGCAATTCTAAACATTTAAATGAATTGTTTCTGTTGGTAGTCGTGAAACCAGATCTTTCATGTAACTTATGTCTAATGTTGAGTAAATATCTTCAGTCTTCAAAAGGACTTTTCACATGGCAAAAGAAAAGAGATTAATTCAATTAAAATTTTTCCTCGTAGGGTAACTTTATCTAGAGGTAGTTGATGCTACTTGTCTTGACTTTTAAAGGCAATTTATGTATACATTAGGTTTTGTTTGTTTGTTTCTCTCTTTGCATTTTATTTTTCTTCTAACACAAAAAATTAAAATGGAAATTATAATTTTATTTTATGTAAATTAGAAGCAGTTACATGTTATGTTGATTGTTTCTGTAATCTTCATAATTTGAAATCAATTTTTCATTTTCTTACTTCAAAACAGTATCAGACACTTTTTTTTTCTTCTTTTTTTTCATAAAGATAGAAACCTTGGAATTTACAAGATTACATGTGGGAGTACAGTAATACTGAGTAAAAAATATATAAAATATACATGCAATATATATGTAATATGTAACATAGTCTTTATGTAAATTGTAAATCTGTTATATTTATATATGCATTATATATATGCATTTTATACACATGCATGCATATATATTTGGGTGTATGCATCTCATAAAATATCGAATGCAAGTGGATCCCATCGTGATAACTTAAACATATTAAAAATGAAGAAGAAAACATAAGATTTTTCTTCACCACATAATTCTTCTTTCCTCTTAGATCTCTCTGTAAGCAACAGAAGGCTTCTACAGTGTTCTTGATAACTGTCCGCTTGGCTTCTCCAAGGACATTAAATGTTTTAATCTTGATGTGTAAGTAGGTGTGGATGTCTGCCATCATAAAAGGATGTATTTGTTTATCTTCAGAATTCCCTTAACTGTATTTTACTTAAAGTGGGAAGTAATTTTGCATAACACTCACTGTGCTGCACCATAGTGAACAAGAATTCTTCTTAAAGTTACTGATCTAACACGTAAATAAAATAATGTAACTTCTTTGTTATTTAGTAGTTAATCTAGTTTAGATATATTGTGACAATCATTATTGAGATGAAGTATTGGATTCCTTGTTAAGTTGTGCTCTCAACTTTTATTTTATTTTATTGTTTTGTAGTTAAAGTCAAGAATGTGTATAAAACTCTTTATGAACTACATCTTTGATTATCTCATATTGAGAAATACATTTTTCATATCACCTTTTACAGAACCCATTTGTATTATTGTTATTATTTTAAATAAACAGTTGTAAATTAATAACAAGCAAGAGACTCAGAATGTTTTACCAACCACAGCTATGTTAGCAAAACTCACAACTGGGAGCTGGTAGCATGAGCCAGTGTATTGTGTGGGAATAAATAAAATCTGCTAACCAATTTCTGAATCAGAAACACAAACGTAAATAGGAAATAAGTGTCTAACAAGACCAAATGCACTAGTTAAATAAATATGCTGTTCATAAATAGAAAAATTTGATTTTCTGTGGGATATAAACTACTCCATTGCTTTTCCTGATGCTTCATATAGAGATGCACGCATTTTGAAGAAGTATTTGACAGTATTTGGAGGCAGAGGACTAGAGAAAGGAGAGGAGAGGAGAGGAGAGGAGAGGAGAGGAGAGGAGAGGAGAGGAGAGGAGAGGAGAGGAGAGGAGAGGAGAGGAGAGGAGAGGAGAGGAGAGGAGAGGAGAGGAGAGGAGAGGAGAGGAGAGGAGAGGAGAGGAGAGGAGAGGAGAGGAGAGGAGAGGAGAGGAGAGGAGAGGAGAGGGGAGGGGAGGGGAGGGGAGGGGAGGGGAGGGGAGGGGAGGGGAGGGGAGGGGAGGGGAGGGGATTTTTTTAAAAATATAAGTGATTAAGAGATTCACCTTTGGTGGTTTCAGATGTACATCCACATTTGCCTTACTTTAAATACACCTGGACCCCAGCATCTTATGTTCTGCACAAGGGTTTTCTCTCCCCCACAATGCTGGTAGTTTTTGCTGACCTAGGCATTTAAGTGTAGTGGTTTTACCCTACTATACAGCTGAATTCCACCAGAACTGCTCAACTGCTCAACTCCTCAAAGAAAAAGGGTGAGAAAATGCAATGGAAAGGGCTCAAGGGTTGAGATAAGGAAAGGGAGATTATTCAACAATTATCATCACAGGAAAAACAAACTCACCGTAGGGAGATTAATATAATTTATTACCTATCACTAGCAGAGTAAAACAGTGAGAAACTAAAAGCAAACTAAAACCACTGTCCCAACCAGCATCGCTCATTTGCCTGGGCTTGCCAGTGGCAGGTCTCTTTTGGAGCTGGCTGGAGCTGACTCTGATCTGACATGGGGCAGCTCCTGGGCTCTGCCCACAGAGCTCAACCCTGCAGCCCCCTTGCTACCAAACCCAGGCCGTGTAAAGCCAATACATCAAGTAGTAATGCAGTAGATTACAGACATATTGACATAAGAAGGATTTATATCTTAACGCAGTGTTATGCAATGATAGTCTACCACTGCTGTTTTGGAGGTTGATACAGATCCAGATAACCTTGGAGCACACCAGAAACAGCCAGGGTCTGGCTGCACAGATCCATACAAGGGTTCCTCTGACTGTGCTCAAAGCAGGATTCTCCTTCAAAAGATAATTTCTTCTTCCCTTATATGTGCCCTTTCAAAAGGAGACATCCCACAGTTTCTTCTTAGCTTCTGCAGAAGCAATTCAAGCAAGGAAAATGCTTCAAACAAAGCAGAGCTTCATCCAATCTCACCTGCTCAAGGCCACTATGTAAGCCTGTTACTTAACTAGAAGTACAAAATAAACTTGCAGTCACCTCATTCTTCCAGAGATGCCTTTGAAAAATACCTCCAGCTTTTACTTTCTGTCATATAACAGCATCTTTTCTGGATCAGAGGAAATCCTTTAACAACCTTCAGAGTTGGTAAAGGTCTCTCTACTTGTTATTTGCAGAGTGCTAACTAACATATCAAATGTGTTGCTTATCTTGCTTTAAATGAAATTCTGCCAGAGCATAGTTAATAAGAAAAAAAAAAAAAAGACAAATGTTTTTTTGATTTTAAATATTAAATAAATCCTGGTAATTATTTTAGATGGTCCCCGAAAAAAGGCAGACGGAGGGAAAAGCTTATGATTCTAGTCCCTACTTTATCTTCATTTAAGTAAAAGATACATTTAATTAAAAGATTACATAGTCATTCACACTTCCTTGCTCTCAAAATGCAGGTGATTATAGGGCAGGGAAATCTATTTTTCTAAAAGCTTAAAAATTCTGTAAATATAGTTTTGTTTTTTTTTTTTTTTAAAAAAAGTCAAGCTTGAACTCAGTCTGCATACACAATTGTCTCCAACTTCTGTTATTCCATCAAGTGAACAACATTGCCTCTTACTCCAATATCCTTCAGGGAAAATATATGCGTGTATACATACAATTCTCTTATGTATTATTTCAGTTGATCCCATCATAATTCTGCATTATTTTGTGTAATATTTTTATCAGAGCTTGAATGCTGTAGACAGTTCTGATTGGTTCAGACATTTTGCTAGCCTAGATGTTCTTCAGTGTTAAAAAATTCCATGCCACCAGTCTTTCATGTTGACAACACTTGTTGTAATCATATTTTCAAATATGCAAATATCTCTTTTGTTGTTGTTCATAGATTTTGAAAGAATAATGAAGTAATTAAGAGAACATATGGGGGAAATTGATTTTTCTATAATTTGTTACAATTCTTGTAACAATTCTGAATTGTCTTCATGTTGAATAGTCTGCTAGTATCAAAGAAATCCCAATGTTGTTTCATATCAACTGTAGAGTTATGCATATATGATTTTGAATTTCTGTAATACCATCCTCACTGAAATGTCACAATGCTTTAAAAATATTGTGTTCTTTCTGTCTCCCGAAATATGAACTTTATTTTAAAGAGTTGAATCATTCACAGTGCTAAAGTCACGTTTTGACACAAGGTAAATTCATGCTTAAATTATTTAGATGTCTTTTAGAGAATACCTGTGAGGGAAATAATTAACATGACTCCTCTTCTGCTATTTCAGCACAGAAAGGCATAAAGAAACTTGAGAAAAAGTTCAACTTGGACTCAAGTTTCTTCTAGTGGACTTGTAAAATTTAGATGTTTCTATGAGTGTATGAGGAAGGTTGGGGGCTAAGACACTAGTGTGAGTTGAATAAATAATAATTTCTGTGAAATACATCAGTGCTGAAAATTGTATATATTTAAAACAAAAATAAGCAAGAAATAAAGTAAAAAAACAAAAAATACAATGCTATCTGCCTGTCTTATTTATCTACATATTCATGTATAATTAAAATTGCTTATGATAGCTTAAGATGTCTTGTTCTGGTGGAGCAGACTTTGGAACTGAATCACAGATAAGTGTTTTCTACTTAAAAGGCATCTTTTGAATATGTCTTATTTTTTTGCTAAAAAGACATGGCATAACAATTTATTTGACTCATCTGTACATGATGGTTCTGGGACTCAAGTTCTTTTAAACTACAAACTCTATTGTAAGTGTCAAGGTGTATTGGACCATGTGGTCTCAGTTTTTCTTGAGACTTTTTTGGGCATCAGAGAGAGTACCATAAACATTTCTGTCAATATACAATATAGAGCTTTAGATGATTCAGAGAGGTGATTTTGTTTGTTTGTTTTCCTTTATGGGCAGCTGTTTAATCTCCTAACTGAAAACATGGATAAAACTCAACTGCTGTTACCTATTATCTGTACCATTTAGAAAGTAAATGAATCTAGCAGGTTTTTTTTTTTTTTTTCATTACAGATTGACATGAAATAGAAAGTACTTTAAATTTCAGAGTTCAGTGTAGCTTTTAGAAACAAATTTACAGGTCTTATTAGCACGTTTTAGATGACAAAATATTTTCTTATTATTATTTTTATTTTATTTTATTTTTTTAACTTCCCTCTTATGGAAGTTATGTAATAAATTGTACTTCATAACTCAGTTTGACTGAAAGGCTAGTTTTAGCTCTGAGGGTTCTTACATCTAAATTGATGAATAAATTAAAAGAATTGATTAAGTTCTACTGTCAGAACAAAGGACTGTCATTGGTAGCAGCCTTGTTAATGTATCATTTATTAGCATCTCAAAGAACAAAAACTTTTTAAAAGTCTCTCCATATCCTTTCCACTTTTAAGGACTTGAAAATGTCTACCCGTTTCAAATGAAAATAAAATTGTGTCCTTATTGGAAAATGACAAAGACTAGTCAGTAATAGAGACCAGCACCGAAGGTCAAAAAATCAACTAATCTGGGAAGAAGGTAATTCATTCATGATAGCTGCCTATGTCAGAAGTATGTTCCCTGACAGTTAAATTTTGTCCCTATAGCAAAATTTTCACTTGATCAGAATGAAATAATGTAGGGGAAAACTGCAGAATTATTGGCACGTGAAGAAATAAATATGAATTCCCATTCACTGAATGAGAAGTCATTCGTGTTCAGTGCAGCCCCTTGAAGATATTAGGCATTAAAAAAAAAAAAAAAGTCTTCATTCTCATGTTTACCATTTCCATTAGGCAAAATTAATTCTGAACAAAAATAAAATAAAATAAAATAAAATAAAATAAAATAAAATAAAATAAAATAATAAAATAAAATAAAATAAAATAAAATAAAATAAAATAAAATAAAATAAAATAAAATAAAATAAAATAAAATAAAAAAATAAAATAAAATTCCAAGACCTAAGGGAAGACCTGGACTCTTCTGGCACTGGAGTGGTCTTGGAATATGCCACCAAAACTGTTATAATTCATATCAATAATTGTGCTGCAGGTTCCAGCATTATATGATGCATTACAGTTTGTGTCTCAGTAATAATTGCCATCCAAATGAGAAATCCATAAATCCACGAGAAAAATGGAGATGAGAAACGAAAACCTTTTTCATTACAACTGACCACAAAAGATGGTGTTCAAATTGGAATAGTAATAGGCTAATATTTACTTTAAGAAAGATGTCATGAATAATACGCACGTTTTTGTGAAAATATTTTCTCTAATGCTTGCTTTTATTCAATTCTCACTGTAGATTGTAGATTATTGTTACAATCATACCTTATATTGTTATATTGATCACAGCTGAGACATTTTCTTACTGTCCTTTTACCAAAAATTGCATTGAATTTTTTTATTTTTTATTTTTTAAAAGGGGGGTGGGGGACAAGGAGAAGAAGAAGAGGAAGAAAGGCTATAGGAACATTGAATATAGATAAAATGCTACCAATCTTTTCAGTTGTCAAGGGACTTCCTATGATTCATCCATAGAAAGAAAAAACATATTTTCTTAAATGTTGTTTTAATCACAATTACATAAAGGGAGTTTAAACCATAGAGAGTTTTAAAAACAAAACAAAAACAAAAACAAACAAACAAATAAGCTGAATCAATTTTACTCCGAAAAGCAAGCACAGTCCCTCCAGATTCACCTCTGTAATTCTCTGTGTTCAGTTATGCCTCTTTTTGATTAGTCTGCATTTTAGAAATGACCAGTGCATATTTATTTCCTAGAGCAGACTTCCTATGATATGGTTACATTAAAATAAAATAACAATAATAATAAAGCACGTTATAATAAAGAAAAATTACTTAACATATATACATTTCAGACTATAGTTTGAGAAATAAAATTAATACTGAAGCAGAAAGCCAGAACTTTTAGAACTGAAGGAGGTAATTAAAGAAATCCATTCCCACTGATGGTCACTCTTATTGGCACTTCTATAAAGTCTTCCTTTTACACAGGATGTGTCTGTATTGCAAATAATGCTCAATAACCAATGACACCATTACATACTCATAGTAAATTGTAAACCAACATATAGTTTCATAATCTCACTGGCTGACCGATTTTATTATTTTATTTTCAATTATTTTGAAATTATATTATAACGTTATGAAGTTAGTTGGCCACCCTGAGGCAAATTGCAGAGTTTTAAATATGAAAACAAAAAGCATACTCTTGTAATTGTAATGTCCAGTGTAATTTTTAGACAATGTACCATTTAAAAGTAGTATTTTATATAATATTTTATATCACTGTACTTGTTGCTTTTTCATTTTTTCCCTAATGGTTCCATCATTTACTCCTAAATCTGCATACAACATACCATCCAGTATATCTGCAAAATGACTTTGACTTTGGGCTTCAGACTGAAAACAGTTCATATCCAAGAATAAAACAAAAACCCTAGGCACTCTAAAATTACCAGAGGCTCATTGAATCACAGATTTGCAGGAGATTTTAGATACTTGAAGCTTCACACAAAAAATGGTAAAAATGCTGTAGCCTACTCTGGAGCAATTCCCTATAAGCATCTACATGTAGGAATATAACTCATACTTTCAAAATCCTAGCGGTGGCTGAACTGCATCATTAAGTGCCTAAATATCTATGACAATCTTGCCCGTGTTCCTCCAGAATCTGTCAAATGAATGGAATAGCTACAGTGAAATGACTCAGGAAGGAAGTGTATGTTGGTATATACAAAAATTAAATAAATGTGCATACAACTGTTGAAGAGGTACATGATTCTTCTATCAGTTTAAAGACAAAATGATTTCATCATGTAAGCTGAAGTTTCCAGAGTTTCTGTGTAAACAGTCTCCATCTCTCAGGTGGCATTCAGTAGTAAATTTCATGAGTGCAAAACTGACTAAAAATATTGTACTAATTGTAAAAAATCTAGTTTTCATTTTATAAGTTAATGAGTTTATCTTCTCAGTAAGTCATCACAACATAAAAGACTTCAATAATAAAAATATAAATATATTCTTAATTATTTAAACTGAGTTTTATATTAAAAAAAAATAACGTAGAACTTGACATAAAAGTGAGAATGACTTTAAAAGTAAATATCATAGCAAGATGAACAAAATATTTCAGAAGTGTATTGTGTATTGTATTTCTGGACCTGAACATATAGTCATAATCTGTACCTCCAAGTTTTATATACCAAAATCTATTACTGACTTCTTTGTTCCTGCACAGAAAAGGGAAATATAAACATGGACACTTATTGATAGATTTATTTTATTTTCTTGGCTGCTGGTGGTCACACAGTAGAAAGAATTGAGTCTAGGAAAGAAAGGTGAAGTTCAAATTCCATCTGTAGGTAACTTTTTATTCCCAAGAATTTATCTACAGATATCTGCAAAATATCTGCTGCAAAAATGTGCCCATAAATCTGATTAGTAAAATGGATTTACCAAAATACAATCCATACTTTGGAAAATAGTTGTAACATCAATCTTGTTTCTCTAATTACCTTAGCATTAATTTTGCTTTTGATATTATAATCTCAAATGATCTAATTTTATTTAATGTTCTGAACCAAAGCTGTCTTGATCCCAAAGAAACCTTGAAGTGGTTAGGTCATTAAGACCTGCTATATTACCAGCATACACATTTCTGCCAGTGTTTTCTTGTGCTTGAAAATGTTCTTTGTTTCACAGTAGATTGGAGCTTTTACTTGCAAAATTAACTAAGCCACAACTATTTTGCCAATTATGTTTCAAGAAATCTGATTTGGTTCTAGTTTTAAAATTTTTCAATATAATACAGTTGCAACAATATAAAGTTAATTCTGCAGTTTCAGCTGTCACAGTGACCAAGTTCTTTGCATGGAAGACCTCTTCACACTTGATTTGTTCATAAGTTTGCAATACGGCTATTCAGCTGACTTAGAATACTGTTCATAGCTTCAAGCTGTCAGGCTAAAAATAATTAGATGTTCAAGTTGCATTATGGAAATAAATAAATAAATAAGTAAGTAAATCCCTGCAGCCCACTGGCCCTGAGCACTGAATAAGTAAAAATAACTTCTCTCACTGATTCAAGGAGATAAGTTTCAGCTTCCAACCTGACCATTTGGGGCTGTAATGACAACTACACTACAGCAGGCTTACTTAGTCTTTGTTACTGAATTTTATTGCCGGAAAATATTCAATGATAATTGAAAAAAAACAAAAACAAAAACAGGAATAAAAATCATTGTTACAAAATCAAATATTGAATAGTAAGCACCGAAATGTTTGTAAATGTTAATCAGCTTGTAAAAATATTTTTTTTTTTTGAGAAGGTAAACACTACATCCTTTGTTCCATGCATCAGTAAAGATAGATACTTTTTCTCATTTAAAAAGTTACATGAATACTCTTATAAAATATTTCTTTGTGAGACACTAATGATTAAAGTGTGTTTTCCTGGGAAATGCCGTTTCCCCTTTATTGTTGAAAATGTAGGCAAGAATATTTGAATTGCAGTCCATATTCTCTTTCCCATAGAGCTCCCTTGTGCCTATTTAACTTTGAAAAGAATGGTTTTTGTTTCTTTGTTTGTTTGTTTTCTAAATCCACTTAATCCATTTTTATCACAAGTTTCTCCTCTACAACATCAGTAGCAGAATTAAAATCCTTAGCCAAAGTCTTGGATTAAAATATTGCTGAATGAATGACCTCTTTTCCAGTGCAGATAGATTTTGGTTAATGAGAGAAGATTTTGAACTGCAGCTGTCATATTTTAGACATTTTTTCAATCTTTCATAGATGTAGTAAATTCTATATTTCCTAATAACATCTGAAAGATTTTCACAAAACTGAATCCTTGTTGATCAAGAGAGTTTCTGAAAGCACTAAAACTCTTTGGATGGGTGAACTGCAATTAAAGACAAGAAAAATCATTGAGATGCAGTTGAGGGGAAAAAATCACACATGGCTGTTTGATTATGCATCATGGTAAAATATTTTTTTTTTCATCTGATTATTGAACATACATCCATGATTACTAAACAATAATTAATTAAGTCCTTCCTCAAATGTGGAATTAGATGTTTCTAGAATGTGAGTTATATTAGTACATGGCTTATTATTTTTTATATGCATAGTTTTATTAAGCATGCGTATGTTATGGTATTTATGGGACACAGTGACATTTCATTATATGTGTGTCTGTTTCATTATGAAACTCCTTGTGCTACAGAGGTCACCTTGACAGATCTCAGTAATCTTGTATATTCATTATAAATATGAAATGTCACTTTTTTTTTTTTTTTTTTAAGGACATATTTTACAGAGTTCCCATGGGTGAATTCCCAGTAATTAGATTTAACAGGTAATGTTGTATGTGAATATAGTTATAATTAGCCAAAGTAGGGATACTAATTTCTACTTCATTTGATCATCTGGGGTGATCTTTCAGTCTTCATTTTTGCAAATAAGTGAATTAGTGAATTGCAAATTAGAATTTTGAGAATTAGTGTTTGGAGCAGACATACATACAGCAGGACTCATTGATTCTGTAGGTTTTGTACAGACCTGTTTTGCAGATCTGTAATGTCATGGCCTTATAAATAGCAAACAATTAGACAATAACTACAGGGAAATAATTTATTTTCATTCTTTCATTTAGGTAAGGTTTATTTATTAATTCAGTTTAAGAGAGAGTTTTAATTAAAAAGTTGGGAATATAACTGGAAAAGCAAGACGTTTCTCCTCAGAAGAGTGTAGAATCAAACTCTAAACAAATAAATAAAAAATGATAGGGCATATCAAAAAGTTCCCTGAAATAAGCAATGATTATGACAGTGCAGAAGCTCTTAAGTATTATCATCATTGTATTGTTTTCTGTATTGGTTATGTATTTGTTCACCTAAGAGATGAAGGATGGTTTGAAATACTCCTTTCCAAATAACTGAGAGCAGTTTTTCCCCTACTATACGGAAATGCTTAAAGCAATACATTATACCAGAACACTTTATCTCCAGTGCTTTCAGTACTGCTTGCTCTGTGATTTCTTGAAATATTCATTAATAAAGATAGTACAATACACATTAGTCAATTTCAGACTAAGAAAGACCAAAATAAATAAATTTGCCTTTAAAGGGGGAAATTATGCTATTATTAGAAAACTTACTTCTTTTATCATTATTATTATTATTATTATTTTATTATTTACATAGCCGTAATTAAGCCGTGGTGCACTTCATTCCTGCATTAAAATTAAGTAGAATAAAATTATCACTTTTTAATAACATCAAATTAAATGTCATTAATGAGAATTTAATTACAATGTTTCACATTAAGTATAATTAGCTAATGATCTATAAATGTATATCAAACACAATTTAATGATATAACACTTCACATAATAAAATAGCTAATCTAAGCCCAAGAAGTAATTAAGATGTCATATGTGCCATTTTTCATTGTTCATGAGGAAAGATCTGGTAAAATATACAAGACCAAATTTGCCCATTTGCCCTTTGAGTTTGCCTACCCAAAGCCCTCTTCACCATTAGACGTTTTTTGTTGTTGTTGTTGTTGTTGTTGTTTTGTTTTGTTTTGTTTTCTTGAGTTTGCAGTTATATAAATTGTCTTGCATTTCTCTGCCATTGTGTCATTTTCATTGGTGGTAGGCAAGCATATAGTGTACATTGAGGGTCACTCCTTTAAACTATTATGTAGATTTAGTTAGAAATGTTGGGTTCAGTTTTCTTGTTTAGTTTTGTATATTAAGAATTTGCACTAAAGAATTTATTTTACTACAATGATCATTTTCTAAGAGAAAAAATCAATATTTCTATGGTGAAATTTCTCAGATTTCTGAGAATTTCTGCTCAAAAATAGTGAGAAAAGCAAGTTCATTCAGTTTCCTAGTGATAGCTTATGGTTTCAATTTAGATCTCAACTTACAAACTACCCTGCAAGTCAGCTGCAGTCCTGTAATACTTATTCTCTGTCCTTCCAGTCATTTAAGGAAACAAAGACAAATCAAAGCCCAAGGTAACAATATCCCCATGGTTCTTTACAATAACATTTTGGAAAAATAAGTATTACTGGACTGTAGTTTTTAACTCCTTTTATCATGTTCATGTCTTAGCTTAATGTGAAATTTATAACTGAGAGGAGAAGTGAAAAATATAAGATTATATATTGTTTGTATTGAATTCAATATGTGAATTGATTACTTAAGGGTGCAGTGGAGTTCAGAGCCATGTACAAATCTGAGTCTGAAATGTCTTGCAAAATATTTTGTCATAAAGTAAATAAAATAAAAAAAAAGTCATTATTTCTTGAAGCCAACTTTGAATTACAGTGGGATTTCCTTTTTCCTAACTTAAAACAACAACAACAAACACCAATAATAATGTGTTATATATATATGTCTTTAAAATAGGTTCCCTTTAAGCAACTTTCAAATACTTGAGATACTGGTAGCCATGCCATTACTGCCTTGGAAATTTTTCAAATGCAGAATACTTGACATATGATCAAACAAACAACAACAACAACAACAAAAACAGTATTTGTTGTCTTGAGAAATAAAGGACACAGAGATGTACTATTGCTGAAAAGTAGAAAGATATTTTTTCACTTAGAGTCAAAAGGAGTGCAGGGTGCTGTGATTTTCTGTAAGGTTTGGTGTTGCTTTCAGATTTATCAGCCAGGTCTTGTGGAAAGGTTACAGACCAAAGATCTTGTCTAATTTGTATGAGCTGGAGAAGAATACCTGGTATGCAAAGTCAAAAAAGTAATATTATTCCGATCAAAGTTACTCCAAGCAGTAGTAATTAGAGCAGACCGGGTTCTTATGGTGTGAGGATGCTCTTTCGTGTTTGTTCCTGAAAGAACAAAGAAGATATTGCCATCTACAATTCATGATTTTGATGATGTTCAGACCTTGTTGTACCTGCAGTCCAAAATCCCTAAATCCTGAACTGTGTGGGCTTCAGTACACAGTGAACTTTTCAAGTTGTTGTTCAAATAAGGTTTCATTCCAGTTCAGACTTGACCTGGCTGTGTTTTTACCCCTTTTATTTACTTCTTTGCTTTATTCTTGAGTGCTTCTCAGTGCTTCTTGATAGATGATGTGATTTCTTGTGTTCTTCTGATGGTGATTGTCACCAAATAGGAGCACAGGGTTGAATTGCTAGACATAGGAAATGTGCTTACTGTGTGCAGTTCCTTTTTATCTAAATGGTCCTATTCCAGACACCTGATCCCTGGCTGCTTGGACAATGTCTCTGTATTCCTCCCAGGCTATCTGTCCTTGCTTCCACTCTCTGTATGCCTTCTTTTTCTGTTTAAGTTTGTTCAGGAGCTCCTTGTTCATCCATGAAGGCCTCCTGGTGTTTTTGCCCAACTTCCTCTTTGTTGGGATGCATCGCTCCTGAGTTTGAAGCAGGTGATCCTTAACCAGCATTCTTGGGCCCCTCTTCCCGCCAGGACTTTGTCCCATGGTACTCTACCAAGCAGATCCCTGAAGAGGGCAAAGTCTGCTCTCCCAAAGTCCAGGGTAGCAAACTTGCTGTGCTACCACCTTGCTGCCCCCTGAATCCAAAACTGCACCATTTCATGATCACCTCAGCCAAGGCTGCCCTTCAGTTTCACATTCTCTCCTGGCCCCTCCTTGCTGGTAAGAATGAGGTCCAGCATAGCACCTCTCCTCAGTGGCTGATCTATCACGTGGAGAAGAAAGTTGTCATTTATGCATTCCAAGAACCTCCTGGATTGCCTATGCCCTGTTGTGCTGTCCCTCCAGCAAATAGTGGGGTGGTTAAAGTCGTTCTTTAAATCAGGGCTTGTGAATATGAGGCTGCTTCTGACTATGGAGGCCCTCATCTGCTTGGTTCGGGTGGCCTGTAGCACCCTCCTAATAGAATGTCCCTTGTCCCTGCCCTCCCTTTAATCCTGACCCACAAGCTCTCTGTCAGATCCTCATCCATCCCCAGGCAGAGATCCATGCATTCCATCTGCTCTCTATGTCAGTCACAGAGGGTAAAGTCCCCTCCTTGTCTCCTCTACCTGTTCTTCCTGAAGAGCCTGTATCCTTCCATCCTAACACTCCAGTCACGGGAGCCATCCAACCACATCTCCGTAATGCCCATGAGGTCATAGCCCTGCAGGCATGCATACATCTCTAACTCCTCTTTTTTTTATTCCCCATGCTATGTGCGTTAGCATAGAGACATTTGAGTTGGGCCTCTTATTAAGCTGATTTACTGGCTGGAGTGGGTGGATTTCCTTTGTGCTACTCTTCAGGTGTTCTCCTGCTGACCCATGACCCTTCTCCAGGCCCTGGACATCTATCACTGACACTGGCATAAAACCGGGAGAAGCAGGATGGATTGAGGTTCCTATCCTCCCACAACTTTAGTTTAAAGCCTTCTCCACAAGCATGGCAAGCCCATGACCAAAGATGCTTTTCCCCTTCTCTGACACATGGACCCCATCAGCCCCCATCAGACCAGTTTTTTCAAAGCAACTCTCATGATATAGGTAGCGTAATGCCTGTCTGTAGCACCAGTCCTGTAACCATCTGTTGATTTGCCAGACTCAACTTACTCTTTCAATCCCCTTCCCTTTGACCAGCAGGACTGATGGAAAAGCTACCTGAGCTCCTGAGTCTTTTACTGCTGCTCCCAGGGGTCTGTAATCCCTCTTGACACTGTAGGCTGCCATCCGCTGCTCTGCTGTGGAATGAACCCTCACAGAGCTGATCTCCTTGGCAAGTTTCTGGTGAAGATTGTACAGTTTGGGTATTTTCTTGTCAACTTGAGTAAGTCCCGCAATACATTTGTTTCTTACAGCATTTTTCTGCCAGGTAGTTATAACACACTTGAAACTGTAATTTTATTTTATTTTTTCCCTTTCCATACTAGTTCTTAACCATATTTTATTGTAAATTATCGAAGACTCAGGTCCTGCAGTGTTTATTAGTAGACTAGAATCTGTTTGGGATAAAGACTGTCATTTTAGCATTCGTACTTGTAATCTATATAGAGACTTTTGTGTTTTGTCCAGCACACATTCTAAGTAATCAAACCCAATCAAAATTGGGCCTGGGGGATGTTTTTGAATCTTAAACTGCAGATATCTGACATTCTTAGAAGGTTTCAGCTTAGCTAATGTTTGTCTTTTTCAAAACCTCGCCTTGTATTTAACAGTATTTAAAAAATAAGAAACTGAAATTTGGAGAGTGTAAAAACTCTTCAAATCCTTGAGAATCATACTTATAATGTATTATTCAAATTGTCTGTTAACTGGGAGAAAGCTTTTGAGTAGAAGATTATAACCAGAAGAAAGAGAGTAATTTTCAATGCCTTCCCTACGTTATTTGGGAGAGCTTATTGTGAAGGGACAGTGTTGTCCCTATTGGATGCCAAGAACATGTATTACTTTGATTAATGTGGTCTGAATTCTGGCTACACACAGTAAGCACCAGTATTTTTCTTGAATAACAGTACTTTTTCTGAAGCCAGTATGAAACATATGCTCCTGCATTTCTCGGAGTTCAAGTGAATTTCATAAATCTTAATATTTTTTTCTGTATCACTTTAAGAATTAATAGCATGGTGCCTCTAAGAAAAGTTCTGTCTGATATTTTGCTCTCTCCATTAAATTGATAAAAGGATTGAGAATGTGTCGTCCCTAACATTTTTTACTGTTATCTCTGATTACTTTCTTCTGAGTTTCATCCTTTTTCTCTTTGTATTGAAAGTGTCCAAAGTCTAGCTCTGAAATGTGTTCTTCTGGTCTTTTGTCAAACATTCTTTTGTGATATTGATCATTTCTGCCATCTCTCCAGAGTTCAACTCTGCATCTGTAGTTCAACATAAATACTTGTCTCTAGTCTTAAAGCAGGCTTGCTAGTCTCCTTTTCTAGTAATAGTGGTAAGTGGTTCATAGTCACTTAAACATAACACTAATTAGTAAGAAAAACATGCTGTGTTAATGTTCTGTGACTGAAAATTACATTTAACTTAGGCAGGTTGACCTTTCCAATGTTGCACAATACTGTGCTGAAATTTTCTGACTTAACCAAGTTATATGTAGAAACCTCTCCTCCTATCTCACGCATTTTATAAACACATTACAAAGAGAAACCATCTTTTTATTGAAGGAAAAATTAGGCATAATTTTCTTTCAGTAATGTGTTCTTATCATGTATACTTGCAATTTGCAGTTCCTTTCTACATTGTCCCTATTTGACTCCTCTGTACTTGTTTAACCCACTTACTTTTCACTATTTCTTTTCTTCTCAGTGTTAATATCACTAAACACTAGTGATATATACACTTACACTATTGAGCCTCTCTAACCTGTTCCATGATAAGAGTATGTTTGTTTGGTTTACCATATCCTCACCTTTGCTGAAGAGCTGGTTTCTGTAGAGAGGTCTTTAAACCCAAAATGCTCGTCATCCTTTTTATCGTTGGCACACAGAATTTGCTGAAGCTTGCAAATCCTTGCAAAGAAGTTTAATACCATGCAGCCCTTGCATGCTCTTCCAAACACAAGAATATTTGTTTATGTTACATCACAGGCAAATCCATCAGATGCACTTTTGTGGAATCCAACTGAAAACTTTACATATTTTAATTACAAAGTGCTCATGCTGAGTTTTGAATCCTAATAAAGTTGCAAAGATGTCAGAGCACAAAACACCCTACATAAACTCTGTTCTAGAAGTAGTGAATTATTTTTTTTCGGAGAATTTATATGTAAAAATTTATATATTTTTTTTCAGTTCATCCGTTACTTGCTTTCATTTTTTCCCCTTAAGATTCAGCTATGATGCTGACTCTTTTTCAAGAAAATAATTCAGAAATTAAAAATTGTTTCTTTTATCTGTCATAGATTCTTCTCTGTTACTTCTTTTTTTGAATTGTCTGTTTCAGAATCTCTTCTTTAATTCTGATGTACAGTGCAGTAGTTCTGAAATTTTACAGTATTATCTCAGTATCCAGTGATTCAGATAGTTGTTGACAGAGATGCATATGTTTTGTTAATATCTTTATTCTTCTGCCCCTTCTGGATTGTCTTTCTGGGCTCTCTTTAAATTGAAGTTTTTTTTTACAGGAGTGGACAGATGGAAAAAATATTTTCTTCTATAATTTTTGCTGTTCACTGTGCACAGATGAGACATAGCACATGAAAGTATTATTATTTTTAAGGCTTTTTTTTTTTTTCCAGTCTTCACATTCTTGATGTACTTTACATTTCAATTAGTTTAGGATAAACTAGAAATAAAAGTAGATGAAAGACCCTGAAGGAAAGCAAATTAACATGTTAGACATGAGGTCAAACAGAAAGCTAATTTGCAGCCAGTAGGCACTTCAGAACCATCATACAGAAACAAATATAAGCAGCAATGGGTACTCCTATGTATCACATAGCAACCAAAATAATAAAAAGAAATCAACCTTGAGCCAGGATGGTTAAAATTAAATAACAGAGGGAAACTAAGGAGGAAAACATTAGAATATGTTGTGTTTTTCTTAACTTGTTAGTGTATTTGCTGATCACTAGGCAAAAAAAAAAAAAAAGAATTTTAAAATTAAAGCTTTTAGCAAACAAATATACCCTTTAAACTTCTTTCACTTTTAAAGCCTCTACATAAAATTTATTACTCTTACTTTATGAATATGTGCAGTAAATGTTTAAATGACGTTACAAATCACTCAGTTTTCTTACCTCCATCAGCATATAATGAGTTTAAATAACAAATGATGTTTAATCTAGATGCTTTTGAATGTTGTAAAGTTTGTGATGAAGTATGATCTTCTGGAAACTTCATTATCAGGGGGAAATCTGAGTACATGCCATAAATAAATAAATAAACAAATGTCATTATTATTATTATTATTAACAAGAACAACAACAACAATAATAAAGCCTTATAAAAATAAGAAATTAAGGAATGGAGTTATGCATAAGAACACTTTGGTAGTACACACACATTCAACTAAGAAACTGATAGAAACTTAGAAACTAATAGTTTCAGACTTGCTGTATAATTTGTGATTTAGTTTACATTCCAAATCCTTGAATCGTTGTACATTTTGAAACAAAATACAGGTTAGAAAATATTTCTTATTTTAAGGATGTTCATTTCCTGTGAAACTGTGAAGCTGTACAGTTCTTTCCTCTTGGGATTTGCCTGTACTTTGTGTGCTAGTTTTGTATAAATCTCAACTGCCATAATGAAACAATGAAGAAAACAGCAACATTTAGGATTTTGCCTGTTATGTACATTGGTAGAATTTGGTTTTGACAACCATTGCTCATGTACTGCTGAACCATTTCTTATGGGTGATTTTGTGATAACTTGAAGATTATCATTTACTGATATAATTAAGTATTAATAAAATTCATAAGTGTAATAAAATCTTCCTGTGAGAAAAGAGATATATATAGTAACTGCAGCTAAGGTAATCCATGACTGATAACAGAATACAAATTGAAAATCATGTTAATATCTTTTTCATTCAGTCAAAATGACATCTTTTCCATGGATAAGATTTAGAAAACAAAGTTAAATACAGAAAGACTATTAATGAAACCTTCGATCAAACTGATTGAGTCCTATTTCTGTTGTTTTCTAGTGATTTTTCTATTGTGATTGCAATGTAGCTGTCTTCAGCTACTTTCTTTCTGGAGGGGCCTGAACGATGTTCCTTAAACATTTATGTATGACAGTGACTCATTCATTTCCACATTGATCTGGCTGGAAAAATGAAAGTACCAGTAAATAAAATTTGTAATGGATTTTCTTTTGTTGCTGAAACCATATACCACAGTGTTCAAGTGTGTATGATTTCAGACTTCGTGAAAAAAACAAACAAACAAACAAAAACAACAACAAAGCAAAACAAAAATAAATCTGTATTTTGGAAAGATGTACAAGAACATAAAATTACTAAAAATACAGCGCAAAAGAACAGAGTTATAGGAACTAGTTAAATAAACAGACCGCTCAATTGAAATAGTAGACAATTCTAAAGAGAAATCAAAATTATGATTTCTTGTAGTCTGGTTCTTTTACTTGCCTAAGACCAGGGAGTAGAACAGTGGCTCAACTGAGAACAACTATTAAAAGTTCCCCAAATTCTTATTATTTTAGACTATGTCTCCTCTGGGACATGAACTAATGCATTTTTAAATCTGTAGACACCAGTCCCTGGGAATTTAACCGGAATAAGCCAAAGTCTTTTTTAAAAAATCAACATGTAAATTATTTTTTCTATATTTCTATTTTATATGTTTTCCATTCCATAATCAGATTATGATCAAATATATACTCTGTAAAACTTTTTCCCTTAGTTATTCATCATTTGGGGTGAAGAAGCAGGTTTAAGAAAACTTGATCAAATGCTATGGTGATAAGCATTTCAGAAGATACTGCATAGAATCTAATTTCACCAAATGAACTAAATTAAGAAAGCTCGGGTAGTTGAAACAAAGAAACTGTGGTACACAAAGTAGACAAATTCCTGTAATTATGGAATTATTCTTAAGAGTAAGATCAAGGGCAAGATTTACAAGTAAAACAAAACCTTGGGGGAAAATCCTTGGAACATTTTATTACCCAGTGTGCAACTGTGAAATAAATTGTTTTTTCATCCTTCTGCTTATGGCTGGCTATGGGGCAACTTATAAATGAAGTGCAATATATGAAAGGAAGTGTTTTACACAGCTAAATGAGCTGCAGTGTAAGTGTTACAGAATTAGTATATCTATACTTGATGCTATATGTACATCCTGTTATATAAAAAATCCTTCACAAATTAAAATACTGATTTTTTTTCATAAATGCATCAACATCTCAGTGTAGTTTGTATATAAATAGGATAAAACATATTTTACATTAGAATCGTTATTAAACAAAAGGTCAGTTGACATACTTTTTATACCATATTTATTACTAACATTCTATACTTCTTAGAAAATAAATAGAATGTTGCTGTCAATGAGTCCAATCTTGCTTGCAAATCTTTTAAAAACTGTTTTATTCCAATGGACCATGCAGAGCTCAATATACAAACTGCAGAGATTTCAGCAACTCAAATTAGAGCCAGTGTTAAAGTTCTTTTTAAAGAAGTATGATCTGTAATACCAGTATAATTAGCAAACTGCAAAGTGCAGTCTCTACCTTCTTTCATTCAGGTATATACTTCAAAAATTTTGACCTGATGTTGTTTAGACATTAATAATTGGAAGGCAGGTAGATCTATAATCTAACCATTGTCTGGTCTTTAAATTCATATGCAATTTCCTGTATGAAATAGAAGGTCAAAATCATCTATAAACTATTCCTTTTTGTTTGTTTTGTTTGCTTGTTTGTTTGTTTTTTGCAGTACTTAAACTTTATTTCTCACGTTCTTTCTGCAGAGTTGGCAAAAACACTTGCAATCCTCTATAACTGCTAGAACACATTATAAATTACATAATATATACATATTTGTATTATGTAAAAATCATTAAGAGCACAAACTGTTTGAGAAGTGAACTATTTGTTTTGCATTTATTTAAACCTTACTAAGTTGTTATGGCTTGCTATTTGATGTTGGATGCAGAACTGTAAAGTTATGATTTAAGCAAGGAATTTTCCAAACTTCCATTTTATCAAACAATGTATTTTTATAAAAGCATTTATTTGGATGCTGGAAACATTTATTTGGTCCAAGATGGAATTTGGCAATTTAAATATTAAAAAAAAAAAAAAAAAAAAAGTAGAGTGAGACTAAAGAACAGATTGAGAGTCACATTACACAGTAATCCTTCATTGTAGTGTTTAGCAAGATGGACTCAGAAGTTAAGTCACTGCCCCCTTTTTCTCCTCTTGCTGTTGTTGGAATGCCAGTGTATTAAAAAACCTCCTAGTAACCATAAAATTGAGCTGTTTTCCACTAATTTATCAGTAACTAGTAGCCATTAAAAGAGTCATTAAAAAAAAAAAAGTTACTAGCTTTAGGGACATTTTTATACTTTCAAAATAAAATATGGTGATAACATCTACACTGAATTCTCTTTACACCTGCTCTTGAAATAGCCAGCTGAACATTGGTTATATTGTCAGAGGAATTCTTAAAGCTAAAATAGAACTGATCTTTCTCCTGTTTCTAGTCCATGAAATATCTCATTTTATCAAGATGGTCAACATAAGGAGAAGCCTTTTATGTTTTGTGTTATTTGCAGAATATTTGTTTTAAAAGTAACAGAAAATTATATTATTTTAATCCCAAGAAAAGAGATTTTCTGTTTTTATCAATTCAGCTGACTCACACAGAAACTGCAGTTTGAATAAGTCATGATTAAACAATTTATTCCAAAAACTGGGATTGAAATATTTATCCTGATGGAAAAGATTTTGAGACATAAAATTTTACACTCTACTGTGTCTGCGTGTTTAATTGTTTTTGAAAATTTGCTCTGTTCTTTCTATAAATTTATTTCTGTCAATACCGTTTTGAAATTTGTGTCATGACACTCCTTCATATAAAGTCTTCAAAGTTTGCTTCATCACCTGCTATGGTAACTGCAGGATTCCCCATTTTAACACTTATTCACATAAGAAAAAACATAAGAATAAACATAAATAAATATATAAACATAATAAATATAAACATAAGCATAAACTTAAATACACCTCACTGCTTGGTCTTACTAAGACCAAGATTCAGAGAAATAAGATTAATCACCTTCATGGACAAAGTCAATAAGCCTAATTAAAATGATTTTAAACACTGAAGATGTGAAGTGAACATGCATAAATTTAAGCATATTTAAACGTGCAGACTATCTCATTCAGAATTAAAGTGACTTTACAAAGCTCTAGTTTATTATTCAACAGAAAGAGCAGCAGCTGGGCAGTCAGATTTTGCATAGTAAATATATCAGCAGAGGAAATAATGCTGGTGTGGATGCCCAGGAAACTTGAGGAAGCACAGCAGAGGTCTCAATCTGCTTCAGGGTTTGTTCATTGGTGTACTGCCTGCCCAGCTCAGCTGTGGGCTCCTACCCACCAAGGCAGATTGTAGTCAGTCTGTAATCCACTCTCTTCTGCTTCCTGACAGATAACTATCAATTAGTTGTAAATTAACTTGAAAGTAATTTTTGAATATTCACCAGAATCTCTGTTAATACTTCTGGGAATTTCTCTATCTAAACTTAATCAAGGATTTTTTTTCTGAGTGTTTCCAGATCTTTGTATGTTTCATAGGATTATCATAGAATCATAGAATCATTCAGGTTGGAAAAGACCTCTAAGGTCATCTAGTCCAACTTTTAACATAATACTAAAGTCCACCAGTAAGCCATGCTACTAAGTTCTATGTCTACACATTTCTTGAAGACCTTCAGCGATGGTGACTCCACAATTTCCCTGGGCAGCCTATTCCAATGTTGCACCACCCTTTTAGTAAAGAAATTTCTCCTAATATGCAACCTAAACCTTCCTTGGGACTACTTGAGGCCATTTTCCCTTATTTTATCACTTGGTGCTTGGGAGAAGAGCCTAATCCCCACCTTGCTACAACCTCCTTTAAGGTAATTTTAAAGTAAAATAAGGTCTTCCCTGTGCCTTCTTTTCTGTTAGCTAAAAAAACTTCAGCTCCCTCTGCGTTTCTCTGCTGAGCCCTCCTACCCTTGACCAGATCAACACTCACACCTAACTTGGTGTTATCTGCAAACTTACTGAGATTGGGACCCCCTTAGTAGGGTGCACTTGATCCCTTTGTCCCGATCTTTGAAAAAGACACTGAAGAGAACTGGCCCCAGTACTGAGTCCTGGAGAACACCACTAGTGACCAGCCTCTAGCTGTATTTAAATCCATTCACCATGACTCTTTGAGTCCGGCCACCCACCTAGTTTTTAATCCAACAAAGCATACACCTGGCCAAGACTTGAGCAGCCATCTTCTTCAGGAGAATACTGTGGGAAATGGTGCCAAAAACCCTAATGAAGTCTAGGTAGACAGCCTTTCCCTCGTCCACTGAGCACGTTACCTTGTCTTAGAAGGAGATTAGGTTTATCAAGCAGGACCTGCACTTGATAAACCAATGGTGAGTGGGCCTGATCACCTGGCTGTCCTGAAAGCGCTGTGTGGTAGCACTCAAGATAATTTACTCCATGAGTTTCCCTGGCACTGAGGTCGGACTAAGCAGGCCTGTAGTTTCCCAGATCCTCCTTCCAGCCCTTTTTGTAGATAGGTGTCACATTTTCTAGCCACCGGTCGACTGGGACCTCCCCTGATAGCCAGGACTGCTGATAAATGTTGTGAAGTGGCTT
Organism: Anser anser; assembly: GCF_964211835.1. Taxonomy (NCBI): domain Eukaryota; kingdom Metazoa; phylum Chordata; class Aves; order Anseriformes; family Anatidae; genus Anser; species Anser anser. The sequence continues at coordinate 124,471,217 of NC_139720.1, read as the reverse complement.
GGCGAGCATTTCTGCCAGTTCCTTCCATACTCTTGGGTGGATTCCATCTGGCTTCATAAACTTCCATCCATCTAAGTGGAGTAGCAAGTCACTAACCATTTCCATGTGGATTATGAGGACTTCATTCTGCTCCCTGTTCCTGTCTACCAGCTCAGGGGGCTGAGTACCTGGACAACTGGTCTTGCTGCTAAAGACTGAGGCAAAGAAGGCAAGAAGTATCTCAGCCTTTTCCTTATCCCATGTCACTATGCTTCCCCCCCCCCCCCCAACATCCAAAAAAGGATGTATTTTCTTTTTCTCCTTTTCTTGTTTATGTATTTAGAAAAACATTTTTTACTTTCTTTAACAACAGCTATATTGAGCTCCAGTTGAGCTTTGCCACTTCTAATTTTGTCCCTGCGCAACCTCATGACATCTTTGTAGTCCTCCTGAGTGGCCTGCCTCTTCTTCCAAAGTTCATAAACCCTCTTTTTCATCCTGAGCTTTAGCCACAGCTCTCTGTTCAGCCAGGACATTCTTCTTCCATGCTGGCTCATTTTTCAGCATGTGGGGACAGCCTGCTCCTGTGCCTTTAGGACTTCTTTCTTGAAGTGTGTCCAGCATTCCTGGACTCCTTTGCCCTTTAGGTCTGCCTCCCATGGGATTATGACAACCAGTCTCCTTAACAGGCTGAAGTCTGCCTTCTGGAAGTCCAGGGTGGCATTTCTGCCAATCCCCCTTCTTACTTTTCCAAGAATTGAAAACTATTAATTTGTGATTGTTGTGCCTGAGAGCCTCCAACCTTCACATACATTTTATGTTATAAATCAAAATAAAGATGTGGTTCGACAAGTGAACCTGGAGACATGGAAATATGAGTGAGTACCTAGGTTTCTTTCTCAATGACTCCAAGAGGGTTTTGCGTAGATTAGCATGGGAATTAAAAGCTGATTTTTTTTTATTTTTTTTTTTTCCCCTACTGTTTATAAGGTCATCCTTATGATGTTCTAAAAGATTGTCAAGGTGAGATGGTCTTTATATAATGAGATTGTATGAATATTGTCAAAAGTACAACTTGTTAAATTAAAACTTTATTTCTCATAAGGAGCCATATTGCGTTTCTGTGTTGTATGTAGTATTTAAAAATATGAAAAGCTCAGTATCTTTTCTATGGGAATGTAAGAAAATTCAATAGTGTTGAAGAGAAATATATACAGATAAATCTGCATTTTCAGTGGGGTTTAGAATCATGTTATATTTCAGAACTGAGCCTCCAACAGAGACATCACTTTGAGAAAGCTTAGCTCCAGAAAAGACAGACATGCAAAAAATGTGTTTTTTTTTTTTAATTATTATTATGATTATTTTTAATTCTCCATAGCCCTCATAATATAAATACTGACATCATGATAAATGAGCATGCTGTCCATTATAGCACATTTTTTTGTATCAGTTCGGTTGAAACATTAGTATTAAACACGTAATAATGAAATAAGAGAGAGATTTGGGCATGTATCTAAATATTTAGTCTATAAAGAGACTTCAGAAAATTTATTATTCTTCAAAAAAAATTACACTGTATAATTGAGACATCTTTATTATAACAATTTTGTTTAGTCTCCAAAAGATGCTCCAGTTTAATTGAATATATTAATGTGCTTTCACATGAAATTCTGAAAAGAGTCATGAAGTGTCAGTACATTTTTATAATACATATTTTATTTTGTTTTTCATTTATTATTTTTTTTTTCTGACTGAGATGGTTCACAAAATAAGGAAGTGTTTCTGACTCAGCTGTAGTGCTTCATTCCCTAGATAGGCTATTGTTCCCTGTGGGGGCTTTCATAGAGGTAATCATGCCATCAAGCACGAAGTCTATTGACTCTAGGATAAGAAGGTTTTTCATCTGTGGTCATGGCCACTGCAGGAAAACTAACATTGTCAGATGAGTGATTACATCCAGACGGTGTTAGTGCTTTTCAGCTACTTCCATTTATGATTTTCTTAATTTCCAACTTCTCTCAGATGAGACTGCCCCCCCCCCCCCCCCCCCCATGGGTGATTGTTCCTTATTTCACAGTTTCAGAAATAGGATAATTTAATTCCTTCCTTTGTAATGTTAGCTTTAAGGTATGATCCTTCCCCTGGAGTTTTCAGTTCTTCCAGACTAATGCTATTCCTTTATATCTCAGTTTTTCTCATACATTTTATCCTCTTTATCCTTTTTGGTTGCTATTCTTTATATTTTATATAACTCTTCTGTAGTCTTTCTAAACAGTGCAACCAGCCATCACAAAGTAATACATAAACTTCATATAATTCAGAAAAAAAAAAAAGTCTTAAACCTCAAGATTCTACACTCAAGCTTAAGGAGACTCAAACTCGTTGGGAATACCAGTCCTCAGTAAAAATTGATGTGTAACCATGGCATTATCAACCTCTGTTTTTTAAGCGAACTTAATCAGAATGCAACCAAAGACTTCTGAAGCAAAATTCAATGCCTTTTCAAGTGCCTGTACTACTCTAAGCCACAAACATTTTAACCAACAATTTATGTGAGTAGAACAACTGCAGACATCTACACTATTAGGCCTGGCAGGTACCTTGCCACGAAGTTATGTTCATCATCACTGGATTTGCATGTAAACTATTGTGATAAGATAAGGGGAACATATATCTGTCATATTTTATATTTCTTTTCTAATTTAAATCTAATTTAAATGTAGAGATGTTATATCATATGTCAGTAAAAAAGCAAAAGAAAAATGTTAATATTTTCAGAATATGCAAATATTCAGCAGCTAAATGTCTCTCTTGCATCAATATATCTTGATTACTGTTTCAGTGAGATACATTTACAACCAAATAATGATAGGGTTTAAAACCCTTGGAGCATTTATTCAAGTTTGGATATTTATGCTTCTGTAGGAGAATAATACAGTCAGTTATTTAAATTAGCATTGTTGTCCACACTGTGAAACAAAGATTAATCAAACAGGATTGCTGTTAGGCTATAAACCATCATAAAGATCAAAAATTCATTTTCAGTAAAGAAAATCAATGATTTTATTTAAACATGACCATGCAGCTTTTTCTTACAAATCAAATATTATATCAGGTCTTATTTTTTAACAGCTGGGTTGATCTAAATGCCAAGAGAACATATTGTTTCGTCCTCTTCATAGTACAGTGGAATAATTAATTTTCTTTTATAATTTGTTGAAAAATCCATGAATGTTTCTATGAAAAAGAGAATAAAAGGCCTAAGATGATTGCTTACCTCCTCAGCATTTCAAAATGTATCTACATAAATTGTGATCACTTCTAACACATATTTATTATAGTAGGAGGCTAGAAGCAGTAAAGTATTCAGGACAGATTATAAGTACAAGGAATTCTATTACATGACTTGTTGACCGCATATTTGTTTGGTTTGTTTATTTATTTTTGTTTTTGCTTTTTTTTTTCCTTTTTTGGTTTTTGGTTTTTTATTTGTATTTGTATTTGTATTTATTTATTTTTAATGCTGCCTTGGGGTTTAATAGAAATAAAAGAACCTTAGGAAGACAAAAGAAAACATTTTGAAATGCAGCATAATATATGAAAACATAGGAACAAAGTATTAACAAATTCTGCAAAACATTTGAGCTCTACCTGAACTTTTGGTGATACAGTGTGCAAAGTATGTTGTTCTTTTAATAATAATTAAAATCACTGTAGGGCATTATTATAATTACAAAACATTTTCATGTTAGTTTTAGATGTGATGGAAGACATAATTATTACTTTTCACAGGCAGAGCCCTGTTTTGCTCAAGTTGTAAATACCTTACTGACTTTATTGAAGATCTTACTATTTCTGTGAGATTAAAATGTTACTCAGTATGGAATTTTTAAATTTCTACCAAATAATAGTATTTATAGTTGAAAATGTATTTAAAATTATGCTTTTTAATTTAGAATAATTTTATCGTATGTATTTGCTAAACTACTGTGAAACACAGTTTGGGTTTGACAGTTTTGCAGCTTTAAATTACACTAGGTTTCCTGAAATAATACTCAAATATTGAAAGAAAAGGTGTTTGGGTTTTTTTTTTGTTTGTTTGGCTTTATTCTACTTTAAAAAAAAAAAAAAAAAAAAAGAGTAAAAATTAGCATAATGCAGAAGAATAAATTCACAAACCCAACAACACTTCTTCCAAAAAACGTGCACATACACAAACACATACACACACACAAAATAGAAGTCTGCTTTTTTTGCTTTTTTATGTATTGAAATGTAAATAATGTTTATAAAGATAACCATTCAAAACATAAAATGAAATGGATTCATATTGACAATTTGATATTTGAATCCCAGAAAACAATGAAAATATATTTTCTTAAAAATGTTGTTTGTTCATCAGAGTATCTGTTACTATTTTAAAAGTCTGAGATTTTTGAATTTTGAGCTTCCATTTTATGTTTTACAACTGCCTTTTCTTTTTTGATCAATCTCAACTGAGTTAAGTCATGCATATCAAAACTGATAGTGTAAGTAACATTAAATAATAGTGAATCAAAAAAGTAGACTCAAAATGCCAATGTCCATGAAACTCCCCAATTCTTAATGATATTTTCTATGACAGGGAAAAAAAGCAGGGGTTCAGAAAGTCTGAAATTATATTTTTGATTGTTTACATTCCAGCCAAGAAGTTGTAACTCATGACATCACAATGATATAAATATATAGCCATCTTTTTCCTCCTGAGCCCAAAACAAAGTGAGAATCAGGAGTGCAGCCTTTTTATCCACTTCATAGTACAAAATTTATTCAAACAAAAGTACAGTGATATTTAATGAGGATTGCCAGTGGAATTTGCTGAACATTAATTACTGATTTCTGATTTGTTAATAATTAGGACAATTTGTTAACAATTAGTCATAGGACATATATAAATTATTCAACTTGCAAATACTAAATAAAAAAAAGACTCTTACCTAGTTTAGACTATTATAGGCTATTATCTGTTTATCTAGAGCAATTGTGGGTCTAGAGAGTAACCTGATTCTTTTTCTAGTGCAACTTTTAACTTACTGACAAAAATTCAAATCTCTGGGAATTTCTAGTTTAGATTTCCATGATTACATAGGAAAAACAAAACAGGTGGGGTAGCAGGGTAATTATGTGAGGTTTGTTTTTTTGACTGAGGAACATATACCAGAACTTTCGACATAAATCATCACAATGATTAGGAGAAAAAATGCTTCAGCAAATAACATGCACTCAGTAGCTGAGAAATAGCTACTAGAAATAGCTATGGGAAGAAGAAGAAATATTAATGTTGTGAGAGCTGACAACAGTCTGCTAGCCTTGTGGAGGATAAGTTTTTCTATTTAATTACTTTCATTTTAGTACAGAAAGTAAAAAGAGTGGCATTTCCCTTATTCTGCTGAGTAATCCAAAATCCAAACATCCCTTTAAAGAAGGAAAAAAAAAAAAGAAAAAAAAAAAAAGATTTCAGGCCAATGAGGCCAATGCACCATCTAATACTGAAACTGTGCGATTTACACAATAACAAACAAACAAAATTTAACACTGCATCTTTACGTAAAGATGAAGAGAATCAAACCTCTTGAGGTTACCAATTATTGGATTTGGTATACAGTCACTACTATTGGAATGGATGCATAGGCTTTATAGGTGTACAAATGCTATGTACAAAGTAAATACCCAAAGAAAATGAAATTGGCCCTGCAGTATAACAGAGGAAGATCTCTCCTCACCTTCTCACACAGTTTCCAAAATATGTGGCAGAGGCACTAGTGCTCAACTTCTAAACCACCTCAAGGCACATTTGGCTCATTTTGGTTCAGACGGATGAACAGATTTCAAGACAAAAAGTAGGAAAAAATACACAGCTTTACCCATTTAAAAGTAATAGTTCTGGCAGCTAGCACATTCTACAGAGGAGAGACTTGGGTTTAGCCAAGGATTTTGTATGCAGAAGGCACCCTTATATTTCCCCATGACTTTGCAACCAGTCCAATGAAGGTGTGAGCTCTGCACAAGTGGCAGCCTGTGTAGGTGTACTACCCCGAGCATGAACATACTAGCGTGGAGGGAAAAGGCTCAGGCTGCTGTGGGTCATGCTGAATCTAGAGTTGGCACCTGAACCAGTAGCAGGTAAAGGGAGACAAACTGTTCTGTGCTGTCAGTAGGAGCCTTCTATCTTGAATAATGGGCAGCGTTATACAAACAGTACATCTGTATCCTCACTCTGCATACATAATACCAATGACATCAGATATATTAGGTATTGACACTGTTAATAATGAAATATTATTGATTGAAGTCCTATGCATCTCCTGCTGTACCTGCTTATCTCAGCACATCCATATTTTTGCTGCATGGTCTCCCTATTTTCCAAAACAAACCAACCCCATTTCTGTTTGCTTACTGTGAAGCTATGTGAACCTTGTTTTCCATCAGGGAGGTTCCTGTCTCCTCTCCTCCTTCCTGCAGCCAGTTATCCTTCTCTCTGAGGTGTGGCTGGGAGGGGAGGTCTGTGGATCCCAGCGGAGAGGCCATGCGGAACAGCCCAACCTGAACCATCCCGAGGTGGTGTGAGGAAACAGACATCATTTACAGGGATTGAAACACTCAGGAGTTGATCTCAGCCCTTTCGATGAGAGGCGAGTTGGAACAGGGAGGCATGGGAGGTGTCTTTGAAATCCCACTGGAAGGCTGGGCAGCGGGAAATTTGAGCAAGAGGAGGAAGAGAAAGGAAGAAGGCATTCAAGAGGATGGGTTTGTGGGCAGCCCCAAGTGGACAAAGGACAGAGGCACTGAGACTGATGTTATCAGAGGGGCATGGGTAGTGACTGGAAGGGTAGTTGTGGGCAGGAGTGCGTGCAGTTCTTGGAGCAAGTTCTTGGAAAGCAGACCCAGGAATGGGGCATCAGGGCAAGTGAACATGGATCAAGGCATTCTGGACAGTCATGTTTTCAAGCATGGTGTCTCACTATGTAATCTGTTAGATGGTAATGTGTTACCATTATCAGTAACTCTGGTTCAGAAATCTGTGAATAATTTATATATTTAGCCATGATGAATTTGGATTAAAATTCAATAGCTTATTGTTAATAGAAACATAGAAATAAAGTATATGCAATGTACTAAAAATAGATTTAATAACTTTAATTAATATTATTGAAGAAATATCAAAAGTCATTAGGAAGCTAACAAGTTCAGTTTTGACCCTTTTGAATATTTATTATGAATCATTCCTGAAAACACTAAGTCTGTATAGATCTAAGTGTTCAGTATGTACTACTATGAGGGTAGTGAGACACTGGCACAGGTTGCCCCGAGAAGTGGTGGATGCCACCTCCTTGGCAGTGTTCAAGGCCAGGCTGAATGGGGCTTTGAGTAACCTGATCTAGTGGGAGGTGTCCCTGCCCAGGGCAGTGGGGTTGGAACTGCTTGGAACTGTTGGAACTGGAAGGAATCTTTAAGGTCCCTTCCAACCCAAATCATTCTATGATTCTGTGACTAATTTGGTCTGAACTTAGATGCAGGAACAAGAATAAAGCTATTTGGAGGAGGTATTTTGTAAGCACATGATTTGTATGACTGAAGTAGGAGCATGTCAGTAAGAACTTCTTAAAATAAAGAACCTATCTTCGTTTAAAAGAATGTGGAGACAGCTGCAGAGTCTATGGCTCTGTATTGGTGATCCTTGCTCAAAAAAACAAAACAAAACAAAACAAAACACTACAAGAGAGGTGACGGTTAAAAAAACAACATATATTGCCCTGGAGATCTAGATTTAGCTTATTTATACTTTAGACTACCTACGTGAGTAGGTTCTTAGAAAAGCTTTTTTTGCTACTTATTAGTAGCAAAGTAGCAAGTATGATTCCTTATTCAAGGTCTGAACTTCAGACCAGATCAGATTCAGATTAGCAACCAGTAGGAACATATCACTAAAACTATCAAGTGCTTGTTGTAAATTTGAACACCTGCAATTAGAAGATTACTTTTATGTTTTCTTCTGTGCTTCTATTTCTTTTCTGTAAAATGGGGTAATAGTAAACTCTGGTCTCATAGCAGTGTAGATGTTTTTGATAGCTATGAAGAGTCAAAGAATCTGATGAGATATTGCAGCCTGTTTTCAGAAAATGGTTTGAAGTGTCTAACAATGAGGAGGAAAGAGAATATTAAGTAATTAAGCAAACACTGCCCATTATATGATCAAATACAGAAGGAAAAAAAATACCATACTAACATGTCAGTAAACATGTATATGCAGAGGGATTTGAATATTTAGGCCTGAATTAGTTCTGAAATATTGTGAGTGTTCCTTTTGAATAGTCGTTTTATATCTAGTAAATAAAACTTTTTTTGTGTATGTATGCTCAGAAGAAGAAAAAAGTATTTCTTCTTTACAATGCAACTAAACAAATACATGCATAGCAGAGGGAACTTCTAATACCTCACTTATAAATCCTAGTTTCACTGAAATCCACATGAAACTTGCGTTATGTTACTAGCATTAGGATTTCCCCCCAAGTGAGGCTTTTTCTTATTGCTTTTAGAATGTTAAAACACCAAGACAGGGATTACATTTTATATTTTAAATAAATTAGATTGTATCTTGGGTGCTATTCAGATAAAAATTGCTATCTTTTTGGACTAATGGGCTTAGTGTTTCCATTGTTAATAATTTCTAATTCCATTAGGAAACATAGTTATTGTTATATGTATTTCTGTATCTTTAAAATATAGACAGGGAGAGTTTTTTTTTTTTTTTTTTTTTTTTTTCCTGGATAACCTACATTTTAACACATGCAGAAAGTCACTGGGACATATTGTGAATTTTCAAGAGTTTGACTCGGTGTGCATTTTTTTTTTTTTAAATAAATTTTAAAATATATACATTTCAGAACTGATTGAGAGACTCTATGTTCCTTGCCACTTCTTTTATAACACTCATTTCAGTTTAAACTTACTTCAGATAGACCTGATTTAGCTACATGCTCCCCAGTATCCCTGTCTGACATGACTTTTGGTCATTTTATTGAGTCGTCAGTCTGGTCAGCATCTGGCTCACACTCTAAATTCCATGTTTCACCTGACTGTTTTCAACACTGGGCAACTTTGAAGGCTTAGAACTACAAAGTGAATGCAAAGATGAAATTGAAACTGAATCGATGCCTTCACCTTTTGGTGATCTTTCATAAGAGATTATTGGTTAACTTATCTTCTTTCAGTTGTGGACTGTTAGCCTGGTTCTTGTACTTCATGCTCATCTGTCTCGTGCCTTCTCTTCTCTCCATTACTTTTGTCTTTAGTATTTCAGTTTCTCTTGGTACTCTTCTCTTGCAAATATAAACATGTCCAGTTTCCCTGGGTGAAAAGGAAATACACTTGACCTGACATTTCTCCAATGACCCAATGATCCTTTTTATCATTTTCATCTCTAAGTAGCTCATGGAACATTGATTTTAATGGATGTCTGGAGCTACTCTTCTCTCATCCCCTCCCTGCCCCTTTCCAGGCTCTCTTCTGTGCTTGGCACTCCACTCAAATGACCTCTTCCTTGCCGTGTAGGAGAATATTCAGTCTCACCATTCCTCTACCTTCAGCACATTTGACCATTCTTCTTTTCTTGAAACACGTTCCTTCATAGTCTCTATACCTCTGTTCCCTTCATGTTTCTCCCCTTCTCTAATCATTTCTGCAGTATGTCCTTATCCTGATATACTGGTGGTAAATAAATAAAATCTTGTGGATAACAATCAAAGAATTTTTTCTTACCTTAAAAGACTTGTTCTTGTTTTTTCTTTCTTTTTAATGAGATTCTCATCTCTTTGCACAGAAAAATATTCCAGGAAATATATTCTCTTATAGAATTCTCTATTACTGTATTTTTCACGTGCTCTTATTTTTTGCTAAATCAAAATCAATACATTCCACTCTCCCTAGAGGCCTTGACACCTAATGAAATTTATCATCTGCAGCATGTCTCAAAATGTTAAAGTATTTTTGCAGTTGTACGAAGACTTGTGGTCTTGATGACAAAGTAGGATGGAGATCTTAAGGCTGAGAAAACAACCAAGAAAGAGAAATCTCTCTATTTTTTTTTCTGCTTTAATGCTTTTCATTAACAAAAGATTCTAATTTAATGAAAAGTGATATACCCATTAATTCACATTATTTTAATCCTTATGTAGCAGATGAAAACCAGAGGAATTTATAGGGGTATAACATTAAGCCATGATCTGCTTTAACATGGAAGATAGCTAGCATTTAGATACGATAGTGAACAGAACTTCATATTCAGATCAGAACTTTTTTTTTTTAATATTTTTTAATTGATACGAATGAAGGAAAAACAAAACAAAACAAACACAAATACAAAAATAAACAACTCATCCATTACACAAGCAAAATACAGTATTGTTGCTCTCTTGTTAAGCAAATCACTTCAGCACATGGTCAAAATTGTTCAATAGAGAAGTTATGAACTAAAGTAACTGGACAAATCCTTTTCCAAATCTGCATCTAGCTACCTGCTACCCAAGAGACTTTCATTATACTCTAAAGTGCATATATTTCAGAGTAGGCTTTTTGATTATATAGAATAGTTATACAAAATTTATCTTCTTGCTACATGAACTTCAACCTTTTTTTCGTTAGAGTGCTGGTAAAGGCAAGCAAAACAAGCAGTTCTGCATTGTATTAAGTTAAAATTAAAAGATTAAAAAGTACTTCTCTCTCCCTCTCATTTTTTTAAATAATGTACATATTATTCTTTTACTTTACTTTTACTATGTTCTCCTCTTCAGAAAGCCATTGGCAATGAAATTTCACTTTTTTATTAAAAAAAATACAAATAGTGCTGATTTTTTTTCCCCCACTCAAATATTTTCATTTATTGAATTGGGAGAAAAAAAATATCTATGTAATAACATTAATGTATAAGGAGACATTTTTCTTCCATTGTTCATAACACACACAGTTGAATTGAGAAAAAAACGTACTGATTGTGGCATTGTACTTACTGAATATTTCAATGTCCTCATTAATCATTTAAGAGCTATAAGAAGAGAAAAAAAATATTAAAAAAATAATAAAACAAACAAAGAAACACTATTTTCTTTCTCTCCATGGAATTAAAAATATTAGTCTAAAAATGTAAAATTCTCCTTGCAAAATATGCAATTGGATTTACTCTTATTCTTTTCCTCAACTCAGCCATTCAATTTCTTTCACCTAGAAACCAAAGACCTGAACTAAACCTCAGTCAAGTCAGTAAGAATCCTTCTAATTACATCATCAGCCTTCTTGTAATCGGCCTTCAACAGGATTGGTGGATGAGGGCAGAGCAATGCATGTTAAGGCTTTTGACACCGTTTCCCACAACATTCTCCTCGAGAAACTGGCTGCTCGTGGCTTGGACTGGCGTATGCTTTGTTGGGTTAAAAACTGGCTGGATGGCCGGGCCCAAAGAGTTGTGGTGAATGGAGCCAAATCCAGTTGGAGGCCGGTTACTAGTGGAGTCCCCCAGGGCTCAGTGCTGGGGCCGGTCCTCTTTAATATCTTTATCGGTGACCTGGATGAGGGGATCGAGTGCACTCTCAGTAAGTTTGCAGATGACACCAAGTTAGGTGCGTGTGTCGATCTGCTCAAGGGAAGGAAGGCTCTGCAGGAGGATCTGGATAGGCTGGAGCGATGGGCTGAGGCCAACTGCATGAAGTTCAACAAGGCCAAGTGCCGGGTCCTGCATCTGGGGCGTAACAACCCCAAGCAGCGCTACAGGCTGGGAGATGAGTGGCTGGAAAGCTGCCTGGCCGAGAAGGACCTGGGAGTACTGGTTGATAGTCGGCTGAATATGAGCCAGCAGTGTGCTCAGGTGGCCAAGAAGGCCAACAGCATCCTGGCTTGCATAAGAAGCAGTGTGGCCAGCAGGTCTAGGGAGGTGATTGTCCCCCTGTACTCGGCTCTGGTGAGGCCGCACCTCGAGTACTGTGTTCAGTTTTGGGCCCCTCGCTACAAGAAGGACATGGAGGTGCTTGAGAGAGTCCAGAGAAGGGCGACGAAGCTGGTGAGGGGTCTGGAGAACAAGTCTTACGAGGAGCGGCTGAGGGAGCTGGGGTTGTTTAGCCTCGAGAAGAGGAGGCTCAGGGGAGACCTCATCGCTCTCTATAGGTACCTTAAAGGAGGCTGTAGAGAGGTGGGGGTTGGTCTATTCTCCCACGTGCCTGGTGACAGGACGAGGGGGAATGGGCTAAAGTTGCGCCAGGGGAGGTTTAGGTTGGATGTTAGGAAGAACTTCTTTACTGAAAGGGTTGTTAGGCATTGGAATAGGCTGCCCAGGGAGGTGGTTGAGTCGCCATCCCTGGAGGTCTTTAAGAGATGTTTAGATGTAGCCCTTAGTGATATGGTTTAGTGGAGGACTTGTTAGTGTTAGGGCAGAGGTTGGACTAGGTGATCTTGGAGGTCTCTTCCAACCTAGACAATTCTGTGATTCTGTTCTGTGATTCTGTGATATGTTATTTACCTCAACTTTTATAGGGCTTATGATACTATGTTTCATAACATCCTCATCTGGTGAGGCTGCACCTCGAGTACTATGTTCAGTTTTGGGCCCCTCACTACAAGAAGGACATCGAGGCCCTGGAGCATGTCCAGAGAAGGGTTACAAAGCTGGTGAAGGGCCTGGAACACAAGTCCTATGAGGAGTGGCTGAGGGAACTGGAGTTGTTTAGTCTGGAGAAGAGGAGGCTCAGGAGAGACCTTATTGCTCTCTGCAACTGCCTGAAAGGAAGGTGCAGGGAGATGAGGGTCAGCCTCTTCTCACTCATAGTGATAAGACTAGAGGGAATGGCGTCAAGTTGCACCAGGGGAGGTTTAGGTTAGAAATTAGAAGACATTTCTTCTCAGAAAGAGCAGTCAGGCATTGGAACGGGTTGCCCAGGGAAGTGGTGGAGCCACCGTCCCTGGGGGTGTTCAAGGAAAGGTTGGACCTGGTGCTTAGGGACATGGTTTAGTGGGTGACATTGGTAGTAGGGTGATGGTTGAACCAGATGATCTTGAAATCCTTTTCCAACCTTAATGATTCTATGATTCTATGAATCTATGATTCTATGATTCTATGAAATAGGCTGATGAAGTATGGCTTAAATAAGTGGATGTTGAGGTGTACTGAAAATTGACTGAACATCTGGGCCCAGAGGATTGTGAACAGTGGTACAAAGGTCATCAAAGGGAAGTGTTAAGTCCTGCCCTTGGGATGGAACAATTCTAACCACGAGTACAGGCTTGGGGTGACTGGAAAGCAGCTCTGCAGAGGACTGTGGCATTCCCTCAGTTCAGCTGTGCTCCTCAGTTCAAGAAGAATAGAGAACTGCTTGAGAGAGTTCAGTGCAGAGCCACAAGGATGATTAAGGGAGTGGAGCATCTCCCTTACAAGAAAAGGCTGAGGGAGCTGGGTCCCTTTAGCTTGGAGAAGAGAAGACTTAGGGGTGACCTTGTTAATGTATATAAATATGTAAAGGGTGAGTGTCAGGAGGACGGAGCCAGGCTCCATCTGAGAACAGTGACATCTAATGACAGGATAAGGGGCAATGGGTGCAGGTTGGAACATAGGAGGTTCCACTTAAATATGAGAAGAAACTTTTTTCACAGGGAGGTTGACAGAGCGCTGGAACAGGCTGCCCGGGGGGTTGTGGAGTCTCCTTCTCAGGAGATATTCAAAACCTGCCTGGATGCATTCCTGTGTGACCTGATCTAGGTGTTCCTTCTCCAGCAGAGGGATTGGACTAGGTGATTTTTCAAGGTCCCTTCTAATCCCTAACATTCCGTGATTCTGTGATTCTGTGATTCCATGATTTGTGGTGGACACTAAATTGGACATGAGGTCGCAATGTGTCCTTGCAACACTGTCCATGTTGCCAACAAAGATGTTAAGCAGCACTGGTCCCAATACTGACCCCTCAGAGACACCACTCATCACCAGTCTCCACTTGGACATCACACCGTTGACCACAACACTTGGAGTGTGACCATTTAGCTAATTCCTATCGACTGAGTGGTTCATTTGTCAAATCCATGTTTCTCCAATTTAGAGACAAGGATGTCATGCAAGACAGTGTTAAATGCTTTGCACACCATCATGGGCAGCATTAGACAGTGTTGACAGCAGGTCAGAGGAGGTGATCCTTTCTTTCTGCACTGGTGGGGGCTGTGGTAGTTTTACTCAGCTGGGCAGCTGAGCTCTACCACAACCAATCTCTCTTTTCCCATCCTCAAAGGGAAAGGGGAAGAAAATATGAAAAAGTCTCAAGGGTTGAGATAAGGACAGGGAGATCACTCAACAATTATTGTCGTGGGCAAAACAGGCTCAGCTTAGGGAGATTAATGTAATTTATTACCTATCACTGGCAGACTAGAACAGTGAGAAACTAAAAGCAAACTAAAAACACCTTCCCCTCATTCATCCTCTTCTACGTCCTCCCCCCGAGTGATGCAGAGGAAGGAGGAAGTGGGGCTGTGGTCAGTCCCTAAAGGTTCATCTCCGCTGCTCCCTCACAGTCACTCTCTTCCACTGCTCCACATGGGGTATCTCCCACAGAATGCCTGCCTTACCCAACTGATCCTATGTGGGTTTCCCACAGGCAGCAGCTCTTTGAGAACTGCTCCAAACAGGGGTCCATACCATGGGTTCTATCCTTCAGGAGCAAACTGCTCCAACATGGGGCCCCCACAAGCAGCAACTCCCCCAAGATCCCCTGCACCTGCGCAGGATCCGCTACAAGGGCTGTAGCCTCCCTCAGGTTAGATCCACCTGATCCACCGTGAGCTCCTCCAAAGGCTGCAGCATCAAAATCTGCTCCACCATGGTGCTCTCTGGTGTGAGAGACATGCTGGAGTTTGTCCAGTCCAGAGCACTGGAGTATCTGATGTAGGCTGAGATAATGGGGATTGCTCATCCTAAAGAAGAAATGGCTAAGGTCATCTTACTGTTGTGTGTAAACACCTGATGGGGGAGATGAACAGGGAGCTGGACTTTTCTCAGTTATGCCCAAGTACAGGACAGGAGGCAATGGGCACAAAATGAAACACGTGAGATTTCATCTGAACATTTTTATTTTTTTTTTAAATCTGAGTGCAGTCAGACACTGGTACCAACTGCCCAGCAAGGTTGTGGATTCTCCATCTTTGGAGATACTCAAAACCTAGCTGGATATGGCCCTGAGCAACCTGCTGTCACTGATTCTGCTCTGGGCAGGGGTTGGACCAGACAGTTTCCAGTGGTGTCTTCCAGCCTCAACCAAACTATAAGTCTGTGACAGGGAGCTTAGTTAAAGCTTATAGCACACTCCGAAAGACTGACCAAAACTGAGACAAATTTTTGTTTTTGTTAAAAGTTTCTTTCTACTTTTCCACGCTATTTTCCTTTCCATCCATTTTTCCATTCTAAATTATCTGCAAGATTATACATGTTTTTTGTTTGCTTGTTTTTCTTGCAATATTTTTGTTGCTATATATGCTCACTGAAAAAAATGGTCACAGATTTTCAAATGATCATAGAACCTAATCAAATAATTATGTTTGGATACCCCATGTAACTTCATTACCAGTCAGTTCTTCACTAAATTGTCCCCAGCCTGAAGAAAATGGATTTACTTTTTATTTACCTTTGTTTTGATATATGGACCATGTAAGTAAAGCTTTCTTGGAAAGGGGAGTAAGGAATGCTATTAATTTTCATTATTTTTATTATCATGTCAGAAGCTCAAGGCATGTAAAAAATACTGGAGGGAAGAAAAAGTAATTCTTACTCTGTGTATTCACAGCCTTGCATTGAGTGTGTATTCATGCAAACATTAGGAGAGAAGTTGAGTATGCTGAAGGCAAGTCTGACTTTAGGTTTTACTTATTTTTTCAGTATTTTTTTTTCTGAGAAGTTCCCCAAGGGTCTAAGGAATATTTATTTGTTTGTTTGTTTGCTTTTGAGACTGAACAGTCAAGTGTTTTTCAGACCAGCTACTAAACAGTTAATGGAATCTATCCATTAACTATTATTTCAGAAAAAACAAATTTAAGGAATTTTTTGCCCCATTGTATGTCATAAAGTTGTCAAGCAATTACTGTATTAGACTGCTGTAAAAAATAATGTTTAATCTTATTGTGCATTCTTCCTTGTAAGAGTATGAGAATACTCTAGCCTTAGATTTTTGAAAATCATTGTACTGTATTATTATTGTTATTATTATTCTATTTTTACTTTTTTTCTTTACTTTTAGAGCACAGGAAAAGCATTAAATTTACTCAGATGTCATAGGAATGTCATTTACATCTAGGGTGCAGAAGGAATAGCTCATCCATTCTGGCAATAATCTTACCTTCTTATGTAGCTGCTATGAAAATGCCAACATTTGCTATCAATTACCCCTGCATGGTATTTGCAGTATTTCTTAATAGCTAGAATAAGAAATAGCAGTAGTATTTCAGATACTCTAGTGATGAAATTGTTAGAAAAAGTCTACCATTGTTTATACATATAGGATTCTTGATAGAGAGCAGTTATATAAGAAAAATTAGATGAAATACATGTATGATTAGAACTCATGTTAGAGACATTGTTTAGTTTCTTGTTTCGAAAATCAGTAACAAGTTTAGATTAGAAAAAATATGAGAAGTTAGGAAGTTTCATTTATGGTGAAACCTAAATGGTGAAACCTAAGGTTTTGAATTTCAGGACACTATGAGTTCTGCAAGGTTCCATATTAGTCTTCTGTGCAAGCATCAATATTTTCTTCAAAACTCTTATTTTGAAATTGTTCAAAAAGTCTAGAAAATTTTTTTTGAAACTCAAATATATTATCCCATGGACATTAAGGGGAAATGAGCGATAAAAACATATCCAGGACTATTTGAAGTCAATCAGTATTATTCCTTTATTTTAGTTATGACCAGAATTTCTTTGTCATTTATTTGGTTTATGTTTAATTTAAACTATTACATAAGTAGAATTAAATCTGAGGAAAGGTTTAGGAATAGGAAGCACTAAAGCTATACTAATACACTAATATCCTAAGACACCCCAAGAATTTTTTATTTTATTTTTTTCTCTGAGGAACTAGTACTGTTCATATTAATGTCAGAGAAAATATTGTCATCTGATTTCAGTGGAAACAAAATTCAGAACTCATTTTGAAAGGCCTAAAACATCTGGCTCTTTCACCTTATATATAACAGGTCCTCCTGGACCTGTTTTCTGATACCTTGGTGATAACTTCTTGGTACAAGTGCTAAGGGAGCTGACTAGGAAAGGTACCCTCATACATTTCTTGTTTCTAAATGAAGAGGTTTTTGTGAGTGAAAAGGCAATTGGTGGCAGTCTTGGCCATAGTGACCATGAAGTAGTTGAGTTTAATGTTTTTGGTAATAGGAGGAAAATGATGATCAGAGGGCTGGAGCACCTCTCCTGTGAAGAAAGGTTGAGGAAACTGGACTTGTTTAGCTTGGAGAAGAGAAGGCTCCACGGAGACCTCATTGCAGCCTTCTAATTTTTCCGGCATCGAGACCACTCGAGGGAGCCGCCAGGACCCGGCAGCCCTCGCGAGGGAGGCTGACGAGGCGTGGGTGGAGCCAGCAGCGCCCCCTTCCCGGCCGTTCAAAAGCAGCCCCTAGGGAGCGCAAGCGACCAGGAGCGCGGCGAACAGGGTGGGCAAACAGGGCGTGGCACGTCAGAAGGGCGGGCGCGGCAGTTTGTGTGGCAGTTTGCTCAGGCAGGGCGAGCAGGGAAGGCAGAGAGCGCAGAACGTTTCTCCCCCCCCCCCCCCCCCCCCCCGCCCATACGAACAACTCCTCTAACAGCTGTCGACCGCTAGCTGGGCTGCAATGGTCTACACCAGGCAGACTGCTCTCTCTAGAAAGTCTGTAACCACCCAGACTGCCTGCTCAAAAATGCGGCAGTTCAGGTCTCTGGATGCAGGGAGTGTCTGAGCCTGTTGCTGCCATCTGAGGGAGGCAGAGGGACTGTGTGTGTGAGGTGCGAGCAGTTGGATGACCTGGTCCGCCTGGTGTCAGAGCTCAGGGAGGAGGTGGAGAGGTTGAGGGCTATCAGGGAGTGTGAGCGGGAGATGGACTGGTGGAGCAACTCCCTGCAGGGCCTGAAGGAGAGGTACTGGGGTGAGACACCCCAAATGGGGGTGGACTCCCTGCCCTGTCGGGCAGAGGGAGAGGACCTAGGAGTTAAGGAGGAATGGAGACAGGTCCCTGCTTGACCTTGCAGGAGACGCCCCCCCCCTACCGCCCCCACCTTCCCAGGTGTGTGTACATAACAGGTTTGAGGCCCTAGAGCTTGAGAGACCGGTGGGTGAAGATGAGGTAGAAAGTCTACCCAGGAGGATACCTAGGGCGAGGAGGTCGACTCCATGCCTCAAGACTGCCTCCACCAAGAAAGACAGAAGGGTAATTGTTGTAGGTGACTCCCTTCTCCGGGGGACAGAGGGCCCTATTTGTCGGCTTGACCCTACCCGTAGGGAAGTCTGCTGCCTCCCTGGGGCCAGGGTCAGGGATGTTGCCAGAAAGCTTCCCAACCTGGTTCGCCCCTCTGACTACTGTCTGCTTTTGGTAGTCCAGGCTGGCAGTGATGATATTGATGAGAGAAGCCTGAAGGCTATCAAACGGGACTTTAGGGGACTGGGACGGTTAGTGGATGGAGCGGGAGTACAGGTGGTGTTTTCAGCTATCCCTGCAGTAGCAGGGAGGGGTACCGAGAGGACACGGAAAGCCCACCTGATTAACACGTGGCTCAGAGGCTGGTGCCAACACA
The DNA here is from genome assembly GCF_964211835.1 of Anser anser. Lineage (NCBI taxonomy): Eukaryota > Metazoa > Chordata > Aves > Anseriformes > Anatidae > Anser > Anser anser. The sequence goes on along the minus strand of NC_139720.1, from coordinate 124,452,406 downwards.
GAAATTTTGGGTTTTTTGACCATGGGGCGCTTTACTTAGCACCCGGCCTGATGGCCGCAGACGGGTCCCTATCTCTAAGGGGAAAGCGGATCCTAGCCCAGGAGCTGGCAGGGCTCATTGAGAGGGCTTTTAACTAGGTAAGAAGGGGGACGGGGCTGAAATAAGGCTTGTTGGAGTTGTGCCAGGGGGAACAATGGCAAGGCTGGGGAAGAAGGCAATGGCCCGACTGAAGTGCATCTACACTAATGCACACAGTATGGGTAACAAACAAGAGGAGCTGGAAGCCATCATGCAGCAGGCAGGCTATGACTTGGTTGCCATCACGGAAACGTGGTGGGACCACTCTCATGACTGGAGTGCTGCAATGTCTGGCTATAGGCTCTTCAGAAGGGACAGGCAGCACAGAAGGGCTGGTGGTGTGGCTCTCTATATTAGAGAGTGTTTAGATGTTGTGGAACTTGAGGCTGGGACTGATAAGGTTGAGTCCCTATGGGCTAGGATCAGAGGGAAGGCCAACAAGGCAAGCATCCTGGTGGGGGTCTGTTATAGACCGCCGAACCAGGATGAGGAGACTGATGAGGAGTTCTACAGGCAGCTGGCAGAAGCCGCGAAATCGTCAGCGCTCGTTCTCATGGGGAACTTCAACTTCCCAGATATATCCTGGAAGCACAACACAGCCCAGAGAAAGCAGTCTAGGAGGTTTCTGGAGAGCATGGAAGATAGCTTCCTGACACAGGTGGTTAGAGAGCCTACCAGGGGAGGTGCCCCGCTAGACCTTCTGTTCACAAACAGTGACGGACTGGTGGGAGATGTGGTGGTTGGGAGCTGTCTTTGGCAGAGTGACCACAAAATGGTAGAATTCTCTATTCTTGGCAAAGCCAGGAAGGGGACCAGTAAAACTGCTGTCTTGGACTTCCGGAGGGCTGACTTTGAGCTGTTCAGGACACTGGTTGGCAGAGTTCCTTGGGAGGTGGTTCTGAAGGGCAGAGGAGTCCAGGAAGGCTGGGCACTCTTCAAGAAGGAAATCTTAATGGCTCAGGAGCGGTCTGTACCTGGAGAAGAGGAGGCTCAGGGGCGACCTTATCGCTCTCTACAGGTACCTTAAAGGAGGCTGTAGAGAGGTGGGGGTTGGTCTATTCTCCCACGTGCCTGGTGACAGGACAAGGGGGAATGGGCTAAAGTTGTGCCAGGGGAGGTTTAGGTTAGATATTAGGAAGAACTTCTTTACTGAAAGGGTTGTTAGGCATTGGAATAGGCTGCCCAGGGAAGTGGTTGAGTCACCATCCCTGGAGGTCTTTAAGAGACGTTTAGATGTTGAGCTTAGTGATATGGTTTAGTGGAGGACTTGTTAGTATTAGGTGAGAGGTTGGACTGGATGATCTTGGAGGTCTCTTCCAACCTAGACGATTCTGTGATTCTGTAATACTTGAAGGGAGCGTACAAACAGGAGGGGGAACATCTGTTTACAGGTGTTGATAGTGATAGGACAAGAGGGGATGGTTTTAAACTAAGAGAGGGGAGATTTAGGATAGGTATTAGGAGGAAGTTTTTCACTCAGAGGGTGGTGAGGCACTGGGACAGGTTGCCCAAAGAGGTTGTGGATGCCCCATCCCTGGAGGCACTCAAGGCCACGCTGGATATGGCTCTGGGCAGCCTGCTCTAGTGGATGGCAACCCTGCCCAGAGCAGGGAGTGTGAAACTAGATGATCTTTAAGGTCCTTTTCAACCCAGGCCATTCTATGATTACATGATTCTATGGAAACTACCACCAAAACTTCAGCTCCAGATATGGGGAGAGCAGACTTCATGCTGCTCTGGGAAATAATTGGTAAGGTCCCCTAGGAAAGTGCTTTTGAAGACATTCAAAAGTCCATCAGTTCTCGTTAATTTTTAAGTACCACCTCTTAAGAGCATAGAAACTGGCAATTCTAACATGTTGGAAGTCAAGCAGGTGGGGCTGAAGGTCATCTTGGAAGTCCTTCAGTCCTGAAGTCCTTCAACATGGAAGGACTACAGGGATGCTGTTCACCGTTATAGGGAGGAAATTTGTGTGGTCAAAGTACAAAGATTTGCAGCTGGCCAATATGTTGGGGACAATAAAAAGTTTTGTTGTTGTTGTTTTTGTTTTGTTTTAATATGTTAACAGCAAAAGGAGGACTGGATATAACATTGGTCTGTTACTTGTTGAGGGTGGTTACCTCACAAACAGGGACTTACACAAAAAAGAGACATTAATGCCATCTTTGCCTCTGTCTTCAACACTGATGCTGGGCTCTGGGACCCCCATATCCCTGAGTTGGCAGACCGTGACTGTGGTAATGAACTTGTGTGGGATTTTCTGCTCCAGTTGGATAAAAATAAGTTTATCCTAATGGGATTTGTCCCAGGGTACTCAAAGAGCTGTTTGGTATTATCGTGAGTCTTCTTTCAATTCTTTTTCAATGGTCTTTGTAATATGGGGAGGTCCCAGTCAAATGGAAGCGGGGAAATGTTGTTTCAGTTTTCAAGAAGGGCAAGAAAGAAGACCCAGGTAACTGCAGGCCTCTCGGTCTCAGGTCAGTGACTGGTAAAATTATGGAGACGATTATTCTGGGAGTTACTGAAAAACACCTGAAGGACACTGCAGTCATTGATCACAGCCAACACAGGTTCACAAAGGAAAAGCCCTGTTTAATGAACTTAATTTCCTTTTATGACAAGGTCACACATCTAGTTGACCAAAGGAAGCCAGCTGATGTAATCTTTTTGGTTTCAACCAAGTTTTTTATAAGGTTTCTCACAGTATCTTTCTGGACAAAATATCCAGCATACAGCTAGATAAATACATAATATGACGGGTGAACAGCTTTATGATGGGTCAGGCTCAAAGAGTTGTAAGTCGTGTTGCATCATGCTGGTGGCCAGTCACTAGTGGGGTTCCCCAGGGCTCCATTTTAGGACCAGTTCTTTTTAACATTTTCATAAATGACTTGGATGCAGGTCTTGAAGGCATACTAAGTTTGTGGTAATACTACACTGGGAGTACCAAGTTACTCTGTCAAGGGTAGAGAGGCCTTGCAGAGAGATCTTGACAAATTAGAGGGCTGGGCAATCACCAACAATATGAAGGTTAACAATGCTAAGTGCCAGATTCTCCTTCTGGGATGGGGCAACCCTGGAGATGTGTATACATTTAGGTACAAGACACTAAAGAGCAGTCCCATAGAAAGGAATCTGGTGTGTTTGGTCAACATTAAGTTGAATATGAGTCAACAGTGTACCCTGGAAGCCAGGAGAGGCAACTGTATCCTGGGGTGTATGAAGCATAGCATTGCTGGCTGGTTAAGGGAAGTTTGTCCCACTCTGCTCTGCATTGATGTGACTTCTTCTTGAGTACCGTGTGCAGGTTTGAGTGCCACAGTATAAAAAGGACATAAAATTATTAGAGAGTCCAAAGGAAGACAACAAAGATGCTGAAGGGTCTAGAGAGCAAGACATATGAGGAATGGCTGAGTTCACTTGAACTGGTCAGCCTAGAGAAAAGGAGACTGAGGGGAAACCCTTAGTCTGAGGGGTCAGTTGTAATCTGAGGGGAAGCCTACAGCTTCCACAAGAGGGGGAGTGGAGGGGCAGACACTGATCTCTTCTCTATGGTGACCAAAAATAGGACCTGAAGAAATGGAACAACACTGCAACAGCGAAGGTTCAGGATAGATGTTTGGAAAAGGCTCTTCACCAAGATAGTGGCTGGGTGCTGGAACAGGCTCTCTAGGGAAGTGATAATGGCAACAAGACTGTTGGAGTTCAAGAATTATTTGAACAATGCTCTCAGACATATAGAATGATTTTAGGGTGGTCCTGTGTGGAGTCAGCAGTCGGACTTGATGAACCTTTTGGGTTCCTTCCAACTCAGGACATTCTAATATTCTATAACTGGGCAGTATATATAGTGGTTCAGAAGAGAAGGAAAGGAAAGGAAAAAGAAAAAAAGAAAAGAAAAAAGAAAAGAAAAGAAAAGAAAAGAAAAGAAAAGAAAAGAAAAGAAAAGAAAAGAAAAGAAAAGAAAAGAAAAGAAAAGAAAAGAAAAGAAAAGAAAAGAAAAGAAAAGAAAAGAAAAGAAAAGAAAAGAAAAGAAAGAAAAAAAGAAAAGAAAAGAAAAGAAAAGAAAAGAAAAGAAAAGAAAAGAAAAGAAAAGAAAAGAAAAGAAAAGAAAAGAAAAGAAAAGAAAAGAAAAGAAAAGAAAAGAAAAGAAAAGAAAAGAAAAGAAAAGAAAAGAAAAGAAAAGAAAAGAAAAGAAAAGAAAAGAAAAGGAAAAGAAAAGAAAAGAAAAAAGAAAAGAAAAAGAAAAGAAAAGAAAAGAAAAGAAAAGAAAAGAAAAGAAAAGAAAAGAAAAGAAAAGAAAAGAAAAGAAAAGAAAAGAAAAGAAAAGAAAAGAAAAGAAAAGAAAAGAAAAGAAAAGAAAAGAAAAGAAAAGAAAAGAAAAGAAAAGAAAAAAGAAAAAGTGTTCCTACACTGGCACCTTATTATTAGAGTGAGTTTTGTTTCCTCGTTTTCAAGCTAATAATAAGCATCAGAGTGATCAGTATATGATACTGATGATACAAATGATACAATTCTATCATTTCCTATATGATAGAATTGTTTTATACACTCCTGCCTGTAGGTATGTTTAGTTCTGCAAAAATAATATGAACAAGCCTTTGCTATATTTAAGCCCTTTCCATAGACTGACATAGGTTTCTATTATTCAGTATAGAAATACTTTCTCTCCTCCATGTTGATTTATGTTCTTTATGTAATGAGTTTTCCTGTCCATGACACTTTCTTAAGAAAACCAGGTGTGTTGCAACTGTTCTGCATGGCAAAATGAGGAAGGTATGTTTTGTAAACAAATGCCTTCTTCCTTTGTTCATTACCTTTATTATGTATGTTTTTGTGATATCTGGGTAACAAGGTAATCACATAACATTTTGTAGTTGGCTTTGATGAAGACAGGATTTCATCTCAGGAACACATACTTGTGTTTATAAAGCTCCCAAACAGGTAGCCACATTAAAAGAAATTGCCCTCTTCAACTTCTTCATACAGGACTGAAGTGTTTGCCAGATGAACAAGACATTTGGATACAACAGCTAAAGATAATGGGCTTTGGTGTAAGTTACAAGAAGTAAACTCTTTTGAATAAAGCTCCTGTGTATATTTGAAAATAAAATGATAACTTTTATTGGTTCTGTCATTTGAACTTCTGAAATCACACACACACACACACACACACACAAAACACTCAGGAAAGTAGATTTTAGGTTCTGTTCATTTCAGTCTTGGAGACATCTTTTGTAGATCCAGATGCAATTCTTAAATGTCTGCTACAGTCAAAATGATGATTTCCCACATCTCTCCTCAGAACAAGCTTTTGGCTTTTGCTCTGGCGTAGTCTCCCTCTCTCCCTCTCTCTCTCTGTGTACTGACATATACACCCATACATGTATAGAATACATGTATAGAAATATACAGTCTCAAATATCTCCACTGTCATTTCAACTTCAGCCTGACTTTTGTTTGTTAACTGTACTTCAGCCTGACTCATGGATGTTGTTTATAAGTAAGAAATATTTTGGTCTAGGTAAAAACATTTGGAAATGTTTGTTTAAAATGATTTAAACTTTCCATGTGATTTTATAAGAAGAGTGACTTTAAGAAAAAAAGTTGGTTTCACAGCTTTGTGGCTTTTCCTTGCAGAATAATTGTCTATAGATAATGCATTCCGGTATGAAGATGTGCATGAAATACTTGTGAAACAGAGTCTGTTAATACGATTTCTGACTGCAGGTAATCAGTGTGTGCATCTGTGTGTGAACCTTTCCCTTCTTGAAGTTTCTTACGACTATAACAATAATATTCTGCTTGTTTGCCAAGAAGTCTGATGATGTTGAGCTGCATCATGATGTCAACGACTGCTTCTCTTCTCATTAAAATAATTGGGACTAGGCTACATCAGATACTCTCAAGACCCAAAGTAGACATGCTAAAAAATAGACATTCTATTTCAGAACTTGTCTCTAATGGTAGAAATATAGAATATTTTCCAACTAAGGTGGAACACTTAGTTCATTCTTTCTTTTCTTAATTTTCTTTTCTTTCCCTTCCCTTTATATTTACTTTGCATCTAACTTGTTTTCTGGGCCTTTAGGGTTTTGCAGAGATAAGACAAGAATGAAATTGTCAACCTTCATTCACACTATTCTCTTTCACTTTATAGTATTTTTCTCTAAATAATTGGAAGTTTTAAGGTTCATTAGATAATGAAACAATTCAGAACACAGACAAATGATGCTGTCACAATCAAACAATTAGACTTTGCCAGCGAATCAGAAATGTCACATAGGGACCTCCCATGTCAAAAAGTGAACTTTTAGAGTTTCTTATGTGAACCTAGGACATGATGATTCCTCTGAAAATCAGAAATGTTCTGCAATGTGTGTTCACCAACAAATATTCTTTCTTATTAATGCAAAAGAAAATGGCCAGAAAATGTTTATCATGCATGCAGAATCCTTATGCATTTTATTATTAGAACAATAGCAGCACATATTCTGTAGTGTCACATATTAAGTCTCTTGTTATGTCTCAGTTGCAATTCGTATTTGTTAATAAAAGTTAATTTTGATGATACTCTGTTAAACATTGGGAAATAGATCAAGTCTCTAGCTATAAAGGAGGAATACCAGAACCCCTAAACTTCCATCTAAGTTTGTCTACCTCAACACTTCCAGGTTCTCACATTAGAGACCGCAGCCCTGGATCTTGAGATCCCCATGCTTTACAACACTTGGATTCACATTTTAGGGTTCTGGGAAAACTTCACCTTCTCTTGTTGGGGTTTTGTGGCACTGGGACCACATGGAGAGTCTGAATGGAAAGTTTCTTGAAAGTTGGCTCCGAGAAGCTTAATAGGAAAGTCCTGGAAATACCAGAACTGGGGAATTCTGCAGGGATGTTTTATAAAGTGTAGAACTAGAGTTATTTCCACATAGCATTGCTTGTCCACTAAATTGACTGTGGTAAAATTGTTGTTAAATTGATGGAGAGTTTAAGGGATCTTAGGTCAATTGGGCCTCAAGGTACCATTTCTATCAAACAGTAGCAGATGGAGGTGTTGGAAGGCTGCCAAAATGATAATGATGGTGATGGGAAGGGACCTATTGTAAAAAAATATCCTGGTAGCTGCCTAAATTACACAAAAACTGAATAATAATAATAATAATAATAATAATAAATACTGATTTAGTGGGAAATAAAGAGAATTCAGTATTTTGATTTTAAAAGAGTTCCTACTAAATCCATTCACAATGTCTCTTGAAAAAATAGTTATTTGTACTTGTGGAAAAAAAAAAAAGTAAAACATTATTATTAGCAAAGATGTCTGTAACTATATCAAACTAATTTTTACCTGAATAATTCCTAAACATGTTGGATAATTCCCTCATGCTTCTAGAAACAGACAAAAAATCTAGTAATTTTCAGACCATTTTTGAAAACAAAACAAAACAAAACAAAAAACATTAAATAATTACTAAACAATTACTGTCTATATGAAGCCTCTTGGGGAGGCAAATATTACTTCTACTTTCTTTACCCATTGTGTGACCTTGACTTGTCTATTGAACAATATAATGTAGTATGTATCTTAATGGGTGGATTTTTAAAATAAAAAAGTTCATAATAGTGGCAAGGAGACATAGGATGAAATACTGAAATAATGAGCTGCATTAAGCTTGATGAAGCTTATATATTTTGATAAAATATGGTGGGTTTTACGTTATAAGTTTGGATTGATGTCAGTGAAGCAGTGACAGAGGAATGAATTTGCATATCATTGATATAGCTCTCAAAGGGAAATTCTTGTGAACAACACCGTAAAGTAGGAGTTTGGAATATCCTAATTATTTTCTATGCTTCATCAATCCTTTGAACAATAAAAACTTCACCCCAATTAGTACACCACCCTGGGGATATGGCTGACCCTTGTACGGGTGACAAAGCGAAGATGCCATGGATATCAGCAGTGAACATGACAGTGACAGTATTTCAAGTGCTCTTTTCCTTTTTTTATGTAGCAATTTAACTGCAGAAAATAAGTAAGTTTCAATACTTTACCCCCCCCCAAAAAAAATCTGTCAGCTAATATTTCAAATGATTTTCTGTATAATTCACGTGATCCTTTGACACATCACCTCTCTCAATTTGTAGATTAAGTGATCGGTAAAAATTTATTAACTATTATTATTTTTATTTTCTATCTGTTTATTGATATATTTTTCTGGTGTTGTTTCTGTCTAATTCTGGTATGCTTATTCAAAGCAAATACTTTGCTTAGAAAAACAGACATTCTAAGAAATAAATAATAGTAAGTACAACATAGCCTTGTGTTTTCTTGATTAATAGTACAGAATATTATTTACAAGAGGCTGGGGAAAGCCATGTGATAAAAATATTATATATATATATATATATATTCTCATATTTCCTGTGCTTTTGTTCATTTGAAAAAGTCCCTTAATGTAATCTTTTTCTCCAAATACTTCAGTATTTTGGTACCCTCTGCCTAGAATTTGCACATTACAAATGGTGAGAATTGTTATTGAGCAGTGGAATCAAGCACTAGAACCTTTTACTTCTATATGCATAGCAAACTCTTAATCTTACTGAAAGACACTAAAACATGATTTTACTGTCCTTCTTTTATCTGTACATCTTCCCCACTTCCATTTTTCTCATCTTTTCAGTTAGCGAGAAGAAAACTCTTAGGTCTCCTGTAATTCAGTCTAAGTGTTGTGTTTTGTGGTAATTTACTTACTACTGCTGTTTCTCTTGAAATTCACTGGAGTTTTCTTTGGGATTTTTGATCAGTGAAGTTCAGTCATTAAATCAGGTATCTTTAGGATTTTTTTTCTTATTTATAGCCTGAACACAGACTCCTTGAAGTGAATGCAAATTTTGTCTACTAATTTTGTCTATTTATCTTATCCTTTCGTGCCAACAATATTGGAATTAAATTAATCAATGAATATCAGTGGTCTTCTTTGTCATACAAATGATAAGGATACTTAGTAACCTACTAATGTTTCTCTTGAATTAGGACCTAAAATATCTTACTGTCACTTAGACATAGTCATTGCTCCTCTCTCCCCGCCCGCCCCCCCCCCCCCCCGCCCCCCCATCTCTTCTAAACTTATTGTGTGAATAGGAAGGAGAAAACAGTAAACAGTGTCCTAAAGGCATTGCTACTGTGTCAAAACCCAGCTGGCTCCTAAACTTCTTTACTTCTCACTGTTACACAGAAAAGAAATACAGAGGAATATTTATTTCAGCAGTCCGTGGTCATGCTTCACAGGAAAGACTGAAGATACGGATTTATATAGGGGATGATCTAACTGCATAAGCTAGACAGAGGTCCTAGTATCATTTCCGTGAAAAAGTAAAAAAAAGTCTAAAAATTCTTCAACATGTATGCATTTTAAACATTATTCTAGAGGCCACAGAAACCCCATTTCACTGGATATATTTCGATGAGGAACAGTTTAGAGAAACAAAATACATATCTTTAGAGATAATCTTCACAATTATTAATACTGAATTACTCTTTGTTACTTCACAATCCTTTTCCAAAAAATCTATGCTATGTACAAAAGATGAGATTCTCAGTGAAAAGAGGTGATGACAGCCTGTATTTTTCACATTTAACTATTTTACAAAAATCTATTAATTTCCTCTGTCAGTTATTAAAATGAGGAAGCAAGATGTCCTCTGTAGGGCCCTCAGGATGGCTGGCCTAATCTGTCCCAGTAAATTCAATGAGTATTTTGCTAAACGTAATTAAAATTCAGTACTGCATTTGAGCAAGCCGCAGTGGTTTGGCAGACCTTCAAAGGGCTATACTGCAGCACAATAGTAAAAGTGATAAAGGCACACAGTAAAAAATATAATGCAAATGTTCCCATTATTCAGAAATCTGGTGGGAAGTTGCTTCTCTAAGTATTTTCTGCTTTCTATGGTGATAAAATTCAAATTTGTGGATTTTTTATTTTCAATCTTAGCGTACATTATTCTTATCCTACCATTTTATGTTTCTAATGAATTGAAGCCATTCTAACAATTCAGAGCAATACTGTATTTTTCCCAAATATGTCATTATTTCCAAATACCGAGAAAATTGCACATGGTTTCATTTGTTAATCCTGGATTCCAAACTGCAAAATATGAATTTTGCTTTGAAGTAACAATATCCTCAGAACCGTAGTGGGTAATGCATCAGCTTGACCAGTTACTCCTTCAGGTATCCTCTTCATCTGTTATTCTTGACTGTATGACCCCAATTCTAATTTTCTCCTAGCATTATGTAAATTACAGTTCTTAAATTGTAATACTTAAGAAAAATAAATAAGCATCCAAGCTGCTAAAAGATTTTATGAATATTGCTTACCAATATTTTGAAATGTGTCTTCAAGTAATTATGACTAAACATTTAATTCAGATTAAATATATTTTATCCTTTTTTTTTTCATTTCCTCTTTTTTTTTTTTTTTTTTAACACGATATGTCTAAACATGTCTTGTAAATCTTTGGTTAAAAACTAATATTCTTTTCAACTATTTTTTTTTCTGAATTGCCTGTTGACAACATGTAAAATTAATCATTATCAGTAAAAGTATTTTTTTGTTACAAGATTTTTCTCCACACAAGTGAAGATTCAGAAAGAATCAGACTTTTAAACATAAGGCTTAGCTCAGTTCTCTTTATGCCTTCAGAATGACACAAAATAAATATGGCTAAGTTGTTACATATTTGAAATTGCTTATGGCAAACTAGAATATTTTCATAGATTCATATAACTACTTTTACCAAGTTTACTTCAGAAAAAAAATATTATTGTAACTAGCATAGGTCTAAAGTAACCTGCAATTTCCTGTTTCCCTGAGCATTGAAATAATATTAGGTTGGATGTTCCTGCTCATTCAGTAACAAAAGAACTTTTTATAAACTTGCATTCAATACTTTATGAAAAAAAAAAAAAAAAGAAAAAATATATTTCAAAGAAGTTAACAAAGATAGTCCAAATAACCTAGCCAAGATCTGACTTTAGCATGCCTGAATAGTCTAGGATTTAGTATTCCAGGGTAAAAAGATTCCTCCTTCATATAAGTGGCTGCCTTCATAAGCATGGAATTCTGGCATCTATCTTGAAATAATGTTCTTTTTTGTTTGGTTGGTTGTTTTTCCAAAGTAATTACAGCATTGTAATTATGCTGTATGCCCTATGTTCTACAAGTCAACAAGCAGAAGTGAGTGGAATTGAGGAATGGAGTTATATGTACCTGTCTAATTTTCTCTTCATTTATTTTAAATTAAACATGGTTACTGTTTAATTTGCATTATTATTTTTAAACAACAGATTTGCCTTTCCATACCAAACTAAGTATGTCTGATATTAATATTTAATCAGTCCTTCATATGTTGCCATTTGTATAGAAGACTTCTTGGAAATCCCATATACAGAAATAAGAAAACCTTTTTTTTTTTTTTTTATTCCTTCCTTCCCAATGTTTTCATATCACTACTGAAAAAATAAATGAATAAAAAAATAAATAAGAAAATCATTGTTAGTACTTTTTACACATGTGAAAAAACTTTCCTTTTTTAAAAGAAATGCAGTCATTCTTAAATCTTGTGTTTCAGCCATGCTAGTGATACTATTGTCAATGACTAATGTTTATACTTCTTATATACTATAGACTATAACTGTTATTGAAGCAGAGAGGAATATTTACATAAATATCTACATCGTATTAAAGAATTGTTAGGTATGAGTGTAAAACTGAAGTTCTGAAGTGATGGAGAAACACAATATTACAATTAGCAAAATATAAATTAAGAAATTATGCATTGTTTTGTTGTGCCTCTCTTAAGCATAGCTGATACAAGGCTGAATGCTGTGGGGTCTCTCTATTAAATTGTTCTTGACAGTTGCATTTTGTCTTGATTTTTCCTAAAGTGGTGCTATAAATAACTGCAGTGCAATAGGTTCTGAATCAGTATTTAATAATTAGACTGTGAAGAATATTTTGTAACTTTTAATCTTTTGCTGCTTATGATGTAATGCATATAAAAAGAATACATTCTGAAAAAAATAAAGTCAATTCACAATAGAAGTAATCATTGACTGTGCTATATACCTTTTTTTTTTTTTTTCTTGAATCTCAGGTTAATCACATATACTCAAAAAAGTGGGATGGATGGGAGGTTTTAGCTGCCATTAACATTTATCAAAAATACTGTACTCTACTGTACTGTACACCACAGAAACACCTATTTTGTTTTCAGTTCCAGTGTTCACAATTACTCTGTTCTTTCTCCTTCTGTGATTGCATCAGATGTCATGTTTCAACATGTTGTTTCTCACCAATCAGATTTCTAGGGTTTCCAGACTAATTGCATAAAACAATATATCCCAAAACATTTAACCAGTTTGTGAAGCTTTTTTATTTTCTTTGGCTACTTTCATAAAAACATTAGGAAAGATCATAGCTAGTGATACTCTCGTCTCCTTGGGATACAATTTTAGTTTGGGTTTAACACATAAAACATACAGTAAATTATGAAAGAAAAACAGTATAAGGCTTATAGCTCAGTCTTTTTTATTTTTTTTTATTTTATTTTTTACTCTTAGGCAGCATTTTAACTTTAATTTGTTTGAAGAGACCATGAATGGGAAACTAAAGAAGAAATGGAAAGCATTAAAATCATTTGGTATTGTGTCAAGTTTCTAATATGTCTCAGCAGGCTGGTTTGCAAGTGCCTGTGATAGAATGAGGGAATTCAGATTCTACTTTTCTGATAGTGCTGTTGGTGTAGAGCACCTTAAAACAATAGGGAAGCCACTGTGGAGAAGTTCTTAAAGCTGACTGGCTACAAACAAAACATCACTCACAGATGAATTTAGTATAAATCACAAGTATAACATAACCCAAACATGGAATTTTGAATGACAGCTGTAATTCTTGGCACATTTTAATTTCCAGTTTAATTCACAACAACTAATAGCTAAACATTTCAGTCTCCTTGACATTTCTGGGGGAAACTTAGTAGAAAACTGTTACTACAGTAGTTTAATAAAAGTTTATAGAACTTTCATAAATCATAATTCTGGAAAAAATAAGTCACAATTAAAAACAAACCTAAGTTGTTCCTATGGCATTCACACATAATATAAAAAAATCAGAAACAGATAATACTTGGTGAAAAGCTCAGGTACTCAGGGCTATGGATGTCTATTTTTTATAGTGGTACAATTGTTATTAATATTTAATATTTTCTAACAAAAAGTTGTGGTGTTTTACTTTTTATTACTATTTTATTTTCCTAATAAAAAATATGTTATAGTTAAAACAGAAAGAAAAAAAAATGCCACCTGAAAGTACAGAAATGGAAAAAAAAAACAGTCAATCAATAACAACAACAACAACAACAAAAACAGGTAATGATCATGGGCAAAACAACAAATAAGTACTTCAAGTACTTTGGGTGTTTAAAGATCTACACTTTTATAATGTCTGCAACAGTGCCTGGGAATTTTATATGGACTCTAGTAAACTTTACATCCAGTCCTTAAATTCTGGTATGTATGCTGTTGTCTATAATTACAAAAGATTGTGTACTCACTGTTTACTCCCTTTCATGTAGCACCAACCTTATGCTACATACACACCTCTGAATCAGTTTAGTGGTGCTTATGAGCAATTTACAAGTAACAGTTTGAGTGAGCTAAACTTATGTATATCATACACTTATTGCATGTGTATAGGATATATGTGCATATGCACATGTACATATCTATCATACATGTACGTGTCATACTTGTATAATGTGCATGTCATATTGCATGTCTCTGTAACTGTGCACATAAGACTTTAGTCCACCTTCACATACTCTACAACTTCTTATCATTTATTAAATTAGTTATTTCATTCAGCTGTATTATTTCATAAGGTGGCATTTGGCTCAATATGTATTTAATTGTTTAATTGCTGTAAACCTAAAAATCAATACATTGTTTTAGGGAAAATGGTAGCTTATTTTTCCCCAATATGTATTGCTGAATCATTTAATAATGACATAACTAATATTGGTAATTTTTATTCCGGTTCAAATGATCTTCACGTTTAAGATGCTGGGGGATTGAGAAAGGCATTATATTGCTTGTATTGATTCTATTTAATATTAGCATCTCATGTTTGTACAATTAAAGAGAAACACCTGTGAAATAATTTCTTGGTGCAGGATCTTTGATTATTTTCAAAACTAGTTGAACTGGTAGGCTCTAATCCTCTTAATTTCTCTTGGTTTATGTATTTGGGTAAAATGCTTTGCTATGAGATTCTATGTGACATTAGGTCTGTAGCCATGTATGATAGACAGCAAGAGAGACACAAAAAATAAAAATAAAATTAAAAAATCTTATTTTGTCGATCACATCATTTATGATGAATTACCATTTTGAAAAATCTTCTGGCTGATTGAAGTGGAGTTTGATACATGAGATAAAAATAATACCGACTGTGCAATTTCCAAATAGAAAAGTATCTGAAAACAGTGTTTGAATATTTATTTCTCAGCAGTTTCATGCACTGGTGCTCTGGCATGTCTCCTTATACTAGTTTGTGAAGTTATTATTTTCGTTTTGTAGAATCTCTTTCAACTTTCAGTTTAAGTAAATAAGTAAAAAAGTCTTTTGATGTTATAGTCATGAGGAAAATACACAAGAAGGAAGCAAGTAATGTTGTCATTTTTATGATTTACCCAGTAGAAACTCCATATGATAATAAGATTATATCATGAGGTCCACAAATTGATATTTTTTACGAGTATTAATATTACTATACAGTGCAAATCTTGCATATCTTCTCAGATATTACAACACTACAAGTTTTTACCCGTGCTCAGTCTTGTATGAATGTGTCTTGTACAAGTAAATGTGAGGAGGTTATCTGCAACGTTGTGGAGCTCATTGTCTTAGACTAACTCTTGCACATGGGTGTGATGTGCTGATCCTCACAATGAGTGTTGATCTGATCCTAAATATGCTTCTTGTTTTGGAGATGATAAAATACATCTTGTTGTTGTGGGAGACCTAGTTAAACTCTTTGTTAGTGATTTGCACAAAGATACATGGTAAAAAAGACAAACCTACAGCTCCTAAATTTGTCCCTTGGTAGACTTAAAATTATAAACAATTATCAAATCTTAATACATTTTATTAAATTATTAATATAATTAGGTATAATTATGCTTATAAAATTACAGAATATTTACCTAAACTTTCACTTATGCCAGTCCTTCAGTTATAGCCTCATGTATAACTGACAAAAAATATAAATAAATAAACAAATAATTGACAGGCACATAAATGTTAGATGTTTAACTAAATCAATTAAACAGCCTTCAGAAATGGATTACCAGGAATTCATTTAATGTTATAACTTTGTTTTAGATTCAAAAATCATATAAACAAACATTGGTTGATTTATATGTTGAACTTGAGGGAAGTTTTGAGTAAAATTCTTTCACCCCCTTTGCCTGCAAAGTTTCTCTTAGCATTCTGTTCATACTCAATTTTAATTGCCACTTTATTGTTTGTAAAAAAGCTATGCAGCTGTAAAATACTACACTTTATTTCAACAAGAGGTATAGTTATCTGAACAGATACATTACTGTTACTGTAAAGAATGGACCTACTTTACTTTATCAGCAACTAAGGGGAAGGTTAATGACTGTTATGTATCTTTTATGTTGTGTGTGAGACATGAGGAGTTCTGCACTATAAAGATTTACAGTGTAGAAGTCAAAGCTTGCACTATTCCAAGTACTCTTTTAATAACAGTCTGTAAATTTGGGAATTAACTTCAACACACCTAAACAGGTTAAAACAACATTAAGACCAGAAAAGAAATTTACAGCCTTCTCGTGAATTTATGCTTTTACACTTATGTGTATGGGGAACGTCTCATGAAATTTTTTGATACACTAAGCAAGTAAATAATTGAAGTAACCTGTATATTTTCAACATTTATTGTATTTCTACCTACAGTGTATTAGGAATCAGGAACACAGTCATACAAAAATAAAGTTTTGTTGTTGGTGGTGGTGGTGTTTTTTGTTTGTTTTGTTTTGTTTCGTTTTTGAGAAAGAATCAGTACCTTCAGAAGGGATATCACCACCCTTTAGCAAACCATTGTGAAATCCAAATCGTTCAGTAAGAAAGGCCAGAACCCAGCCTAGAGCTTCATGAGTACAGTGATAAATATTGGGCACAATGTGAGATATTCAGCTGTTGGATTTCCAATCCTTTCTGTCCTCTAGCGAAACGGTAATACAATGGATGGCCTCCTTTCCCTTTGGGCTGAGGTACCTGGTGGCTGTTAACTGAACCATTGTTGGACCACTGCTATTTTGGTAAGACGGTGTCTGATGCCATTCGGTACAGGAATAATTAGGGGTGCATCCATTAAAGATGGCTTCTGCATGCTTGAATGATAGTGATATTATATTTACCGTCTAATCATTAGAACAAAATTCAGAGCTATGTTTTAGAGAACTGTGCCACACATTGCAAATGAACGGTTGAATATGTTGAAGCAAGATCCTAAAGGGCTCATCAAAATGCTAACCAAGATCTGTCCAACATTAGTGTGCTCATTAGAACTGTTAATTAAGACACAAACATGACAGGTGTTTCTGTATTTATTTATTTATTTATTTGTTTGTTTGTTTATTTCCCAGAATCAAGGTAACTCCTTTATGTGGCTTAAGCTTTCCTCCATTAGGCTCAGATTACATCTAAACTATTCTGGAAGTATTTCATCTCTTACATGCCCCAAGTGGGGAACTTTGCACCTCCTCTGTGTTGCTGTCCTCTCCTGGAAAAGAAGGAAAGGTTCATTAGGCTTGGAAGAAAATATTAAAGAAAGTCATTTTTCCAGTAGTGTAATGGTTAGATCATTCAGGTGATTAGGAGAGTTATCAGTTCTACTCCCTGCTCCCAAGGACATTGGTTTATTTATACAAATTTATAGTCATTTAATTTGAAACTATTCCAAGAGGCTAGGAATCAGCTCCCATGTCTCCCTTTTCCCAGATAAAATGACTTACCATTAGGCAGCAAAGTCAAATTCCTCCTTCACCACTATTTGTAACTCTGAAACTTGAGTTCCTTTTGGCAAGGTGATCTGCCTTTAATTTCATTTAGAGGAGTGATACAGATTTCATCTACAGGACAATCCTAATAATTGCAAGCATTTCCCATAGCCTTACTTTAAATTACAGCCATAGCTGATACTACAGTTTGTAATAATACCTGTAGTATCATATCATATTCCCTTAAGATAAAAATAAAATAAAATAAAATAAAATAATAAAATAAAATAAAATAAAAATAATAAAATAAAATAAAATAAAATAAAATAAAATAAAATAAAATAAAATAAAATAAAATAAAATAAAATAAAATAAATAAAATAAAATAAAATAAAATAAAATAAAATAAAATAAAATAAAATAAAATAAAATAAAATAAAATAAAATAAAATAAAATAAAATAAATAAAATAGGTAGAAGACTGATTTTTTTTTAATATTTCTTAAGTTTCTGGAGCCAAACATCTCCTTCCAAGTAAATGTGATACAAGTAAATCATTTGTGCAGGAAGGCCAATGTTGAAAAATGAAACAAAGCAAAACGAAACAAAACCAACCACAACAACAAAAATTAACAAATAAATAATAATAATAATAAAATCCTGTTATGGCAGCCATAACATCCTGGATTCATAAGTCATCTGGTTCTGTTTCTAGCTGGTTCTGTTTCTTTTACACCAGCCCCTAGGGAAAGAACCTGTTGCAGAGCAGAACATTAAGCTAATACCCTAAATTATTCCTGTTCCTGTAACTGTTCCACCTCATACAAGCTATCTGCAAGCCTGCAGGAGAAAAAAAAAAAAAAAAAAAAAGATGCTTAAAGAGAAGACATTTCTGTACTGCCCCCATAATGAAAAGATCTGCTTATATATTATGAACCAAAACTACTGTCATATTTCTCAAAAGTACTGAGACCTAAACAAGACAATTCTGACTTAGGTATTTAAATTTAAACACATTATTTTGTTAATTCTTTTATGTTTACTGAGCTATTAAGAGACTGAATGAGTCATAGAATCATAAGCTCATAGAATCACAGAATCATACAATGGCTTGGGTTGAAAGGGACCTTAAAGATCTTCCAGTTCCAACCCCCCTGCCATGGTCATGCAATGCAACCCACTAGATCAGGTTGTACAGAGCTCCATCTAACCTGACCTTGAATACCTCCAGGGATGGGGTATCTACAACTTCTCTGGGCAACCTATTCCAGTACCTTACCACCTTCTGAGTAAAGAATTTCCTCCTAACATCTAACCTAAATCTCTCCTTATTTAGTTTAAAACAGTTCCCCCTTGTCCTATCACTATCTGGCCATGTAAAAAGTGACTCTCCATAACCCCCCTTTAGATCCTGGAAGGCTATTACAAAGTTTCCCCTTAGCCTTCTCCAGGCCGAATAACCCCAGCTCTCTCAGCCTTTTGTCATAGGAGAAATCGTCCAGCCCCCTGATCATCTTCGTAGACCTCCTCTGGACTTGCTTCTAACAGGTCCACATCTTTCTTGTGTTGGGGGCTCCAGATCTACATGCAGAACTTCAAGTGGGGCCTCACAAGGGCAGAGTAGAGGGCAATCACTTCCCTCAACCTACTGACCAGATCTCTGTTGATGCAACCCAGTTGGTCTTCTGGGCTGCAAGACCAGAAGAATCATCCACCATATCATCCACGAGAATCCTGAAGTCCTTCTTCACAAGTCTACTGTCATTGAGTTCTTCACCCAGTCTGTACTCCTCTCTGGGATTGCTCTGACCCAGGTGCAATACCTTGCAATTGGACTTTTTGAACCTCATTAGGTTCTCAGAGGCCCACTTCTCTAGTTTGTCCAGGTCCCCTTGGAAGGCATACCTTCTACTGTATCAACTGCACCACTCAGCTTGGTGTCGTCTGCCAACTTTCTGAGAGTGCTCTTGATCCTATTGTCTATGTCATTGATAAAGATATTAAACAGCACCGGTACCAAGACAGACCCCTGATGGACACCACTTGTCACTAGCCTCCACCTGGGCATAGAGATCTTGACCACAACCCTCTGTCTGTGGCCATCCAATTCCTTCTCTACTGAACGGTCCACCCATCAAATCTGTCTGCCTCCAATTTAGAGGTAAGGATGTAGTGTGGGACTATACCAACAGTCTTACGAAAGTCCAAGTAGAGGACATCAGTTGGTCTTCCCTTGCTGACTGGTGCATACATCATAGAAGGCCACCAGATTGGTCAGGCACGATTTGCCCCTGATGAAGCCATGCTTTAAGGTCATACATGACCTAAACCAATTTTACAGTAAGTTTTGGTTATCATCTATTAATAATTTATTTGACTGTTTGGAGATTGCCTGGTGGTCATCATCAGTTGTACCCAGGAAACTGGAGATACAAGTGATTATGGAATGGAAAAATTTCTCCCTAAACTGTTTAGTGTTTTAATATACATATAAATTGAGAGGAAGAGTAATCTTTGCAGATTGCAGTTCTTAAATCAATGCAGTTGCTTCAGTATTTCTTCTATAAATCAGTAAATTTATCTCACAAAATATCATAGATGTGGTAAATGTCCAGATAATGACGTCGGCTGCTGTTATTTGCAGAAATATTCCTAGATTTACTACATTGTAAAGTGTGCTGACCAAAACCATGATTTTCTTTTCTTTACTGCTATACAGTCTTCTTAATTATTTCACCAATCTCATTATTTGAGCTGAGATTATAATCAGTTCGGAAACTTAGTTTTATAACTCAGTACTTCAGATTCAAAAGGTTATTTAATCTAATTCAGGTAAATAAGGTAACACCTCTTCTGAATAAAAATAGCTTTTCATGTTGTCTGCTATCACAGATATATTTACTCTAATTAAAATTTAGTTTCAACTGTGAATTTAAATAAGGTAGTATGAAAAGAGATAATGCATAGACAGCATGGAAACAATTCCCAGTGCACAACACAAATGGCTATATCAGTAACTAGGCCAAGAGAAAAAAACAAGGCATAATATATTTGTAGGCAGACCCTAAAAAAACATTGACTAAAGGTATAATTATATTTGAAGATAGGTTATTGAGATAAGGAGATATTTTCCATCTCTTAAAGCTTTTTTTCTTCCAATCTTCTTGCTTTTCCTTCTTCCTTTTCCTCTTTCTAATTCATATTTGGTAGATAAGAAAAAACCTAATAAGGTAGCTAATAAGTTGTCAGGCAATTTAGATATGTCAAAATATTCACTCTAATTTTTTAAACTGAAAAT
This sequence comes from Anser anser, assembly GCF_964211835.1. NCBI lineage: Eukaryota > Metazoa > Chordata > Aves > Anseriformes > Anatidae > Anser > Anser anser. The sequence goes on along the minus strand of NC_139720.1, from coordinate 124,431,939 downwards.
CTGTCTGTAACAGGATGTCTTACTACATTTGTGGAAATGAAATGTTCCCTAAAAATTATTAATACTTTCAAGGGTCTGAAATGTGATGTAACAGCACTGTACATGGCTTATTTTTTTCTTTCTTTTTTTTTCTTTTTTTTTTTTTCCTTCATTTTTAAAAAGAAAGCAATTTGTAATATTGTTCAGCTCTGTCTTGGTACAATCTCACCATATTATCCATCCAAGTGATGTCAAATGTCAAATGATTTCCCGAATTCTTTGTGTGAGACATTTTTATTTTAGAAGCTATTAATGATGTAATCTACAATTGCTAAAGTTCATCCTTCCTGACTATGGCAAGGGTGAGACAGTCTTCCTGTATCAGTTAAATTCAAAACCTGTCTTTTTAAAAGTGGTAGAACTTACCTGTCTCTAAACCTCTAACCCCCACAACAATAGTGCTTCTCTTAAAAAATAAAAATAAATAAATGTTGGGAGACCATATGAAACTCAATCTCTTCTTAAGTTTAGATAAAGTGTAGCAGAATTCAGACACATCAGTTTTGTTTATCTCTGTGTCAGGGGCAAGGTAATAAAAAGCATACTATGCATTCCCCATAATAGATAAACAAATTATGAAAAGAAATGATAAACATAGCTTAAAATTCATCTATCTTCATGTGCCTGGTTTATGTTTGTTTGTCTTTTTTTTTTTTTTTCTTTCATCTGTTTGCTTATTTTTAAGGGGTGATGATGGTGCACATTTGTAGGTAACGTTCTTTTCTAATTTACTGTTATTTAGATATGACTTTTCCTACAGTCATAAGGCCGTTGTACAAACTACATAGATATAGAAATCTGGAGAGGATTGGGAAAGCATGTCTGAGAACATTTTTGGTTATAAGGCTGAAATTCTGTAGCTTAGAAAAGTGGATTTTACTTCCAATCTTGTTGCTTTTTTGAAAAAAGAGATAGCAAAATACTCCTCAGGTGAGTCTCTTGATGATAAAGGCAGCTTGCTTAACTTTATTGCTTGCCTAGAACTCTATGGTTACATTTTAGACCAGCAATCATACAGAATATGAGGATAAAGAAGAGGATGCATTTCATTGCCTGGGTCCTCTAAGATAAAAATTCACCATTTCACTTTCTAGTTTAAGTAGTATCTTTTTCTTCTTTCCTTTCATATTGTTTTTATAGCTGAGATTTATTCAGATAAACAGACTTAACTTTCTCCTTTACGCATGTGTTTAATCAAGAATATATATATATATTTAATTACAAATAAACAATGAAGTTAAAATGTATTTTCTGATTAATGTAAGTGAATCATCAGAACTGTAAGTATGTTATTAATGCTAAAATGAATAAACTGTTCACACACTGAGGGCCAAATTTTCCTCTGATTTAAATTTTAATGAGTAATAAGAGATCTGTACCTCATCAAACCTGCTGTCACCATCAGATCTTAGAGGTTTTATTCACGGAGGAAGATTTCAATACTGTTCAGAGTGCTTGGGCCTTAAAGAAGGAAATATAATTTTAGCTAGGGCTTCAGTCCAGGATACTCATAATGACTTATTATACGAAAAAGGGATTTGCAGCAATGTGAGTTCTTAGTTGTACAGTCTGAAACACGAAATCAGAAAACTTTGAAGTTCAAGCCAATTGCATACTTAACATTTGCAGAGCTTTTTATCTCCATGTAACAGTGATCTAAGGTAATTTCTGCTAATATCTGCTTTTGATCCAACCTGTGACATTATTTTGAAATATCATTGCTGCCTGATGAGTTTATTAGAACATGCATTGTAGAAAGGTGAATGTTCAAATATGCAAAAATTATCTAAAATAAAAAAGTTTTTCAAAGGTGTTCAGTACCTACCAAACAAAATCACTTAGACTGTAAACATTTGTGATATTCTGAAGCTGAAAGGAAAACTGTTTTCCAGATTAACCAGTGCCATCTAGCATACAGATAGTTAAATCAACTCATAAAGATAATTTCCCAGAGTTGCAATGTAGAACTTCAAAAGGAGTTTCCAAGCATTACAGCTGATGTTAACTTGCAGTTTATTTTATATGAGAACAAGAGATTAATAACTGTGTATTTACAATGTCCTTGTTAATATAAAAAGGCAAGATTGTCACTAGTCTGCTATAAAATAAACAGTTCTGTGTCCAGGTGCTGAGCTACTAAGTGAAAAGATGCTCTATAATTTTATTTATTTTATTTATAGTACTTCTGTTATGCAAATATTATATCATCATCATTGTATAAAATGTACTAACACTTAAAGGGAAGATTTTCCTTTTCTTAGTTAGTGACTACAAAATTTGTTAGGGTGCAAAATATGTTAGGGTGTAGTGTTAGTAGGCACTGTAAATGCAAAATGTTATGCTGACCCGGCAGAGATTAGACTAAATGAGAACACACTAGCTCTAAATTGAACAGGGTTCATTTTCTAAAGTGACTGCTTTATGCATCTGCAAATGGAAAGAAATAGAACATCAAGCTCTTAATTCTTTCTACACAAATAAAAACTGAAGTAGTGAATGTCTTCATTTAACATCTTCAAAGCGGTATGATTTTTATTAGGTACTTAGAGCAGAGTATAATCTGTAAAAAAGGGGGAGATCATGTAGGACATTTGTATTATGCACCTATGCATCTTAAGAAGAAAAAAAAAATTTTTTTTTTTTTAAATTATCCATATCAGTTTTTAAAATGTGTCACAAATCACCGGATTCTAATGTTCTGTAAACTTCCATATTAATGACTGTGTGGGAGGAGAGCATTATATAAATTTCAGTGGTGCATGTAAAATCTCTTTCTATGGCATGTTTATTTGTGGTTCAATCCATTTCCAGTTCAAGCCACTAATGATAATTCTACTGACTAGAATGGAACAGTATCATTAGAATTCATATCAGTTGCTGTCATCACATAAGGTGATTGAGTTTAAAGGCAAGAATAGGCTTTATGGCAGTTACCTTTTTCAATCCTTTCCTACACACTTCCTACTTATAAATTGTTTTTTGGTGGTATATAACAAAGTATTGCAAAATGTGATCATTAATTCTTGTTGTAGACTTGACTCTTCAGAATTCATAGAGTCAAAAAGTGTTACTAACCATGAGTTTGGGGTTTTTACATCATATCATACAAATTCAAAGAAACTGAAATTATAATGAAAAGGAAAGAAGAAAAGGAAAGAAAAGAAAAGGAAAGAAAAGAAAAGGAAAGAAAAGGAAAAGGTAGTTGTAGAGACCAATATGGTCTCCCCTGAGCCTCCTCTTCTCCAGACTAAACAACCCCAGTTCCCTCAGCCACTCCTCAGAGGACTTGTGTTCCAGGCCCTTCACCAGCTTCTTAGCTCTTCCCTGGACATACTGCAGGGCTTTGATATCTTTCTTGTGCTGAAGGGCCCAAAACTGAACACGATAATCAAGGTGCGGCCTCACTAGAGCAGAGTACAGGGGAAAGATCACCTCCCTGGTCCTGCTGGCTACACTATTACTGATACAAGCCAGGATGCCATTGGCCTTCCTGGCCACCTGGGCACACTGCCGGCTCATGTTCAGGTGAGCAACAATCAGCACCCCCAGACCCTTTTCCTCTGCAGAGCATTCTAGCCACTCTTCCCCAAGCCTGCAGCATTGCATGGGGTTGTTGCGACCAAAGTGTAAGACTCGGCACTTAGCCATGTTGAACCTCATCCCATTGGCTTCTGCCCATTGACCCATCCTCTCCAGGTCCCTCTGCAGGGCCTTCCTACCCTCTGGCACATCCACACTTCCCCCCAGCTTGGCGTCATCTGCAGACTTACTGAGAGTGCACTCAATTCCCTCATCCAAATCATCAATAAAGATATTAAAATGGATGGGCCCCAACACCGACCCCTGGGAACACCACTGGTGACTGGTCACCAGCTGGATTTCACTCCATTCACCACCACTCTCTGGGCCTGGCCATCCAGCCAGTTTTTAACCCAGCAAAGAGTATACCTGTCCAAGCCATGGGCTGCCAGCTTCTCCAGGAGAATACTGTGGGAGACCATGCCAAAGGCCTTGCTGAAGTCTAGGCAGACTACGTCAACAGGCTTCCCCTCATCCACCAGGTGGGTCACCCGGTCATAGAAGGAGATGAGGTTGGTCAGGCAGGACTTGCCTTTCATGAACCCATGCTGACCGGGCCTGATCCCCCAGTTGTCCCGCATATGCTGTGTGATTGCATTCAAGATGACCTGTTCCATCACCTTTCCTGGCACTGAGGTCAGGATGACAGGTCTGTAGTTCCCTGGGTCCTCCTTATGACCCTTCTTATAGATGGGCATCTCATTAGCAAGTCTTCAGTCATTTGGGACCTTTCCGGGTGACCATGACCACTGATAGATAATGGAAAGCAGCCCAGCACTCACATCTGACAACTCCCTCAGCACCCTCAGGTGGATCCCATCTGGCCCCATGGACTTGTGACAGCCCAGGTGGAGCAGCAGGTCTCTAACTGTTGCCACCTGAACTGTGGAAGGGTTTCCTCTAGTCCCCATCCCAGACTTCCAGGTCTTGAGACTGAGTACCCTGAGGATAAATGGTCTGGCTAGTAAAGACAGATGTAAAGAAGGCATTAAGAACCTCAGCATTTTCCATATCCTCAGTAGTCATGTTCTCCCCTGCGTCCAGTAAAGGATGGAGATTGTCCTTGGCCCTCCTCTTGCCATTAATATGTTTATATTAAACATTTTTTATTATCCTTAACCACATGTCCTGGTTCCAGTTAGGACAGAGTTAAGTAGCTCATAGTAGCTGGTAGGGTGCTATGTTTTGGATTAGGATGAGAAGAGCGCTGATAACATGCTGATGTTTTAATTGTTGCAGAGCAGTGTTTACACCAGGCCAAGGACTTTTCGGCTTCTTGCTCTGTCCTGCCAGCGAGCAGGCTGGGGGTGCAGCAGGAGCTGGGAGGGGACAGACCCAGGACAGCTGACCCAAACTGGCCAAAGGGGTATTCCATACCATCTGGCGTCATGCTAAACAATATATAGGGGTGGCTGGCCGGGGTGGGGGGCCGGCTGCTCGGGGATAGGCTGGGCATCGGTCAGCGGGTGGTGAGCAATTGCATTGTGCATCACTTGTTTTCTTACACATTATTATTGTTAATACTATTATCATTATCACTATTATTATTATTATTGTTATTATTTGTTATTATTTTCCTGTCTTAATAAACTGTCTTTATCTCAACTCACCGGCTTCACTTTCCCGTTTCTCTCCCCCATCCCAGAGAGGGAGGGGGGAGGGTGAGCGAACGGCTGTGTGGTGTTTAGCTGCCAGCCGGGTTAAACCACAACACCACAGTGGCGAGGTTGAGCTCATGCTGGGCTTTGGCCTTCCTGATTTTTTCTCTGCATATGCTGGCAACTTCTTTGTACTCTCCCCGAGTTGCCTGTCCCTTCTTCCACTGGACATAAACTCTTTTTCTTCCGGACACTCAGCAAAAGTTTTCTGTTCAGCGATGCCAGTCTTCTTCCCCACCAGCTCATTTTACAGCACACAGAGACAGTCTGCTCCTGTGCCTTTAAGACTTCCTACTTGAGGAGTGTCCTGCCATCCCGGACCCCTCTGCCCTTCAGGACCGAATCCCAAGGGACCCTCCCTACCAGTGTCCTGAACAATTCAAAGTCTGCCCTCCGGAATTCCAAGGTAGCAGTTCTACTGACCCCACTTCTGACTTCACCAAGAATAGAGAACTCTACCATGTCATGGCCACTCTGCCCAAGACAACTCCCTAGCACCACATCTCCCACCAGTCCTTCTCTGTTTGTGAACAGCAGGTCTAGCAGGGCACCCCCTCTGGTAGGCTCACTAACGATCTGAGTCAGGAATCTGTCTTCCATGCACTCCAGGAACCTCCTAGACTTCTTCCTCGGGGCTGTAAAGTCCAGCATATGTCTGGGAAGTTAAAGTCTCCTATGAGAACAAGCCCTGGCGATTGAGCAACTTCTGCCAGAGGCTTATAGAATGCCTCATCCATCTCTTCATCCTGGTTTGGCAGTCCATAACAGACCCTCAACAGGATGTCTGCCTTGTTGGCCAACCGCCTTTTCCACAGGGACTCTACCTTATCATTGCCAACCACAAGCTCAACAACATCAAAACACTCTAATACAGAGAGCCATGCCACCTCCCCTCCTTAGTTGCTTGTCCCTTCTGAAGAGCTTGTAGTCATCCATTGCAGCACTCCAACCATGGGAGTGGTCCCACCACGCTTCTGTGATGGCAACTAGGTCATAATATGCCTGCCACTCAATGGCTTCCAGCTTTTCCTGTTTGTTGCGCATGCTGTGTGCACTTGAGTAGATTCACATGAGTCGCGCCATTGCCCTCAACCTCAGCCCTGGGACTGCTCCCCCAGGCTCATCTCTATCGAGCTCATTTCATCTCCATCCCCCTTCATACCTAGTTTAAAGCCCTCTCGATGAGCCCTGCCAGCTCCTGGGCTAGAATCTCTTTACCCCGTTGAGACAGATGAGACCCATCGGCAGCCATTTTAACTAAAAAATGCAATAGGAAATCAGAAAAGGTTGTTTTAATGGTATCCTCATAAAATCTTTGAAGTCTGTGCATGACCATGATAAAATTTCATATGACTTTTGTCTCTTTTTAAATCATAGTCTAATATAGTGGTAGAATATCTTGTTTCATAGGGTATAGGTAACAGCCAGAGAACATAGTGAATCAGCACTGCAAGAAAATAAGATTTCAGTTCAGTAATTTTTTATATTTTATTGCGATGTTAATAAATCTTAATTTCCCCCTAGTCATAACCTAAATATCAAATACACTTATATTCAGACGTTTTAACCCATTAACAGTGAGTCACAAATATAAGTCTACTACTGCCAGGAAATTTGTTTGAATAAATAGATGTCAATATTATTAAAACGTGTGTTTGTGTGTGGTGTGTTTGTGAATAGTGTACTTATATTCCCAGAAGAAACTGTTGTTTTGGATTTAGATTTATATTATACTGTTGTGGTTTAACCCAGCCGGCAGCTAAACACCACACAGCCATTCGCTCCTCCTCCCCCTCCCTCTCTGGGATGGGGGAGAGAAATGGGAAAGTGAAGCCTGTGAGTTGAGATAAAGACAGTTTATTAAGACAGGAAAATAATAACAAATAATAATAATAATAATAATAATAATAATAATATGTACAAAACAAGTGATGCACAATGCAATTGCGCACCACCCGCTGACTGATGCACAGCCTATCCCCGAGCAGCCGGCCCTCCCCCACCCTGGCTAGCCACCCCTATATATTGTTTAGCATGATGTCAGATGGTATGGAATACCCCTTTGGCCAGTTTGGGTCAGCGGTCCTGGATCTATCCTCTCCCAGCTCTTGCTGCACCCCTAGCCTGCTCGCTGGCAGGACAGAGCGAGAAGCTGAAAAGTCCTTGGCTTGGTGTAAGCACTGCTCTGCAACAATTAAAACATCAGCATGTTATCAGTGCTCTTCTCATCCTAATCCAAAACACAGCACCCTACCAGCTACTAGGAGGAAAATTAACTCTGTCCTAACTTAAACCAGGACATATATTATGAACTGGAACATCTAACTTTGAAGTAAAATGTAACTACTAGTTATTTATGTATGCTTTACTGTTATAACTCTCATGAGTTATGTTATAACTCTTATATATACTCTTATGGTTATTTATTACATTTTATCTGAGTAGTATAATACTACTAGTACTTCCATCAGGAAAATAATAATTATATATATTAAAAAAGCAACAAAAACAGATGCTTCTTATCACAATATATTGTACTGTAAAGCTGCAGACAAAAAAAATGCAATCTATACTAATTTATGAAACTACAAATAGGCAATCTTTTAGTTAGTTGTTCAAAACTAATTTTAAGCAACCTTTTCTGCTTTGCTTGAATATCCTGCTCATCAACCTCATGTCCATCCCTGGAAAGGTCACTCATCCTGGAGGTCATCTCCAAGCAAGTGGAGGAAAAGAAGGTGCTCAGGAGTAGTCAGCATGGGTTCACCAAGGGGAAATCATGCTTGAACAACCTGATAGCCTTCTATGATGGAATGAGTAGCTGTGTAGATGAGGGAAGAGCAGTGAATGTTGTCTATCTTGATTTCAGTGTGCCTTTTGACACTGTCTCCCATAACATCCTCATAGGCAAGCTCAGGAGTTGTGGGATGGATGAGTGGACAGAGAGGTATATTGAGAACTGACTGGATGGCACAGCTCAGAGGGTTATGATCAGCAGCACTGAGTCTAGTTGGATCCCTGTAGGTAGCAGTGTCCTCCAGGTGTCCATACTGGGTCCAGTGTTCAACTTATTCATCAGTGACCTGGATGATGGAGTAGACTGCACCTTCAGCAAGTTTGTGGACGACACAAAACTGGGAGGGAGAAGTGACTGATACACCAGAGGGCTGCGCTGCCATTCAGAGGAACCTGGACAGGGTAGAGCATTGGGTGGTGAGGAACCTCATGAAGTTAAACAAAAGCAAATGAAGGGTCCTGCACCTAGGGCGGAGTGACCTCATGCACCAGTACAGGTTTGGAGCTGACCTGCTGGAAAGCAGCCCTGTGGAGAAGGACCCAGGAGTCGTAGTGGACAGCAGGTTAACCATTACCCAGCATTGTGCTCTTGTGGCCAAGAATGCTGATGGTATCATGGGGTGCATTAGGAAGTGTTGCAAGCAGGTCAAGAGAGGTTATGTTCCCACTCTGCTCAGCCCTGGTGAGACCTCACCTGGAGTACAGTGTCCAGTTCTGGGCTCCCCAGTACAAGAGGGACATGGAGCTACTGGAGGGAGTTCAGTGGAGGGCTACTAAGATGATTAGGGGACTGGAGTACCTGTGGTATGAGGACAGACTGAGAGAACTGGGCCTGTTTAGCTTGGAGAAGAGAATACTGAGAGAGGATCTTATCAATGCGTACAAATATCTGAAGGGAAATGTCAAGAGGGTGGGGCTGGACCCTTTTTAGTAGTGCCCAGCTACAGGACAAGAGGCAGTAGGCACAAACTGAAACAGAAAGTTCCGACTGAATATGAGAAAACATTTCTTTATTGTAAAGGTGACAGAGCACCGAAACAGGTTGCCCAGTGAGGTTGTGGATTCTTCTTCTTTGGAGATATTCAAAATGCACCTGGATGTTATCCTGTGCAATGTGTGTTAGGTGGCCCTGATTGGCAGAGGGATTGGACCAGATGATCTCCAGAGGTCCCTTCCAACTTCAACCATTCTGTGACTCTGTGATTCTGACTGTTCTTATGCTGGAATGGGAAATTGGTAATGAAAATATCTGTTGTATATTTATTTATCTATCTATCTATCTATCTATCTATCTATTTATTTATATATTTTGCTGCAGCTGAAGTGAAGAGAGAAAGGATAGAACAAGCCATCACTATAAGTCTAAAAATCCAAGAGATCAGGCATGGCAAGGCATCGCAAGGGCTGTGGGAAATATATTTAAGCCTTTCAGAATATTGGCTTCAGTGTCTTAGATTCTCTAAGGGAAATACATATATATATATATATATATACACATATATATATATATTGCTTATGAAATAGAGTTTGGAAGGCCACAATGACTGCATGTCAGGGTGTGTTGGAATAATATGCAAAATATTAAAATTCTAGAGGCTTGGCTGAGCACCTGGCTCCATGGTAGGTACCCTAAAAATACCGTGTCAAGGCTTCTGTTTCACTGGGGATTCTGTAGCTCCCAGCCTCTGGGTATAGTGAGATCTATTTTCATCAGAAAGTCCCCTATCACTCTAAGAAGTACAGTTTTACAGCATCTTGAAAATAACTATTATAAAAGACTTTTCCTTTTTCTCTGAATCAGTTATTCTAAATTATATGCTGACTTTAATTTAAGTAATTAAAATGTTTCATGGTCAAATAAAAATAGCTGATATCAGTTCTCCATCCCTCTCAACCACCATTTAACTACATGCCGCTAAGAGTCTCCTTGAACCACCATTTAACTATGTGCTACTAGAGTCTCCTGGTCATGGAGAAAAATCAAGACCCTACCACATTACCAGTATGTCAGAGGACTGTCAGCCACTAGGAAAGAAGTTCTATTTTTGATCCCATGCCCAAACAAACTCACACACATTTGGTTATATGAGATTGTGCTAAAATTGTACTTAGATGACCATATCCTAACCTCTGTAGAAAATAGATAATGAAATGAAAGTATAAACAATTTATTCAGTCTTTGACATGAGTTAACATGCAGAGAAGACAATGGTGACATTTCACTGAAGTTTTGGACATTAATTTACTTTTTTTCCCCCCTTTTGAACTGGACATTTATATGATTTCATTTAGCCTGAGTAGACCTTTTGCTTAGTAGAAGTATATGTCTTTCCTTGTCTTTACTTGTTTGCTTGGATTTTTATTATTTTTATTTATTTTTTGTGGCAATGGCACATCTAATTATTCTTCCAGTTGTAAAGACATACCTACACAATTAGATGCACACACAATTGACCGCACCCTGACTGGATGGACCTTAGGGGGAAGGTGCATCACAGGACTATGCTCTAGGTCTTGGGATGTATGTTTAATTAGAGGAGACTGTTCCAGAAAATTCATTTATATATATATATATATATATACACACATTTGAAAATAGATAATCAGTTTCCTAGTTTGTTTTCAGAAATTCATTTAAGAAATTAAAATTTTCCTTTACTTAACTTGTGAGTCAAAAACTAATCATTTTATTTACTGTCTTTATTTATTGTCATGTTTAGATGATTGTCATGTTTACATGATTCAGGAAGTCTGAATTACAAGTAAGACTCAACTTTTTTTTCATGGAATTAAACTGAAATCTCCAGTTACAATAGTGTGTTCAGGCTGAGGAGCTAGACTAGAACCAGTCTAAACTAAAACCTTCAAAAACATGTATAGCATAGATGTCAGGTGCTCAACACCATCTTTTTTACTGTATGCATCAATTTCTGTTACAAATACTGGGTATTTGTTGTAGTGTTAAGAAGCCAGGTTTTTGTGATTTCAAGGGTGTTTGGCCTAAATTTTATTTTTTTATTTAATGAGTGAAACTAGGAATTTGCTAAGAACTATATATTTTGTGCTTTTACAATTAATTCTGTTCCTGCCCACACAAACAGTAAAGGAATAAATGAAATTATTGCATTAGGTAGATAGCATTAAGGAAACTCTCTGATGTATTATTAACAGTCTACAAGGTATTTGGTACTTATGAATTCTTAAATTAGTTTTATTTATTAGACAAAGTGATGAAGCAAACCTTCTATAATAGAACAGTCTCTGAAGAACAGATTTCACATGAAATCTTGGATTAGATACATTGAAGTGACTGTTTCACTGGATAATTTATTTTTTTTTTTTCAGGTGTGTCTGAACACAAGCATCACATGGATTTTTTTTTTTTATTATTTTATTTTTTACTTTTATAGTCACATCTACTATCTACTTATGTATATATAATATAGAATTACAGTTCACATGCACTATATAAATAGAGTCATGCTTTCTAGTTTAGAATGCTGCAGAAACTGAAGCTCTCCTTCCTGTTTTTGTGTTTTTGTTTTTGTTTTTGTTTTATGGCTGTAATCCTCTATAAACATGTATTATGTACAACTGAACAATGTTATTGGGTGCTTAGAAATATTAATGGAATCTAAGATGCAAGGAACTTTACAGGATCTATTCAGTATCATCATGGTTGTTTAAGCATTTTTGTGTAGGTCAAATATTTACAGCATCCAGCTCCTGGTAAGTGAATTGTGATCTAATGTCCCTTCAATCTTTCTATAGAAATGAAAAAAGAATCACTTCCAGTGGATGATTCAGACTACTTAGGCTGTTCATTCACACGCCTAGTTTAGGGTGATGATAAGCTGTCTTCTTCCTTCTCCCTCCCCACCTCCTCAAATGCTACAAATGTGAAATATTCATCTAACACCTGAAAGTCTACAGAAGATACACAGAGAGCCAGTAATGGTTAGAGATATCCTGGAGGAGGTATTTTCATTATCAATACCACTTTTTTTACTGTTCAAAGATTATTGCCATATAAAATTTTTAAACAACTACATTGCTGAGAAAATAGAGGTGCACATCAAGATAGATTCTTGCTGCTAATACTGTTCACTTTGAACAAAGAGACAAGGTCATATAGAAGCTTCTGCAGATTTTTCTGCACAAAATACAGGTCCCAATGTCCCTATCATTGATCTCGTTTTCGTAACAGCAAGAAGAAGGAAGAAAGGTAGGACTATGAGGAGAATCAAGAGCTAAGGATCTTATGATCTGACAAATCCTTGAATATAGTATAACACAAAATATTTCTGCTATGAATGGCAGTAGACCATTACTTTAAAATAACAGTTTTGTAGATGATAATACAGCATAGGATTAGATTTGTAATCTAGTATTCACTGAAATACCAGCCTAACTGCCTAACCATATTCCACTAATTTCAGTGATTTGATTTAAGTCCATTCTAAAGTATATCAGCAGGAGTATGGGATTGCATTAAAAGTTCACCTAAATAAACACTCAACACCCTGAAAGCCACAAGGCTGCTCACAGTTAGCCCTGCCACCAGCTCAAGCTTTCTCCTACTTTTGATGTTGTGGCTTCTCCACAAGACTTTTACAAGATCAACGAAAGCCTACAGTCACAACCCCAACATTCATAATCAAGAGGCAGCTTTTATACTCCCTACTTTCCTTCCCCTTTACAATGTTCTTATCATCTGGTGGTGTTCAGTTCCAGCTTGGTGTTAGTTAAAGGAGGCCAAAAATGGTTTGTGATGGCGAATACTTCAGAGATTCACCTTGGACATTCATTCACTTCTCAAGAAATCTGAACCAAAGGTTTATTTGCAGAAGGCCCGAGCTGGGGGCTGGAAGAATGTTGGCACACACCACGCTGTGAGGCCTTTTTCTTATTTAGACCTACTACTGGCCAATGTGGAAAGGAAACTGGGCTCAGTGGGCTCAACGGACTTTTAATATGACTCAGCACAGCCATTTCTGTATTCTTATATATCTTCAGAAAACGTGTTAAGTACAGTACGAGCAGATCTTTCGTCATTATCATTCACGAGACTTAAGAGAATCCTGAAATAACAGCATTTTTGATTAAAAAAAGAAAAAAGAAAAGAAAAAAAATTAAAAATGGTTCCTAATAAAGTTCTGCAGCAAAAATATCAATAATATACCACCAGTTTCTTCTTCTTCTTGAACCTTGTGCCTATTCAAGATGTATTATACTTGACCATCCTGGAGCTTAACAATGTGTGCAGCACACTGGCTTATACTGAAAATATTTGTAAATTGTATTTCTCATTTAGTTGTATGTTAAAACCATCTAAAATGATCTGGAATTAGGTAGTCTGTATCTCAAGGGCCCATTTAGGCAGTATTGCTGAAAAGTGAAAAAAGTTAAACCTCTACAAACTGGACTATAATGTTAATTGTATATTTAATTAAAACAATATATAATTTATCATCAAGAAATGGTACCTGTTTCTTCTTCTTTGTTTAAGAATCACTGCAAATCTTCCCAATTTTTAGATTTATATTTTCACCGCAGAGATATTAAAAGATATGAAGTTGATTTTTCCAACACAAAGATATACTTTTAAATATAGATTTTAGTCACTCTAAGTCAATAGCTGTTTAGGCAACCTAACTTCTAGAAAATTTTAATCTTTAAAACAACATACCTTTCATAATACTTTCCTCCTAAGAGAAAATCTTGTACTTGTGGTGAAGCAAAATTTTGCTTGATTTGTTAGGTTTTACAAATCCCGCAGAGAGTCTGATAGGATCCTAGCAATGCCAAGTTGGCAGTGGCTGCAGTATTAGCTACAAGAGGGCTTAAGAGAGACACTGTCAACATTTCCTCCTACAGCCCCTAAATAGCTATGGGACATGAACAGAGCTTTGTATAAAAATGTGCTCTTGTTCAGAAAGTAAAGAAAGTCAATTCTGAATTCATGCTGTAGTATCATGACTGTGCCTCTCCTCCTCTTCACCAGGTTTTTTACTTTGTAAAGCTTCATCAGAATACAGTCTTAGTCTGCCTTTCCTGAATTTTCATAATTTCTAATTATGAAAATTATTTCTATGGTTTCAGATAGAAAGACAAAGATTAACTCTTGTAAAGATAATTTTCTTATCTCCTCTTCTCTCCTCCGCTCTCCTCTCTTAAAAATAAAAATACAAATAACAACAGAGAAATTCCTGAAAAAATGCAGATTTTGGGTGGAACAGTGAAGTACATCAGGCTTACAGAGCAGTGGATCGTGATTCCACATCATTGTTTCATTTTAGGAATAGGTCAAATTCAAAGCCTGTGACTGGAGCAAAACTGCTGCTTCTTTTGGACCAGTGGACATAAATCTATGTATCAGTGCTGCATTTCCTTTACCTCTTTAAGCACTAGATCTCTTTGTGATGGATGCCTTTGTTTTCCTCCACCTGTCCAGTAGAGTGGCTGTTATATATTGCCATGGAACATCATCTCATTTTAAATAAAATTCAAGATATTCATCTTTGAAAATAAGCCAGTATAATGTCAATGTACAGGATCTCATGTTCAATCTTTTTCTATGACAGTTCCCAGTCAAATATTAAATATTACACACAGTGGCAAAACTTATGTAGAAAGTAGGGTACTCCACAGCCCACATTCAATCTTTGTCATAGCAACTGTGTTTTCAGGTTTTCTGAACTGAGAGCGACATTTAACAGGGCATAAGAAAATTAGTGACTATGCCAAATGTGGTCTAATAGAGATTCACAAGGCATTAATTAGTTAATTTTTTACATTTTGTGAAATACAACCACTATCTGAGAGTAAACATATTTTATGAGTAGAAGGATCAGATATTGGCCTGGTGGTTTACTGAATAATTATACAATTTGTATGGGACAACTAAATGGTGGCAGAGGTGTTGTGTTTTTTTTTTTTCCATGCATAATGACATATTTTTGTATAATGTCAGACTCTTTCTACTGGATCCTTTCAACCACTGGATAAGCACAAATGCAAAATTTCTAGCAGAAAGCATTTCATAATATTTTTTATTTTTCTTAGCACTGCAAGAGAACTCTTACAGATTATATCTCAATATAAAGATTTCTGTTTTAGGTGCTGGTATGTTCTCTCCAAATGATTTGTAGTTGTGTGAAAAATGAAGTTTAGCTAAAAATCAAACATTTGGATTCGTATCAAATTATCTTTATACATAGTTTATGTGCTTCTACTTATTAGAAAAGAGATTTCTTCCTTCCAGAATTTCCTGACTACTAACAAAATACTTAATTCACTAGTTAATATTGCTACCTAATAACATCTTTTTAAAGGTATATAACTGTTTTGTGGTAGAAGCTTCTACCATTTCAGTTAAACAAAATAATTCCTCTCCAAGAGAAAGAGGTTTGTGATTTTAGTATGAGTTGAAATCTTATGAGAAGCATGTACTGCATCCATAAGCATTGAATTCTTAATTTGCATGGTTTTATATCCCCAACTTCATGTTAAAACCAAGGGACTGACTTTACAACATATCTGTGTTTTCTTCTTTGACAGTACAACCACTGAGTAATTTTACTAGCTTTAGAAGATGCTGTACTTTGATTTTTCTTTCTGTTTCAAAATGTAAGATGATGAATTGCTAATGAAGCCAAGTAAATAAAACAGATGGAAATTTTTTCTAATGGATGTAGAAGGAAATGTCTGATTCTATTACTGTAACCACTCCGTCAGAATATATTACCTGGGTTTATGTACAAATAATAACTACTGAAAATTTTACTTCAAAAAAAATTTAGGATTTACAATGTCATCAGCTAAAGTCACTTATTTCTAGGATATACATCATCTTGAGTTACTGAATTAGCAATTTATCTATTTTGATGTCAGAAACTGCTAAAATGTTATTCTATGAGCAGAGATTGTTTGTTTCAGATGCATTTGCTTTCAGTTAATAAGGCCATATTATGTGTGGGTTTGTGTCTGTGTGGGTTTGTCCCTGTATGGGATTGTAAATGACAGAGGAAAAAAGCCCTTCAGTAATATCATTTAAAACCAAAATAAAGCTGTTAGAAGAATGACAATAACATATCACATAAGAGCCAGTGTTACTAATTAATAGGCTTTATAAGTTTTGAAATATTGAGCAGTATGACTTTTGTTTGTGGCTAAAAATGAATGCTAATCTGTGTAGTGTTACAATACAGATAACACATTGTCAAAAACTGTTATGAATGTAAAATCTCATTTATGCAAAATCTGTAAAGACAAATAAATACAGCTGTGAGTCTCACATAAGTGATTATCCTCTCACTTTTATGTGCAGAAGCATGGTTCCAAATGTGTTTGGCTATTTTCATATGTAAGACACTCAACCTCAATGCTTTTTGAGAACCCTCTATACAATCTTATCTTGTATTTACTATTTCATCAAACTTAGGTCCATCTATACTCCTGCTAAAATTAATATCAACTTCCTTGTTTAATTTGCTGGATATGGGTTTCACTTCAGTTAATGATAACTTTGAAAATTAACTAAGGATAATATCTGTTTTCTACAGGAGTATAAGCAAGAGATAATTACAATATATATATATATTATACAGTGAACTCAAAGTTGTTTTTTTTTTTAACTGTGCATAATAATCATACATAAACAATATACATAAAACTGCGTATGATGGAAAAGGGCTCTTTACTCAGGTAGATAATGATAGGATAAGAGGGTCGAGTCTTAAACTAAAAGTGGATAATTTTGACTAGATATTAGGAGGAAATTCTTCACTGTAAGGGTAGTGAGGCACTGGAACAGGTTGCCAAGAGAAGTTGTGAATGCCCCATCCTTGGAGGTGTGCAAGGCCAGGCTGGATGGGGACTTGGCCAACCTGATCTAGTAGGTGGCATCCCTGACTATGGCAGGGGGGTTGGAGTTAGATGATCTTTAAGGTCCCTTCCAACCCGAGCCATTCTATGATTCTATGATTCTGAGAACACATTGTTAGCTAGAGACACATATATCTTAGCTAGAGATAATGCAGTTCATTACTTTGTATAATTCATCTGCTTTCTAGTTTTCTGGAACCTGAATGAGTCCTGGAGACAACATATGTTAACTTGAAGGTGCAATCATGTTTGACATTTCACCATTCACATATAAAAACCCCATTTAACATATATATATATATGTAAGTATATATATATAAGTATTAAGCTGAAAGTGATTGAATGAGAGGCTGCTGAAATATATAAATTGTATAGAGGAAAAAGAGACTCTAACTCCATGTTTAGAATTTCCTGTGAATTTACATCTCTCATAAACAAACAATAAAGGAGAATGAAAGATTCAGAAATATCAGCCATATTCAGCCATCGCTCAGTCAATCCTAGCAAAATTTAAGTATATCCAGTGGTATTTTTAGCACCAAAATATTGTCAAGCTTTGAGATATTGACACACACCTGAAAACTACATTTAACATATGCCAGTAAAAGTATTTTAAAAATAATTGGTTTTAGCTGAAATCAGTATTTCAGGCTTCTATAAGTCCAAGTTTATCTATCATTAAGCTTCATAAAACCTTGTAGGACAATGATCTGAAGAACAGTCATGACACAGAGAAGAGTTGACCCTGCAGGGAAGAAAATCTCTTATTTTTTTTTTCACTGTTTTGATTTGGGAAAGTAAATAATATCTGACAGATGTAGGTAAAATCTGAAGGAAATGAAAATCTGACTGAAGATAGGAACCTTCCTATGGCACTTAATGAATGAAGTTTAGGACAGGTCAAGATGGTAAAACTCCAGGAATTTTGGGGGGGAGGGTGGGAGGAGGGAGGGGAGTGCTGCAAGACTGGGAAACCTTGGACCTAAGAAATCAATCCAATGCAAGCTACAGGAGTTTGTATAAGAATCTGAAAGATAAAGAGGAGGAAGAGAGGGAACTGACTTAGGAAGGGATAAGGCTTTAGATAGAATCATCAATGTAATCTCTGCCTTCCAGTGAATTTGATTCAGCTCTTTAAAAATTAATTTGTCTTTTACATCCTATTGCAGATATATTATTCAAAGGCAATAAGTACTTCTAAATGTTAAGTTAGATATCTGAGGGTGAGACTGTCTTTCCTTCCTGTTGTTGCAGAAGTCCTTGGCTAATTCATACCTTTGACTAAATCTAAAATACAATATTTCTCTTGTATTTGCTGGAATTAAACAAAATATATATTGAAAAACAAACAAAACAGAAAACACTATGAGAACTGAAGACACAATAAAATACTTCCAGTGCACTTGAGAAAAGCAGTTATGTGCTAAATATTGGTGAAGAAAGTGGCCAGTTTGAGGTGAAATGAAAACAAATATTTTAATTCCTCAGAATCTACATCTTGCAATTCATGTCACTTCTTTAATTCTGTCTTTTAATTCTAAAGATGTTGCACTTACAACAGTTCATAAAAATATCTGATGATCTGTAGCAGACATGCTGTGCTTTTATTGATCCCAGTAGGTATTCATTCAGACTATCATTTTGTTCATAAGGTTATTGTGATTTCTGATGCATTCTTTGTCCTTAGAGGTTCAGCAGTTGAAAAACTTGGTGTTTATATATATATATATATATATATATATAAAGAACCTGTGATCCAGTGATCCACAAGGCAACTCCACTCCCATGGCACGTCATGTGCAGTCAGTATTGCAAGAGCCTTGAATATATCTAAAGTCTAGTCTTTTCTATACTAGAATAAGTATATGGAAGACAAGATTTTAACATAATATTAATCAATAAGAATCTCTTCACAGTGTTTGAAAGTGAGAAGTTACATGCAAGAGAGGATAAATCTTTGGAAAAACTATCCTCAAGTTCAGTTTTATTATTATTATTATTATTATTATTCTTTTTAACGGTACTTCAAAAATTAGATAGAATTTGCTAGTTCACTTTTGCCTTTTTGTTTGTGAAAGGACACCATCAAGAAGTTCCCATAGTACTGAGTCAGTTGCAGAACTTAGGCTCCCTTTGCTGCTAGAATGTGAAGGGAGGAGTTGTGTGGAAGCTGTTCTCTTCACTCTCTGCTCAGGTGAGAAGAGAGAGTGCGCAGGCAGGGCATGATTAGAAATTGCAGATCCCTAAGTAAATAATTCATTCTCTGTAAGGGGATTTGGTGGAGGAAAATTATAATATACACCTTTTTGTAGTCTCATCCCTAAATATATGTTTAGCCAAATACAGGACTGTGGGCACTGTCATGGATATTTTCCATCAGATTTTAAACGTTCAGAAGATAAGCAAGATATTGATTTTCTTTTCAGAATGTAATGTGAGTTAAATTGTATATAATTGCTTGGAGCATACAGTAACAGTATTGCAAGGGAAAACTGAAGCCTTTGTTTTTAGCCAAAAAAGCTTTTGCTGCTCCAGAATATGAAGATGTCTTGATATCCGTATGTTTGCCATGTGATTAGAATAATTATGAAAGATTTATTATTATTATTATTATTATTATTATTATTATTATTATTATTATTATTATATATGTTAAAGCTTATTTACAAAATAAAAGAGTTAACTAAAAAATAATTATGGAGCCCTATATTTACTGGTGCTGATCATACTGATCTTGAGAATTGCTGGTTTTCAATTACTTCAACAAGTTGTAAATGCACTCAGGATTACTAAGAACACATTCTTTAAAAGTTCCATAAATACCAGCATATATTTGTATTTGTCTGCTTGTTGTATTTTATGGCTCAGTGCATATTCATGATCTAACGCATATGAATAAAGCTTAAGAAGATTTTTAGAAAGAAGAAAAAAAAAAAAAAAAAAGAAGCTTATTTCCATACCCAATTGCACTAAAACAAGGATCAGAAGTTAGATAAAGGAAATAGAGAAACAGAACAGTTTTGTTTTTTTCACAGTGGGAATTCTTGCCATGAAACTTTAATACTGCTTAATTAACTTTTACTGGTAGTCATGTTATTTTTTCCTGTGTGGAATATAACAAAAAATTTCCAGCCAAATTAAATGCAACACTTCTCCGGATTTTGTGGTATACTCTCATACATATAGACACATTCCTTGCAATGCTTAGCCAGTTTCATAGTAGTTTCTAAATACCTTTTCTTTACCTATAGCCTGCTATTGGTAGCAGATCAAAAATCTCAAACTGTCACTTTCTGGAAGATGAAGATGCCCAGAACACTATCTCCATGAATCCAGATCTATCTGTTGGCCTCTACACTATGAGAACTGAAGACAAAATAAAATACTTCCAGTGCACTTGGGAGTTTATTTAATCATTTACCTCAACTGACATCATTTTCTTTATAGTTAGATTAAGGTTTAGTGGTCTATTATTATTTTAAATAATATTTGAAACCAAGAAAAAGTGTTGGCTGAATTTGAATTTCCCAAATATTGTTTTAAATAGCATCCTATCCAGTTGAACAAACCTCTAACAAGGATTAATTCTCATTTTTATTACACATTATAATGAAGAAAAGATGTAAGAAAAAAAAGCAGGGAAAAAGTCAGAAATGTTCTAGAATACAAAAACAGGCAATTGTCACCAGAACCAAAACCAACCAACCAAACAACAGCAATAACAAAATAAGTTATCATTGCCATTTATTTATTTATTCCCTTTATAATATTTTCAGTTCATGTATGTTTGGGGTAGTTTATCAATTCTTCATGAAAATAATATCTCTTTAATACCTTTCTCAGCTCTTCTTTTAGTCTCTAATGAACTTCTGAAACCATAAATACCGTTTCTCAACCTACTGTCTATTTAAGGAAGAAAAAAAGTATAATGGTTGTTCATACACATGTATAGTTCATTCACGGGGAGCAACTCTTGCCTTCGCTCTTCAGATTCCACCTCTAGTTAATAAGAAAGTAAAGGATGGTTCCCACAATGTCGCTAGCAAAAATCCTATGGCTTTAATACATTTATTCTTTGATGGCATTATTCAATGTAGGCAAGTTTACAGAAATCTAGCCTTTAACATCAAATTCACTGAATGTATCCTACTTTTGTGACCTATTGAAAGCAAATTACTATATTACACCTTTTTCCGATGCATAAGTAATATAACAATTCCAACTATCATAAAATAATAAAATAATAGTGTAACAGATATGCATAGTAGGAAGATAGAATGGTAGGTGTGGTTAGCATATGACCAGTGATTCATTTTTACTTTGTATTTTCTATATTTTGTGTTAGGGAAATTGATTCATTACCAATACAACTCTAAGTGATTTTAACATTTATTTCAGGGGTATTACAGGTGTTTCAGCCTGTCCCATTTATTAGAGCATTTTGTATTTTTCTCTAGAGTATCTTCCTGAAAAAGGGATATCTGCTGCACTTCTGTATCATATCCAGCATCAATCACTTTGATTAGGGTCTCAGTCCACAAATCAAACAGCTTTTCTTCCATGACAGCTCCATATGTTTGCTGCAGCTGTTATACTTTCCAGGCAGAATCTGACTGTGCTTTGTTCATAGTTTGTGTCCCTGTCAAAGAGGAAGTAAATTATTTCTCTCTGCTTTGATTTGCCTCAAAATTAATTGGTTTGAAATCTGTCCTACAGTTAGTCTCCAGTTGCCCTCAAAACGTACATGAAATTGCATCTGCATTTTCTTTTCATAACTCTGAATCTGGGGAGTGCATACTATGAAGGTTTATTCACACAGAACTGTTTGAATACCAGCTCAAAGTCCATTAATAGCTGTAGACGTGAAGTATACTGGTTTTGTTGTTGTTGTTGTTGTTTTTATGATTTTATAGTTTCTGGCTTAGGAAAATACTTCTGTTTTGTTGATTAACTTTACCTTATCTTGTACTGAGGCAGTATGTAGATATAATACTACAGTGCACTCTACTACAGTACTATTAATAGCTACTACAGCATTGAACACAATGCAAAGAATATACCATCCTGGAAATTCATTTCTATTTGCAGAAATATTAAAAATTTCCATGAAGTACACCTGGAAAATCATCTGTTCACAGTGTTTTTGCTGAAGAAGTTCATACATCTAAGAAATGCATGAGAGCTTAAGTTATTCAAAACTGGTTGGACTCAATCATTGTGGCTCCCTTCCAACTCAGGATATTATGTGAAAATAATTTATTAAAATAAAAATTAAATTGAATTGAATTAAATTAAATTAAATAAATAATTAAATAGGGCTACAAAGATGGTGAAGGGCCTAGAGGGGAAGATGTATGAGGAGCGGCTGAGGTCACTTCGCCTGTTCAGTCTGGCAAAGAGGAGGCTGAGGGGAGACCTCATCGTGGTCTACAGCTTCCTCATGAGGCAAAGTGGAGGGGTAGGCGTTGATCTATTCTCTTCAGTGACCAGTGATAGGACCCAAGAGAATGGTGTAAAGCTGCATCAGGGGAGGTTCAGGCTGGATGTCAGGAAGAAGTTCTTCACTGAGGGGGTTGTCATGCACTGGAACTGGCTCCCCAGGGACGTAGTCGTGGCACCAAGCCTGTCAGAGTTTAAGAAACATTTGGACTGTGCTTTTCATAGAATCATAGAATCATAGAATATCCTGAGTTGGAAGGGACCCTTAAGGATCATCAAGTCCAACTCTTGATACCGCACAGGTCTACCCAAAAGTTCAGACCATGTGACTAAGTGCACAGTCCAATCTCTTCTTAAATTCAGACAGGCTCGGTGCAGTGACCACTTCCCTGGGGAGCCTGTTCCAGTGTGCAACCACCCTCTCTGTGAAGAACCCCCTCCTGATGTCGAGCCTAAATTTCCCCTGCCTCAGCTTAACCCCGTTCCCGCGGGTCCTGTCACTGGTGTTAATGGAGAAAAGGTCTCCTGCCTCTCGACACCCCCTTACGAGGAAGTTGTAGACTGTGATGAGGTCTCCCCTCAGCCTCCTCTTCTCCAGGCTGAACAGGCCCAGTGACCTCAGCCGTTCCTCGTACGTCTTCCCCTCCAGGCCTTTCACCATCTTTGTAGCCCTCCTCTGGACACTCTCCAACAGTTTCATGTCCTTTTTATACTGTGGTGCCCAGAACTGCACACAGTACTCGAGGTGAGGCCGCACCAGCGCAGAGTAGAGCGGGACAATCACCTCCCTTGACCTACTAGCGATGCCGTGCTTGATGCACCCCAGGACACGGTTGGCCCTCCTGGCCGCCAGGGCACACTGCTGGCTCATATTCAACTTGCTGTCAACCACGACCCCCAGATCCCTCTCTTCCAGGCTGCTCTCTAGCGTCTCATCGCCCAGTCTGTACGTGCAGCCAGGGTTTCCCCGTCCCAGGTGCAGGACCCGGCACTTGCTCTTATTGAACTTCATGCGGTTGGTGATCGCCCAGCTCTCTAACCTATCCAGATCCCTCTGCAAGGCCTTTCCACCCTCATTCGAGTCCACAACTCCTCCAAGTTTGGTGTCATCAGCAAACTTGCTCAAAATACCTTCTATTCCTACATCCAGATCGTTTATAAAAATATTGAAAAGTACCGGCCCTAAAATGGAGCCTTGAGGGACACCACTGGTGACCGCCCGCCAGCCTGACGCAGCCCCATTTACTATAACCCTTTGGGCCCTGCCCGTTAGCCAATTGCTCACCCATCGTATGATGTTTTTATTTAGCTGTATGGTGGACATTTTGTCCAGTAGGATCCTATGGGAAACCATGTCAAAAGCCTTGCTGAAGTCCAAAAAAATCACATCAGCTGGTTTCCCTTGGTCCATCATACGGGTGATCTTATCATAAAAGGAAATCAGGTTAGTTAGGCAGGACCTGCCCTTCACAAACCCATGCTGGCTGGGACCAATGACTGCTTTGTCCCCCAGGTGAGCCTCAATAAGTTCGAGAACCATCTTCTCCATGATTTTACCAGGCACTGACGTGAGACTGACAGGCCTGTAATTGCTAGGGTCTTCTTTCTGACCCTTCTTGTAAATCGGCACAACATTTGCCAGCTTCCAGTCTACCGGGACCTCTCCAAATTCCCAGGATCGTTGAAAAATAATTGAGAGAGGTTCCGCGATGACGTCCGCCAGCTCTTTCAGCACCCGGGGATGAATCCCATCCGGACCCATGGACTTGTAGGGATCCAGGTGGAGTAGCAAATCCCGCACACGTTCAGGGTCGGCTGGGAGTTTGTCATCCCCACCGTCCCGGTCCTCTAGCTCAGGGCACCCTGGGTCCCGAAGCCCATCATCGGCATTGAAGACAGAGGCGAAGAAGGCGTTAAGCGTCTCTGCTTTGCCTATGTCATTGTCTGTGAGGAGACCTTCCCTATCAAGGAGCGGCCCTATGTATTCTTTAGTTCTCCTTTTTCCATTCACATATCTGAAAAAGCCCTTTTTATTTTCTCTCACAGACACAGCCAGCTTCAACTCAAGGTGTGCTTTGGCCACACGAATTTTCTGCCTACAAACACGAACGGCATCCCTGTATTCTTTCCATGACACCTGGCCCTCCTTCCAGTAGCGAAACGCTCTCTGTTTCCGCCTAATCTCCATTAGAATGTTCCTGGTCAGCCACGCCGGCCTCCTGCCCCGCCTGCCTGACTTGCGATATTTAGGAATTGCTTGATCTTGTGCTTCTAGGAGGCATCGCTTAAAGAATGACCAGCACTGGTGGACATCGAGGCCTTCAAGAGCAGTTTCCCAGGGGACCTTGCTGACTAGTTCCCTGAGCAGCCTGAAGTCCGCTTTCCCCATATCTAGGGATGAGGTTTTGGTGGCACTTTTCTTTCTGTCACCGTAAATTTTGAACTCAACCACTTCATGGTCGCTATGACCAAGGCGGCCACCAATCACCACATCTCCCACCAGACCCTCTCTGTTTTCTAGCAACAGGTCTAGGAGGGCACCTTTCCTAGTTGGCTCCGTTAGCACCTGCACCAAGAAGTTATCATCTAGGTGCTTCATGAACCTCCTGGACTTGCTCGTGTCAGCCGTGTGGCACTCCCAGTTAACGTCTGGCAAGTTGAAGTCCCCCATAAGGACAAGGGGAGTTAATCTCGAGGCCTCTCTTAGTTCTGTAAAGAATAATTTATCGGCGCTATCGTCCTGGCCAGGCGGTCTGTAATAGACTCCCACAACGACATCCCCTTTATTCGTTCGTCCCTTGATCCTTACCCAGAGGCTCTCAACTTTGCCATCGCCGACCTGAAGTTCCACACAGTCCAGCCCCTGCTTCACATACATCGCCACCCCACCACCTCGCCTACCCTGCCTGTCCCTCCTGAAGAGCCTGTAACCATCTATCGCGACACCCCAGTCACAGGACTCATCCCACCAGGTTTCGCTTATGCCGATGATATCGTAGTTGCAGGACTGGGCCAGGACTTCTAGCTCATCCATTTTATTCCTCATACTGCGTGCGTTCGTGTAGAAACACTTCAGGTGCGTCTCCTTACACTCAGCACCTTGTGGATCTGCCCGAAGGACCTCACTGGCACCCAGCCCCTCTGATTCTAGCGTACCTTCCCTTAGGTCTTCACCGGCGTGCCTGGTTTTAGCCCCTTCCCCCTTCGACTCTAGTTTAAAGCCCTATCTATCAGCCCTGCCAACTCCTGACCAAAGATCCTTACCCCTCTCCGAGAGAGGCCCATCCCATCCGGTGCCATCAGGCCCTGTGTAGCATAGACCTTCCCGTGATCAAAGAACCCAAAGTTCTGCCGGTCACACCAGTCTCGAAGCCACGAGTTTATGTGAACAGCACGCCTTTCAGCTTCGATCCCCCCTATCGGAAGGACAGAGGCAAACACAACCTGCGCCCCTGATCCTCTAAGTAGTCGCCCCAAATCCCTAAAGTCTCTTTTGATCGCCTTCGGACTTCTCGTTGCTACTTCATCGCTACCAGCCTGAAAGACCAGTAGCGGGTAGTAGTCAGTGGGCCGTACCAGGCGCTTGACTTTCTTGGCGAAGTCTCTCACCCGAGCCCCAGGGAGGCAACAGACTTCTCTGCGGGTTGGGTCCGGTCGGCATATCGGTCCCTCTGTCCCTTTCAGAAGGGAGCCCCCCATAACAATAGCCCTTCTTTCTTTTTTGAAGGATGATGTGGCCATGCGATGTGTAGGTCGCCTTGTCTTAGGCGCCCCCTCCAGCTGGGACGGGTTTTTATCTACTTTATCGTTCAGATTGTCTTGTTCTAGTCCTTCATATCGATTATTTAAGGGTAGATGAGAAGGTGAGGTGGGCAGAGAGAGGGCTCGCCTACCACCCCGAATAGGCACCTGCCTCTATTCCCCCCCTTGATCTAGGTCTCCTCCCGCTGCCTGGCAGGAGGAGGGAACCTCCGTCTTCTGCATAACAGGAGATGCCTGTGCTGTGGCAGGCTCATGAACCTGCCTCAGAGAGGGTAGAGTGCACCTCCACCAGTCAATTTCCATCTCCGATTCCCTGATGCTCCTGAGCCTGTTCACCTCCTCCCGGAGCACCGCTACCTGGCTGAGCAGTTCTTCAACCTGGGCACACCTCCCACAGGCATACCCACCACTGCTGTCGGAGACCGACAGAAGGCTGGGGCACACTCTGCAGCCCAGGACCTGGACGGCTGCGTGTTTCCCGGGTCCCTCCGTCTGAGTAGCCA
This sequence comes from Anser anser, assembly GCF_964211835.1. Taxonomy (NCBI): domain Eukaryota; kingdom Metazoa; phylum Chordata; class Aves; order Anseriformes; family Anatidae; genus Anser; species Anser anser. Next base: position 124,405,277 of record NC_139720.1, on the reverse strand, counting down.
CCCTGGTGACCGTGGCTGGAGATGCCGCACGAGATGCGGAGGCCACGGTTTTCTGCCTGGTTGATACCATGGTCAGGTTCTACGCAAGCAGGTTACAAGCACGGAAGGGAGAGGTAGCTGCAACAGAGCGACGATGGCTCCCCGCCCTAACTGCCTCGCTAACTGCCGCGTCACTCCCTGTTCGCCGCGCTCCTGGTCGCTTGCGCTCCCTAAGGGCTGCCTTTGAACGGCCGGGGGGAGGAGCTGTCGCTGACGCTGCTGGCTCCGCCCACGCCTCGTCAGCCTCCCTCACGAGGGCTGCCGGTGCCTGGCAGCTCCCTCACGTAGGCTCGATGCCCGAAAAATAGCCCTGCCTGTCCCGATCCCGCGCTCCGCTGCAGCACGCGTCTGCCCCGGAGCCGGTCGCCTCGGCAAGTGGCTCTGAAATGGCGGTGGTGCCCGATTTAAAAGGCCCGCCGCTGACGCTGTCGCTGACGCTGCTGGCTCCGCCTACGCCTCGTCAGCCTCCCTCACGAGGGCTGCCGGTGCCTGGCGGCTCCCTCACGTGGGCTCGATGCCCGAAAAATAGCCCTGCCTGTCCCGATCCCGCGCTCCGCTGCAGCACACGTCTGCCCCGGAGCCGGTCGCCTCGGCAAGTGGCCATATAGTCATATATAGTGGCCATTTTAGTCATATGGTCTGAATTTTTGGCACCTGTGTGGTGCTGGGAGTTGGACTCGATGATCTTTGTGGGTCCCTTCCAACTCGGGATATTCTATCATTCTATGAAATAAAATTTAACTTAATTTAATTAAATTAATTAAATCAATAAAAAAGTAAAACAATATTTTTAAATACAATTTATTCCCATATGTGAATAAAAATCCACAGTATTAAGAAGGTCTGAATTTTGGTGGGATCACTGGCTAACTCTGACAGTAGTCATTATTATGAGAATCTTATTAATCCTAAAAATAAATCATACATATGTCTACCAAGTAAGCATTGCTGTATCATTTTTCATTGTATTTGATTACCTGGCTGCCCAGATAACTATGCAATGGACAAATAAATTTTATTGTCCAAGAACCCAACATAACATGTCTTAAATTATGGTTTTAATGAAACTTGCAGTAGTGCACATGTTCAAGTGACAAGTATTTTTAAAAGCCTTGTAAGCACACAAACACAATTTGACAATTAAGGTCTGCCACCTATGAAGGAATTGAATGTATTCACCATTCTAGCAGTATAAAAAATGACTTTAATGTCAAAATATCTTGTTTTTCACCAATCTTCTACCTCTGTGATTCCACATTACTGCTCTGGTTTTAGCAACTCAACAGTTACTAAAGAAGCATGTTGTTCTTGACATTGCTAAGTGCACTGTTTCTCTGTGTGTGATTTCAGGATGACTGTAATTAGTTGAGCTGTCATAGCACAGAAGCTTCAGTTCTCCCACCAAGAAAGAAAAGCAGAAAGCATGTGCAGGTACTCATACACATGCACCATAATATAAATAAAATGACTCTTTCAGGAGCTAAGGCTGTTGACATAACAAAACCAGTGGTATGAAAAATCCTCCAAAAACCTTCTAAGACAGCTTTCTTTCTCAAAGCACAAAACCACTGTCGCCAATTTCTAATTCACTAAAGTAGATCTTTACAGATGATTTTGTTCCTTCTTTACCACGAAAGGAAAATTTTGGCTGTATATAAAACAAACAAACAAATAAACAAACAAAAAACACAGAAAATACAACATATTTCTTTAATGTGTGAGAAACAGGCACTTAATGACATTATTTTGTGTTCGGTTGTCAATTTTCTGATGAAATGCTTAACTTTTTAACTGAAGACAGAAACCCAAGCCTTATGCCATTTTTTAACTGTTTTAGTAAAAAGGCTTTCAAAAAAAGAAAAGAAAAAAAAAAAAAAGATGGAAATTTGCTGAGCTGCTGTATGGGAATGAGAAAAGTAATTTTATTATCTATATTAAGACACTTTTCCAACAAAACATTTAGCTTTAAAGTATGAACACCAGAGATTTCAGGGAGACACCTTGAGTGTTTAAGTACTTTTCTGAACAAAGCTACAGGAGGAAAGTTTCTGAATAGATAAGTTAGCAGATAGACATATCTGATTTCATTAGAGGTATAAAAATTATCAGTTATGTGTTTGACTTCTCACCTGCCCCTCTCTCTAGTTTTTAAGGGCTAAAGCAAATGCTCTCATTGTGTAGGTGTAGAAGAGGAGATGGAAGGAGGGAATGTGTTGGAAAGATGGGCAGAATGACTGGGCAGAATCCCATGTGGGGAGTGGCGGAGCCCTGGGGCAAGGGACTCAGAGCGTCTGCTGAGGTTTTCTGTAGCAACTGCAATCTGGCAGCATTGGACATGATGTGAAAAGCCAATATGATTTCTAGTCCCTCTGGAAGATTAAATGCCTACAGATATGTGCCAGCTATAAGCCAGTTTGTGTTCCAGATTCAAGCACTTGAATTCTACCTAAAATTATATTTCCTCTGTAACAATGACACAAGTGATATTAGGAAATCATATTTTGTAAGTCATTCCTGGTTATTAGCTTGGACCTCAAAATTCCAGGAGCAGACTACTTAATTAACTCAGACTGACTGATATTTTTGAAGCAGTAGACCCTGTGCATCACTTGTTAATGAAGAATATCAGTAGCTGTACGATAAACATTCTTAGAATGTAATTAATGCTAGAAATAGTCAACTGTGAGAAACATACTGCAGTGTGTACAAATAATTCTAGACATCACTGTAGAATCTAAATACATGTTACTGTCTAGTCATTCTTGACAATTATAAAACAAATTACCTCAGTTCTATTCTAGGTGATGTTATTCAGGTAGGTTTTATGTGCAGTGAATCAAAATCTAGTCACAAACGCATGCAATAAAGAGAAGGCATTTTCTGCAAGATAATCTAAATTATGGATAGTCTAATAGATGTGTATTGAAATCTTATATTTGTCTTTTATTTGTCTTTTCTTAAATACAAAATTTAACTTAAGTTCATCTTATCTATGCACAGACAACCAATCACTCAGACTTTTTCCAACAAACTGCTTTTTTTTTTTTTCTGGACTAGGAATATATCACAGTGTATTGGGTTTATGTGGCAAGGGTTTTGTAGCAGGGGGCTGCACGGATGACCTCTGTGAGAAGAGTCCAGCTCCTCCCTCATGTTACATTAAGGGCCAGTTTCCTCCATCTCCAAAGGGACCAACACTGTCCAGAGCTGAGCCAATAAGTGATATTGTTTGTATCTCTGTGAGAGCATATTTAAGAAAGGGGAAAAAAAAAAATGCTGTGCAATGGCAGCTGGGAGAGAGAAAAATGAGGAACAGCCCTGCAGTCACAAGGTCAGTGCAGAAGGAGGGCAGAGGTGCTCCAGGTGCCAGAGCAGAAGATAAACTGCAGCCTGTGGAGAGGTCCCTGGTGGAGCAGGCTGTCCCCCTGCAACCCATGGGTCCCACACGGAGCAGATCTCCACATTGCAGCCCATGGAGGGGCCCCTGGTGGAGCAGGTGGATGTGGCCTGGAGGAGGCTGCGGCCCATGGAGAGCCCCCGCAGGAGCAGGCCCCGGGCCGGAGCTGCAGCCCGTGGAGAGGAGCCCACGCAGGAGCAGGGGGTCTGGGGGGAGCTGCCGCCCGTGGGGGACCCGTGCTGGAGCAGTTTGCTCCTGGTAGATGAACCCCATGGTATGGAGCCATGTGGGAGCAGGCCTTGAAGAGCTGCTGCCTGTGGAAAGTCCACACGGGATCAGTTTGGGAAGGACGGCATCCCGTGGGAGGGACCCCACTTGGAGCAGGGGCAGAGAGTGACCATGAAGGAGCAGCAGAGATGAAGTGTTAGGGACTGATTACGATACCCATTCCCGTTCCCCTGTGCTGCTCGGGGAGAGGATGAAGAAGAGGGTGGATAGGGGGAAAGGTGTTTTCATTATTTATTTATTTATTTATTTATTTATTTATTTATTTATTTTCACACTGCTCTGGCTTATTAGTAGTAGGTAATAAATTTTATTAATCTCCTTATGCTGAGTCTGTTTTGCCCATGACAATAATTGTTGAGTGGTCTCCCTGTCCTTATCTCAACCCCTGAGCCCTTTTACTCGTATTTTCTTCCCCTCGTTCTTTGAGGAGGGGGAATGATAGAGCAGTTGTGGTGGAGTTCAGCTGCCCAGCTGAGTAAAATCACTGTACAAAGTACTCCCCTAAGGACAGCAATTTTCTGAAGTAGTGCTTCATTAGGATATGATATATAATATATTGATCTCTTGGATTGTACACATAAAGCTTGCCTGTACTTTGTTAAATAATATCTGAATATAACAAACCAAAATCTAAATTAAGAAAAACAGGATCAATGAGGTAGACTGCTTCCAGATTAAACAGGATGTGGCCTGGATTTGAGGGTAGGTGTTACCATGAGAACTCTTTAGATCTCAGGCACTTGGATCCTCTGCCACTTGATACAGTGTCTTGACAATTTTTATTTTCAGATGTTGAAATAAATTCTCAATACCTGTAATGAATTCTATCCTATCTGGCAGGGTAAAGTATGATTCTTCAATATTGATTCAGTTCCCTTGAATATTCACTGCAAAACCATTGGAGATTTGTTATTAGAAGAATTAACATGCACCAAAAAGGAAGTGCATCAGGGAGATTATATTTGCAAATAGATTTCTTTTTTCTGCTATGCTAAATTATGTTCTTTCTCTATAAATCTTTATTAACACTGCCAATTCAGCATCTTTAACCTGATTGTTTCATTTGCATGCTTTGCCTTTGTGATTGGATTAGAGTTTGTTTTACTTCACTCTTTATTATTAGCTCTCTGGATATGTAATTAAGGTTTATTACTTGACATTCAATTTACTTTGATCAGTGTTTGAATATAAAGTCTTACATAAAGGCAACAATGCATAAAAATATTTTTCTGCTCCTGCAAGCCCTTGTGCAACTCCTCAGCTCAGTCTCTGTAACTTTGGAAAGAAAAAAAAAAAAAAAAGTAACTTGCAAATGACATAGGCAACTGCAATAATTATAGTCAGTGGAAGGGCTGAAAACTAGGCTTCAGTTCCTATTGGTCATAACATCTCACGGCCAATTAGTCATGTCATTTATGAGCTCTTTTAAAACCTCCAAAAGTAACTTTTGTGTTTCTTTTTTATATAATATAATAAATATATATTAATTCTATATTCTATATATAAATATAATTTCTCTAGTAGAGTTCATGGCCTAAGACATAGTTGATGGAAATAAAGAAAATATAGACGTATATATGAAGGAGATGAAGAACTGTCTAAGAAGACGGCAAAGAAGTAATATTAAAATAAGTGTTCTCCAGATAGTCATTACGGATGAATTTTTTGAGGGATTGTTCTTCATTTTCATCCTCTTTAGTACATTGATAAATGACATTACAGAAAGAACAAAAAATGTGCCAATGGGGATCTCCCATAATACTGAAGCGAACTGGAGCAGTTCATAGGGAATCATGAGGAAAATTGTATAAACCAAAAAGAACATCAATTAGAAGTGGCAGTTCAGGAAACAGTTCTGGCTGATTTGGTCTCTTCTGAATGATCAAACTGCAAATACAATATAACTCTGGAAAAGTCTGTCATGATTTTAGGAACGGATAAGGCCTCATTTATAGGACTATGTGTATTCTTGTTTCTGAAGCAAAGAGAAGGTGATATGTAACTGATAGACGCAGATGTGATTGAAAAAAAAATATTCTAACTAATCTGAAAAAAAAAAGAAAAAAGAAAGAATGAAGTAAAATGCTAAGACATCAAAAGGCTTTGACTTCACTTATTTTGTTCAACATAGATGTAATTTCTGGAAAATAAATGAAATGTAGGGTGTTATACTAGTGCACTGAGCAGAAAGTGCACCGAGCAGAAAGTGCACCAAGCAGAAAAGCGGAATAGGCAAGTGGGAACTGATGAGATGTGTCCACGGGTCCTGAGGGAACTGGCAGATGGAGTTATTAAACCATTTTCCATTATATTTGAGAAGTTGTGACAACCAGTGAAGTTCCCAATGACTGGAAGAGGGGAAACATAACATCCATTAAAAAAATAAAAAATAAAAAATAAAAATAAATAAAAGGAAGACCTGGGAAACTACAGGCCAGTCACTCTCACCTCTGTGCCTGGCAAGATCATGGAGCAGATCCTCCTGGAAATTATGCTAAGGCACATGGAAAATAAGGAGGTGACTGGGGACAACCAAGATGACTTCACTGAGGGCAGATTATGCCTGACAAATCTTGTGGCCTTCTACAGTGGGGTTACAGCACTGGTGGAGAGGGAAGAGAAATTTACATCATCTGCCTGGACTTTTGCAAAACATTTGACACTGTCCCACTGATATTCTTGTCTCTAAATTGGAGATGTGGATTTGACAGATGGACCACTCGGTGGTAAAGAATTGGCTAGATGATCACACTTAAAGAGTTGCAGTCAATGACTTGATGTCCGAGTGGCAATCGGTAATGAGTGGTGTTTCTCAGGGGTTGGTATTGGGACTGTCACTGTTTAACATCTTTGTCAGTGACATTGACAGTGGGATCAAGTGCACTCTCAGCAAGTTTGCTGATGACACCAAACTGTGTGGTACAGTTGACACGATGAAGGGAAAGGGTTTCTCCAAAGGGACCTGGACAGGCTTGAGAGGTGGGTCTGTGTGAACCTCACTAAGTTCAACAAGGCCAAGAGCAAGGTCCTGCATCTGGGCTGGAGCAATCCTAAGCACAAATACAGGCTGGATAGAGAAAAGTTTGTGAGCAGCTCTGAGGAGAAGGACTTTGGGGTGTTGGTTGGTGAGAAGTTCAACATGACCTGGTGTGGTAGTTTTATGTTGCTGGGCAGCTGAATTCCACCACAACCGCTCTCTCACTCGCTCTCCTTAGAAGAAGAGGGGGAGAAGAAAGTATGCTGGAAAGAAAAAAGAAAAGAAAAGAAAAAAGAAAAGAAAAGAAAAGAAAAGAAAAGAAAAGAAAAGAAAAGAAAAGAAAAGAAAAGAAAAGAAAAGAAAAGAAAAGAAAAGAAAAGAAAAGAAAAGAAAAGAAAAGAAAAGAAAAGAAAAGAAAAGAAAAGAAAAGAAAAGAAAGAAAAGAAAGAAAAGAAAAGAAAAGAAAAGAAAAGAAAAGAAAAGAAAAGAAAAGAAAAGAAAAGAAAAGAAAAGAAAAGAAAAGAAAAGAAAAGAAAAGAAAAGAAAAGAAAAGAAAAGAAAAGAAAAAGAAAAGAGAACAGAACAGAACAGAAAAAAGAAAAGAAAAGAAAAGAAAAAAGAAAAGAAAAGAAAAGAAAAGAAAAGAAAAAAGAAAAGAAAAGAAAAGAAAAGAAAAGAAAAGAAAAGAAAAGAAAAGAAAAGAAAAGAAAAGAAAAGAAAAGAAAAGAAAAGAAAAGAAAAGAAAAGAAAAGAAAAGAAAAGAAAAGAAAAGAAAAGAAAGAAAGAAAAGAAAAGAAAAAAGAAAAGAGAAAAAAAACACTAATGGGTTGAGATAAGGATAATTTAATTATAGGGAAAATACGAGAAAAAAAAAAAAAAAGGAAGCAAAATCTTCACAGAAGCAGAGAGAGAGAAAAGAAATCACTTTCTACTTCCCATCAACGAGTGATGTTCAGCCACATCCCAGGAAGCAGGGTCTCAATACACATAGCAGTTGTTTGGGAGAGCAGACATCTTTGTAATGAGAGCACCACTCTCCTCCCTCCCTCCAACCCTCCCCCCCCCCTTTCCCCTTTTCCTACCTTTTTTTGCTGAGTGTGACATCGTATGGTATGGAATATCCCTTTGGTTGGTTTAGGTCAGCTTCCCTGGTGATGTTACCTCCCCACCTCTTGCTCCACCCCCAGACTGCTAGCCCTTGGGGGCAGGGGGGGGGGGGGGGGGGGGGCAGGCGTGTTGGAGGGAGTCTTGGTGCTGTACCAGTATTGCTCAGAAGTAGACAAAACACTAGGGTGATAACAATGCTGTTCTAGTTACAGGTGCAAAGCACAGAACTGTATGGGCTGCTGCAGGGAAAGTTAACTCCATCTTAGCCAGACATAGTACACCTGGTAATGTGTGCTTGCAGTCCAGAAAGCCAACCATATCCGAGTCTGCATCAAAAGAAGCACGGCCAGCAGCTTGAGGAAGGTGATTCTCCTGTTCTACTCTGCTCTCACAAGACCCCACATAGAGTACTGCATTCAGCTCTGGGGCCTCCAGCACAACAAGGACAAGGACATATTAGAGCATGTACAGAGAAGGGCCACAAGGATGATCAAAGGGCTGGAGCACCTCTCTTATGAAGGCTGAGAGAGTTGGGGCTGTTCAGCCTGGAGAAGAGAGTGCTCTTGGGAGACCATTTAGCAGTCTTCCACTATTTAAAGGGGGCCTAGAAGACAGCTGGATAGGGACACTTTGTCAGGGTGTGTAGTGATAGGACAAGGAGTGATGGTTTTAAACTACAAGACGGTAGATTTAAATTAGATATAAGGAAGAAATTATTTACTCAGAGGGTGATGAGACACTGGAACAAGTTGCCCAGAGAAGTTGTGGATGCCCCATCCCTGGAAGTGTTTAAGGTCAGGTTGGATGGGGCTTTGAGCAAACTGGTCTAGTGGGAGGTGTCCCTGCCCATGGCAGGGGGGGTGGAACTAGGTGATCTTTAAGGTTCCTTCCAACCCAAACCATTCTATGATTCTATAAGTAATACTCATTAATACTTTTCACTGTACTTGCAAAGAACAAGATGCTCTGTATGGTTATATTTATTAATATTATGAAGAATAATATTGATTTAGCATAATAACTTTAGGAATCTGTTTACATTACAGTTTCAAATTCTGCTTTATAGTGGGAAGGCTATTGTGGTTTAGCCCAGCTGGCAGCTAAACACCAAACAGCCATTCGCTCACCCTCCCCCCTCCCTCTCTGGGATGGGGGAGAGAAATGGGAAAGTGAAGCCTGTGAGTTGAGATAAAGACAGTTTATTAAGACAGGAAAATTATTATTATTATTATTAATAATAATAATAATAATAATAATAATAATGATAATAATAATAATAATAATGTGTATGAAACAAGTGATGCACAATGCAATTGCTCACCACCCGCTGACCGATGCACAGCCTATCCCCGAGCAGCCGGCCCCCCCACCCCACCCCGGCTAGCCACCCCTATATATTGTTTAGCATGACGTCAGATGGTATGGAATACCCCTTTGGCCACTTTGGGTCAGCTGTCCTGGATCTATCCTCTCCCAGCTCCTGCTGCACCCCTAGCCTGCTCGCTGGCAGGACAGAGCGAGAAGCTGAAAAGTCCTTGGCTTGGTGTAAGCACTGCTTCGCAACAATTAAAACATCAGCATGTTATCAGCACTCTTCTCATCCTAATCCAAAACATAGCACCCTACCAGCTACTAGGAGGAAAATTAACTCTATCCTAACTGAAACCAGGACAGCTATATGCACATCCTTTATAATATAAACTGCTTTCCTCATACAGTGCTAATTGCCTTATATTAAATCACGTGCTTTCCAGTCAAGATGAAACCCACACATAATAACAGTAGAACTTGCTATGCTGCTAGAGCATTCTCTAGGTCTTGGTCTTCCTGTATTACCTGGAAGCTTTTTTGGTTAAAGTACTGTCCATTGACCAGTATGTTTGCACAAACTGAAAGGATGCACCAGATTGTTTATTCAATCTCAAATAATTTTTGGAGCCTAATCAAGTCATGGGGTATTAGATGGATGTTAGGTTTTGTTTGTTTTTAAAAAGCAACTGTTTTAAGATTGTGCACTCATGGTCACGAAAGAAAGTAAAACCATACAACAAAAAACGTTTGTTACAAGCCAGGTGAAGATGAAGGACCTGGAAATCCTTTGCAGACTTAAGACTTTTCAGGTCTAGATTTAAGGAACTAATCTTTAATGTCTGCTATCTTCAGACCTGGCTACAGCAATCAGGTAAACATTTAGCAGTTTGATATAAAACCTATGAAATTAAGCAGCAGCATTATGTCTAGCCCTCTGTACTGACTGCTAATGAGTGAAATGCTAAGGAAATGGTAAGTAACAGTAAAATTGAATACAGATGCTGACTAGGCAAAGACATTTTGCAAAATAAATAAATAAATAATAATTTAATCTGAGGCTACTCAAATACTAACCTTTTAAGTTGCTTCTATTTTGAAATTTTTGTTTTTAAAAAGCAAGTATTGTGTGGGTATATCACAGATATCACAGAATGTATGTTTTGTACCAGTTATTATTATTATTATCATTATTATTATTATCGTTATTATTTCAAAGAAGAAAGAAAATAATGATTAAGTAAAATCCATGCCTTCATCTTCGTATGTCAAAAATAGTTTTAAAGCTTGAAAATGATAAATAAACAAACAAACAAGTAAATATTTCAGAAAAAAATACAGAATTATTTAAGAAAAATATTCCTTTTTATGTTATTGAAGATAATTTTTTTACTTAGGAAAATTATGTTTAAACCATGTGTGAACTAAGGCTTTTTGCGTATTATTTGTTTGTTTGTTTGTTTTTCAATTAAGCATCTCTCATAAAATAAATGTGAATACCACACAGATTTCAACACAGGATATATATGTATAGATGTAGCAATATTACTATTGCTAAGCAACCAGTTCCTCCTGCCTTCTGCTCTGATGAAAAGTGCATTTACTAGAGCTACATGGAATTAAATTTCTCCTGAGAAGTCCTTGTGGACTGTCTAGGAGGGCTTTAGTCATAGCATTTTTAAAGAATAATTCATGGCACTGTGTTAAAATTAGCACTTTATTTATCAACTTTATTGTTGAGATATCTGAAATAGTGATTCAGCAAACTCACTTCACTCTGCCTCTTGGTAATTTTGATGCATAGAAAAATAAACTTGAGTGTCTTTAATTTTTACCTTCAGAGTTAATTGTGCTGTTTCAAGATTGGAAATGTGTTGATTGACTACTGTATGTGCATATATGTGAATTTGCAGTACATTCTCAATGTATTATCTGGAGAGCCACTACAGAGATGTAATTGTTATAGAAATATATTTCCCTATTCTTGCAGTTTAAGACATTTTCACTTTGCAAACATTTCCAGCTCTTCATGGACCTTCTCTGAAAAGCACCAAGCCAACAAAAAATAAGCATTCTGGCTATTGTACAGGGCAAGCAATTTTTTTTTCATATCCTGGAAGTAATAATTTTGAATTTCCCATTATTCCTTATTTCAAAATTGTTTTGTATATGAATGTTTTGAAGATCTGTTCTACCTTGAAGAACAACTTCTAAAATAGGTGGACAAAAAGACAAATATAAGCTTTCCTGAAAACATAAATCAGGGCATCATGCCAGGCAGTTCTTTCTCTATCTCTGCTTTTGTCTGTTTTAAATAGGCTTGGATATCTTATAATCAATAGCACAGCAGGAAAAAAATTAAAGTCTATTTGTGAAAATTAAAAAAAAAAAAGTTTTTAATACATTGACATAATTGTTAATTTTCTTTTCTTGTATATTAATTCCTTGCCTGACAAATATGTCACAGAGATACAATACTTGTAAAGAAATAAGTGAATATGTAGTTAGCTAAAGTCAGTTTATACCATTAAAATTTGGAAGTAAAAGCAAGCAAGCAAGCAAGCAAACAAACACCAAAACAACAAGGAATTTATTTCAATGCCAGTGTGTTTACTTCCTTATCTTCTACTTTGATTACTTGCAGTAGTTATGGCTGCTTAGGTGAATAATTAATACAGAAGCATCCAAAGATTCTGTAGTCTTGATACCTCATTCTTGTTGATTATTATACCAAGAGGAGAAAGAATAGTCCCTGTCCTCAGGATATAATAGACCTGTTATGATCAAGGTCCTACACTGTTGCAATTAAAATAAGGTGTATTTCAAATAAGTCCCATATATCCTAAAATCTGTGAAGTATAGATGTAGCCCCTCTTGGGCTTGGATTCAGAAAAATCCTACCTACCACTCCTAAGAAGCCCTGTTCACTGCCTAATAGTTACAGCTATACTTCATAGGATTTTATCTTCCTCTGAACATTTGGATCAGATGACTAATCAAACACCAGACAGTTCCCAAAAGATATTGCAGAACTCAGAAACTTGAGACTGACAAAAAAAAAAAAAAAGTGTTTAAAAGAACTTTGTAAACCATTCAAATGTTACAGGAAATGGTAAATAAGTGGTAAGTAGGCAAGAGTGGGGAAGAGAGGACTCTTGTTATTTTTAAAAATACAACCCATCCGGGGAATTTAGACCCAAAAAATCAGTTCTTAAATTTAGTTATGTCTCATTGGCTTCTTCAGTGAGACCTGCACATAGACCCTAGATCTAAAGCAATGCTTTTGGAAATCCATAATACTTCACAGAGATCCATTTACAAATCCTCAGTTCTCTCTGCGCTATGTTCATGGACATATCTCTCATCTTGATCTCTCACAAGGGACATATTTAGTTGTTTTGCACAGGATTTGACATTTCTTATAGTGTGTATTTAATGAATTTAATTGATACTTATATAACTAAATTTTATTCAATACTAAATTAATTAATCTAATTTTAATAGTGATTTCCTTAATGCCTATTAAGACATCTTTTCATATCTAGATCAACAGTTGATACACCATAAAGTAAGAATCCCTGTCAAATCTTCCTACTACTGGAGCTCCAACGTGTAGTGCTTCTCAGTTCAGGGAACATAACAAATGCAATAAAATAATGTATTTGTTTATAAATAATTACATGCTTTTTGTTTTAGTTCATCTCTCATCCAAAAGGTTTCTGAGGTTGCTAACTATATGTCAATTGTTATAATGATCACTCTATCCACCACTGAAATACAAAGTGTCATCTGCTCAGAAGTGCGTAATGGTAGTTCCTTTCTTGTACTGCTGAGCAGAGTACTGCATCCAATTCAGATTGCAAGGGGAACTAGGAGGATAGAGGGTAATTTTTCAGGATATCTCAAAAATAACACTTTTAATCCTGTGAAAAATGCTTTGATATTTAGTGACCCAAATATTTAAAGTGTCCATCACACCTAGCTTCCAGATAGAACCATTTATCTCCACGTAGTTTGCTTGAACTATTTTGGGGTGGACTTGAGAGAAATACTATGCCTTCTCTGAATTTAGACTGCATGCTGTCCATTCTGACTGCACATGCCCATGAAGTTCATCCAGGAAGCCACAAAACTTGTCTAGATTTGGATGTACAATGAGAATATGTAAATGGGATATAAGGTAATCTTGCTTTAGGTATGAAATTGCATTAGGACTTGTCTTCATAAAGACGATCAGGAAAGTTAACCTGAGTTAACTAAAGTTGTGAATTCAGACCATCATAATTATAGTACATTAGGGGATTCACATCCTGAATAAATTAAATTAAGCAAATGCAAGCCTTTTTAATTCTACATGAGAGTGTCCAGGCAGGAGATTAATATAGTTTAACTAATCCATTTTAAAAGTTAATTCCAATTGATCTTCATGGGTGTCCATGAAAGCAAGTGTGTTAAGATATATATACATATGTGTGGGTGAATACATAAAGAATCTCAAATAACATCAATAAAATAAAATTAATAAAAAGCAACTTTTTTCACATACATTTTCTATTTCACGGAGTATACTGATTACATATATAAAATCATAGAAATGGTCAAAATAAAAGAGTTCCAAGTTTCCAGAGATACTAGGTTTCTAAGAATAATGGACCCTTCAGGTCAAACTCTAGTAGGAAAGCATTATTCACTTTTGTGTGTGGATCAATCTCATTAAGCTCCCTGTTACCTTTAATAGGATTATTCATCTAGAAAGGCATCAAGAAAATGGTCTACACAGAAAACCTTAAATGATAAGGTCTGTACACAATAAATAAAATAAATACCTAAATAAAATAAAACTTGGACAGGATTTCAGACATACTATTTCTTAAGCAGAGGATAATCTGTTCTCAGTGCTGCACCTATGTCTTCAAATGGATAGAACGATCGGGGAAAGAATCTGAAGTTGAGGCCTAAGGACAAAATAGATTACAAGGATGTTTATGTAATCTCCTTCTCTGGAGATATTCAAGGCCCATCTGGACGCCTACCTGGGCAACCTGCTTTAGGGAACCTGCTTTGGCCGGGGGGTTGGACCTGATGATCTCTTGAGGTCCCTTCCAACCTCTACAATTCTGTGATTCTGTGATGTCTATACCCTCCCGTATATTTTTAATTTCCTGATTTTTTTTCAATATATATTCCCTATACAGCTGAAAAATGTCCTTCATTGTGTAAATTGTAAGGCTCATTTTCAGCACAATTGGAAGTGTGCAATACTTGTATTTCCTCTTGTAGTTCCTGAAGGACTATAAATGGTCCTTCATACTTACGTAGTGACTTACACAAAATTTGTTATTGCAATTTCTACTTTTTGAATAATATCAATTGTAATTCAGAATAATAATTGCCTATTTGTACAGAGCACTTTTTCAGCTGCTAATAAATTATCCAAGGAAGTAAACTTTGTATGCTGCATAACTAAACTAATTAAAATGTGGAGAATTTGTAGTGAATGATTATTGTTTTATAATATTTTCCACTAATCACAAATTCTTATTCTCAGATGTAGCAACCTGAAGCAATAATATAATGAAAACAATAAATATATTCTGAATTATTGCAAATTTCATGTAAAAAGGGAATGTTTTCATATTTAAATTGACACCAAAGAAAAAAAAAGTAAAAGAAGTAACATTTGCATTCTCCAGCAGAAGGTTAACATGCTGTACATCTGGATGACCTAATCGTTAAAAATAATAGTGAAATGTAATTTGGGAAGTTTAACACTCAGTGGTGTGAACTATGAGAAAGATCAGATATGTAATTAGTGAACTTGTCATTGCCTTAAAAAAAAAAAAAAAGTAGGAATGCTATTAGTAAAGTTTATTTTGATATTGACTGCATGACTGGTCCTAGTCTCTCTCTCTATCTCTCTGTTTCTTGTTATGTATTAGATCACACAGATTTTTTAAGACACCTGTAGTTACATAATTTGGGGCTAAAATGTCAGGTAAAAGGTTGAAATTTATTTATAGCTTTTTGTTTGGTTGTTTGGTTTAACAGGTAGCATAAGATAGCATACAAACCAATTGATAGCTTTTAATATGCAATATATTTGTTTTAGAATTATTTTATATAAACCAAATAAGAGGAATTTTCAGGCAAACTGAAATTCTGAAGTTTTACCTGGTAATTCTCATTACTGAAAATTTATAATATTTATTATTTTATATTATATATTTTATCATTTATTTTATTATGTTAATAAAGCCATATTATTATTATCATCATAATTATTATTATTTAAATTTGATGCTCTAAGGTTACATTTCAGTTGTGTGTATTGGAGCTGTTACCAGGAAGTTTTCAGGTCATAGCAGAGGGACACACACACACAAACACACACTCATATATATATCTTACAACAATGTCCAAGTGTCATTCCATCCCCATGCAACTCAGACTGGATTGAGTGCATTCTCTTTGCCCTTGTTTCTATGGAAAGGAAGCAGAGATATATGGGCCCAACATGTCCACAGCTTGTGGGATAGTTAGCAACTGTAGGGCAGCAGACGTGCACTTGCCCTACAAATTCAATAACCCCTCCTGACTCCAAAAGACAGCTTCTGGAAATGTTTGGACTGTCTGTTTCCAGAGCACAAAAAGATTGGAATGCACATCCGTGAACTAGGCTAATTAGGCTCTTTCTTGTGTCAAGTCTAGAAAATACTGTTTCAGAAAATAAGATGCAACAGCTTGTATACTAATTTTTCAGCATAGTAAATAGGAAATATCATATACAGAGCTACATCTTAACATTTTTTGCTCTTTGAGGATCTTTGGCATAGAATTTGTGAGTGTAGAAATACCATGTGCTGTTGGGATTTCCAGTTTAAATATTTGTCTCTATGTAGACAGCAAAGTTAAATTTAAAAATGGAATAGAGATTGTTTTCCTTCTAAACCACATTGGGGATTTAATACTGTTTTTCTTTAATCCTCTGTCCCTCTGTTATCACCTGAAAGCTTCCTGGTGCATTACTTTAACTCACAACATGGGAGATGTGGCCTCTGCCATCTGCAGTACAAGATGAGTGAATTTTTAAGACAAGAATGCAAAAGTAATATGTTAAAGAGAAGAGGCACAAGGAAGTGTGACAATCTAGGCCAAGATTTAGAGCTGACATATTTGAAGTGAGTTTTGATCCCTGTTCTTGGAACTGCATATAGATCTTATCCAGCAGGCTTTGTACACACATTGGTGATATCACTACTTTCTGCATCTTACTTAAAATGAAAGTTGTCGTTCTTTGTGTTTTGCTCAGAGGGTTCAGGATCCCTTGAGAAGACAAGGGACTACAGAGTTTGAAGATCAGAGCTTGAGCAGTCGGCCTTATCTATAGCTTCTTCAGTGGGACTTAATTCAGGATTGAGATACCAAAATTTGTCTATCTGTGTACAGGATCTGTATATAAAATCTGTGTGTAAAAAATGCAATTATTTATTTTTGTTGTCTAAACATAAGTACAATGGTATTTGAGACATACTAGCATGGGCAAGGGTGTTTGGTAGACACAATGTGAGACTCACACTCTTCATGAAGTAAGGAAGTAAGGCTGAACTGAAGTGAGATGCAAGAGTCCATCAGAAAAGGCTCTGCATTACCTATATTTGGATATCAAGACAACTGTATCGATCCATAGCTGCCCCATATATATATATATATATATATGTATGTATGTATGTATGTATGTATACTTACAGCCCACTTTCAGCCCCCTAGCTCGTACAGAGAATCTTTCTAAAGAACATGAATTGAGTCTCACAAATAATTTGTAACTACCTAGGTGTACTTTACTAAGAAACACACTCTGGAATTTGGCTAAGAATCATTTCTCTAAATACCCTCTATAATTGCCTGTGGGATAAATTAATCCAGGCTTAAAATAACTGCATGCACTGGATGCTTTTCCTAAGTATGTATTGAACTTTTTGACAAATACTTCCTTTTAAGTAAAAATAAATCTAGTTGTAAAATATCTACAATCAGAGTCATTTAATTTGATGTAATCTCATCTAAAATTTGGTGTTGTATACAACATGCTTTCTACTGAAAGATCAGATAAAACAAGGATGTTTTTAAGTATATTAGGAAAGGTTAAGTACTAAAGGATACTGTTCAGTATGAAACAGAAGAATTAGTTGTTGGTGTTTTATTTTATTTTTTTTCCTTTACCCTATTTTCATTTTCACAAGTAGAAATGAAACAAAAAATTAAAAGAGAAATTATGTTACATTGACCAAAATTATATAAAACTTTAATGGCACATCAAGAATCTTCCTAAATAGGAAGACTAAAAATTTCTGAAAAGTCACACAGTAGTAAGCTAAAATTAAAACATTACACCTGTTCTTCTACATGCTTTGGTAGATGAGAGCAACATACCAGCCCTCACGAAACAATTACTAGGCAACAATCTGGAGGAGTTTTGTGGTTATTTTGTGTTAAAAAACATTGGAGCTGCCCAAGAAATCTGGGAAATACAAAGGGTTTCTGTATATCAGTATATATATATATTATTATTTTTATTTATTTATTTATTTATATTACTATTTAACAAAAAGAACAGATTATTGGATATAACATATAGGTGGCTTTTTTTTTTTTTTCCCAGATATCAGAATTTTGGGTAGGTGAGCAAGTTATATCATTATATATGAAAATGGAAATGTTTTATTTTAAAGTTTAATCATCTTATTAATCACTATTTTCTACACTTTATTGAAAGATATACTATGCCTCAATATAAAGGTAGCAATATATACTGAAATGCATAAAAATATCATTTTGGGATACTGTAGGATTCAATAACCTTTTTCCTTGGAATTTCCTCATTTCAGTTATTACTGGCTCAATGGCATGAGCACATCCTGCAGACATATCTTACAGCCCAGAGCCAACATTAACCTTATTCAGTGCTTTTTTCAATTCTGTTTTGGTTGTCTTTTACTTTATCTAAATCAAACATATTGATTGCCCCATTTCCTTAGTTAATAAAACACACTCAGTATGATTTACAAAGTCCTGTACCTTTTGACTGAAAGGTGATCTGATAAGTTTTAAAATGGAAATCAAACCACTTCCAGGAAACCCTATTTGCTGAGCTGAACTGTCAATACTTCAACTACTTCACAATATGTAGTTATTTATTTACCTTTATATAATTTATAATTATATAAATTATATACAATACATAGGAAAGGATCTTATTTAACATACAAGTGAGCTGGTAATGCACAAGCAAACTTGCACACATTCCCTACTGGTTATTTGAAAATTATTCCTTCTTCAGTGACATAAGGTCTGATGCTGTACTGTGACAATGCTAGTTTTTCTTATGGATCCAGTAAGAAGAGAAATCAGACTCCGTAAGGTACTCATTAAAATAGTGTGTATTGGAGCCATCATGAGAAAGATAATTCCAAATGCTGGGAACACTGAACTGGGCAAAACTGTATAAACCTAAGGTCAGGACATATCACACTGCGCATGTATGATCAAGGAAGACGTTCAGGAGCACTGTGGACTTTAGAGCTTTTATAGTATTTTCTTTTATCTCAGAGATAAAAAAACAAGATATGATGGTGGCATCATTGCAGGTGCCATCAGGCAACATGTACAGGCATCTCCTTTACAGTTAGTCAGCTAAGTTTGTCTTGTGGTCAATGCCTGCTCAGGTCAATTGCTATTTGGATCACTAACTCCATAATGCCCTCCAGGTAGGATCACCATGCATATCTCTCATGAAAATGTGTTTTAGTAATTCACTGTTCCAGAAGAGACTTTATACTAATAGTTCTTGTAAAATTTGTTGGAGGGTGGCTTGTTGTTTTTGTTTGTTTGTTTGTTTGTTTTTACTGTACAGTATCATACTATATTTTATACTGCACAAGAAATATATAATTAATTAGGTAAACAAGCCAAAATATGATTATTAATTTACTTGAATATCAATTGGAATGTCTTGGGGTGGGAGACTTTTTCCATTTTGTATTTAGGACTATAAATAAATTGAGAAAAAGTTAAAAAAAAAAAAGTAAAAAAAAAAAAAAGGGTGGGGGGAAGATTACCTATTGAATTCTCAACCAACAAGATTAGATAAGATTTATACTCTAAATTAATACAATATTTATCACCTAACCCTACTGTTCATGTGTTTCTGACCTGACTCCTTCTTCAACTTTGTTAGTATCTACTCAGCTTCAACCACTTACGGAGATAAATATTGAGTTTTATTCCCTCAATTGATACACATACATCTCAACTGACACACATGTATGCACAGGAATGCACATGTTCACACACACAATCATATTTCAACTGGAGTTGAAATGTGAGGACTTTCAAATCTTGAATTGTCACCTTCAACAGAGGAAGGACATAAAAGAACAAACATGACAAGTAATGCTTGGGTCTCTGGAGATTTAGGGGAAGGAAGACTGAAGAAAAGGTGCTGATTTATCTACCACACTATTGTTTTTTCACTGAAATTCTTATTTAGATAAAAGCACAGGATGTAAAATTCATATGCTTTGAAAATACAAATATAGAATTCATGTGGATACAATACAAACAAATTTTTAAAGCAGTAAAAACTGCAGAAATAGCTGGAAGAACCACAGGTTAGAATTTAGTTTATAAAGTTGAAGATTTTGTGCTCTGGAAGGACATCACAGAATCACAGAACTGTAGGGCTTGGAAGGGACCTCCAGAGATCATCGGGTCCAACTAGAACAGGTTGCCCAGGTAGGTGTTCAGACAGGTATTGAATCTCTCCAAAGAAGGAGACTCCACAACCTCCCTGGGCAGCCTGTTCCAGTGCTCTGTCACCCTCACTGTGAAGAAGTTCTTTGCATATTAGTGTGGAACTTCCTATGCTCTACTTTATGGCCATTGCCCTTGCCCTGTCCCCACAGACCACTGAAAAGAGGTTGGCCATATCCCTTTGTCTCCCACTTTATTTATAATACCTTATTTATAAACATTAATACCTTATAATAATACCTTATATACTCTATAATACCTTATATACTCTATAATACCTTATTTATAAACATAAACGTATAATACCTTATTTATAAACATTGATAAGATCCCCTTTCAATCTTCTTTTCTCAAGGCTGAACAGACCTATGTCTCTCAGCCTTTCCTCATAGCGGAGATGCTCCAGGCCCCATATCATCTTTGTGGCCCTCCGCTGGACTCTTTCCAGGAGATCCCTGTCTATTTTGTACCAGTGAGCCCAGAACTGGATGCAGTACTCCAGGTGAGGCCTGACCAGGGCAGAGTAGAGGGGGAGGGTCACCTCCCTTGACCTGCTGGCCATGCTCCTTTGAGTCACCATCCCTGGAAGTTTTTAAAAGACGTTTAGATTTAGAGCTTAGTGATATGGTTTAGTGGAGGACTTGTTAATGTGAGGTCAGAGGTTGGACTAGATGATCTTGGAGGTCTCTTCCAACCTAGATGATTCTGTGATTCTGTGATTCTGTAATGCACTCCAGGATCCCATTGACCTTCTTGGCCACCGGAGCACACTGCTGGCTCATGGTCAATGTGTCATCCACCAGGACCCCCAGGTCCTTCTCCGCAGAGCTCCTCTCCAGTAGGTTACCCCCCAGCCTGTACTGATACATGCAGTTGTTCCTTCCCAGGTGCAGGAGTCTACACTTGCTCTTATTAAACCTCATCTGGTTTCTTCCTGCCCGGCTCTCCAGCCTGTCCAGGTCTTGCTGAATGGCAGCACAGCCTTCTGGCATGTTGGCCACTCCTCCCAGCTTTGTATCATCAGCGTACTTGCTGAGTGTGGACACTATTCCCTCACCAAGATTGTTGATGAAGATGTTGAACAAGAGCGGGCCCAGCACTGACCCCTGGGAAACACCGCTAGTCACAGGTCTCCAGCCGGACTCTGCACTGCTGATCACCATCCTCTGAGCTCGGCCAGTCAGCCAGTTCTCAACCCACCTTACCGTCCACTCATCTATCCTACACTTTCTCAGCTTTGTTAGCAGGATGTCATGGAAGACAGTATTGAAAGCCTTGCTAAAGTCAAGGTAGATGACATCCACTGCTCTCCCCCCATCTACCCAGCTGGTGATGCCATCATAGAAGGCAACGATGTCGGTCGAGCATGATTTCCTCTTGGTGAATCAGTGCACACTACTCCTCATAACCTTCTTCTCTTCCAATTGCTTGGAGAAGGCATCCAGAACAAGCTGTTCCAACACCTTTCCGGGGGCAGAGGTGAGACTGACTGGCCTGTAGTTTCCCGGATCATCCTTCTTGCCCTTTTTGAAGACCGGAGTGACATTGGCTATCCTCCAGTCTTCAGGCACCTTTTCTCTTCTCCAAGCCCTATCAATGATGATAGTGTGGTTCAGCGATCACCTCTGCCAACTCCCTCAGCACATCTGGATGCATCCCATCAGGGACTATAGATTTGTGTGCGTTGATCCCGCCCAGATGCTTCTGGACCACTCCCTCCTCAACCAGAGGAGGAGCTCTCCTCCCTCCAGGGTCCAGGAGTCTCAAGGGGGTCTTTGAAGCAAAGACTGAAGCAAATATGGCATTCAGTATCTCTGCCTTTTCAGTGCCCCCAGTTACCAGGACAACCTCCTCATTCAGCAGGGGACCCGCATTATCCCTAGTCTTCCTTTTACTGTTTACATACTTAAAAAACAACAACAACAACAAAAAAAAAACCACTTCATATTATCCTTTATCTACCTTGCCAGCTTCACCATCAGGTGGGCTTTTAGCCTTCCTCATCGCATCCCTGCAGGCCCTGACAACACTCCTATACTCCTCTCAAGAGGACAGGCCCTTTTTCCACATTTCATAGACCTTCTTCTTCCTTTTGATCTTACTGATGAGCTCCTTGCTCATCCACTCAGGTCTCCTGCCCACCTTTCCCGATTTCCTACTCTTAGGGATGCACTGATCCTGAGCTTGGAAGAAGTGCTGTTTAAATGTTGCCCAGCTCTCTCAAGCACCCTTACCTTCTAGCAATCTAACCCACAAGATACCCCCAAGTAAGTCCCAGAAGAGGTCGAAGTTGGCTCTCCAAAAGTCCAGGGTAGCAATCCCGCCTTTTGCCTTACTTCTTCCACTCCAGATCTTGAACTCCACCATCTCATGATAGCTGCATTCCAAGCTGCTCCCAGCTTTCACAACCCTAACAAGCCCATCCTTGTTGGCAAGAACAAGGTTCAGAAGCACCCCCCGCCTCATCGGCTCCTCCACTACCTGCATCAGAAAATTATCTTCAGCACGTTGTAGGAACCATTTGGACTGCATGTGCCTGGCCTAGTTGCTTACCCAACAGATGTCCGGATGATAACTTGTGTAAAGCATGTACTATCTGAGAAGAAAAAAGTCTGACAGCCATTACACCTTAACAGTTTAATTGTTAGCTGTGAGAAAAGTGTTGATAAAGTTTGCAAGTTATTTATTTCTAGCTGTGTTGAAACAGAGGTGGACATGTTTTCTGATATTTCTGAGTTCTGTGATATCTGTGGCATAACCAAAGCTGTAGCTTTGCCCTTTTGAAAGGTCATGTGCAACATTTCCTTAGCTGCTGGCTAAACTCACAGACCAAGAAAGGGTACAAGAAATATTCAGAGGGACTATGGCTTACACAACCAGAAACAATATGTCAGCATGGCTGTGAGTTGAGGTTAAAATTGGGCAAAGAGGCATGAACACAACAATCTGATGATGCACAATTGTGGCACTCCAGGTCTCAAGCAATGGAAGATGGATAAACTGCATTGTCCAAATTAGAATAACTGAAGTCTTTTTAGAATTAAAACCTGGTAATCCCTCTGGCTCAGTAATAAAGGTCACCAGGCAAAGAGTAAGGGGATAAAACCCCAGTGCTTCCCTGGTGGTAGCAAGCTCTTGAAATATAAATAGGGTGTATCACTTTACTCTTTGTCAGAGATTTTTGTGATTATTTAAGTTTTGGCAATAACTAGACTCAAGGCAGGTTCAGGTTTTCCCATTACACTCAAGCACATGTAAGTCATTGCTGATCTCTGGCATTTTGCGCATCTTAGGTATACTTCAGCTGGGACTAAACGGTTAGAAACTATGAGATTTATTAATTACTACTACTGTGAGAAGCAACTAAGCCAGCAGCAAAGGAAATAGCTCTTCTATGTGCTCTAGACAGTCAAATGTACTTTTAAGTATTTTACCAACCAGGAGGAATTTTAGTCCAGAATTATGGGCTGTGTTGAACTGGGGTGAATACATTTAAATATATATGTACGTGTGTATATATACACACATATACATATATACATATATATAAATGTTTTATCATCATTGAAATCTTTTCATCTTTGTTGAAATATATTCTATTCCTTTTAGTTCTAGGAAGAACTACTGCAAACAAAGAAACTTCATGCTGACAGTATATATTTCTCATCAGAGTAAAGAAATGACTATAAGGTGTGAATTTCTACTGTGCATTTTGTTTTTTGCCTAGCAAATCTTTAATCAAACTCAAGAGGACCAACTAATTTGTATTAATAAGAATGTTAACTTCCCCTTTTTGATACTGATCAATCTTTACTTATTAGGGTAGGTACAAGGATAAGTTGATCACTGATTAAGAAATACCACCAGGGAAATTGGTGTTTCGAGTAAGAGAAAAGCTCAAGAGAGTCAGAATATGATCAGGTAGCAGATCTGTGTCTCAAACGGTGTCTCTGGCACTCTACTATTGTGGCTTTCTTGTGCTGTATGAGCTGTGGTATCATGTGTGCTCTGTCCACAGGGTTGGAATGATGTAGAGCTTATTTTAATCAACGTGATTGGAAAATAAAAAGAAGGCTAGGTCTAAGTTTAGAGAACCTGCTTTATGCCATCTTGCTGTCTGCTGAGGACAGGGATTGCCCAAAGCCATGATCTGATGGGTCAACTGAACCTTTTCTGTGGTGCCATACTCGCAAAACAACTGTCAGCAGTGTCTAGATACAAGAGATAACCATTATATTAAACTGTACAGTTTTACCTTTTCATTTTCCTACTGGGAAGAAAAGAAAACAATAATTCTTTCCCAACTTCACTCTATGGTGACCTCTAGAACCACTAAACTTTATAACAAAAATACGTTTCCAAAGGCTTGTGCCAAATGTTACAGAAGAAAAACAGAGTACAAACACATTTTTTAAAATAAATTTTTGATTTTAAATGTATCGAAGATGAAATATTAGTGGTTTTAACTGCATCCATTATGAAATGGCAAATTTAAAATTTCCTTTGGACAAGTCAAACATTTCATTGTATATTGATTCAACATTAAACTGAGAACAGAATTTTTCTGTTAGAAGTGGTTTTGATTTTTCCCTTATACTAATTGTCTTCAAATTCAACCCTGTCTTCCTTCTTTTTGGAAATGTCTTGATAAAGTCTTTAACAACTTTTCCTTTCCCAATAATCTTTGAAAAAAATAGATATCAAAAGCGGTCTTTCCCCACTAAATATTTCAGATTTGAAAATTTTTCAGAAAGAAGAGCATTCACTACAAAATGTTTAACTGCTATATTTGTTAGGTTCACGCCTATATTTAACCCTAGGACATACTTCTTCACTATCCCACATCTCTTATGACCATTAATAGTCACAAAGTCAATGACTTTTACCTATCAGAGTAGAGACCATAATGCATCCTAAAATGTATAAGAACAAATAAGTTAAAGTACAAACAAAGCAAAAGCTCTAAACGCAACTCATAGAGAAAAAAAATACAAAAATGTCAAAAGGAAAAGAAATTATAAAATTAAACTTCTTACACAATGAAATTTCTTTAATGCAAAGTATGATATTCACTGTATAAATTCACTGATATTTCTATTCTGCACTCTAAATGAAATTAAAATAGCATTGAAATGAAATACAAGTAATATTAATTTGCTTTTCAGAGGCTTTTTTTTTTTGTCAGAACACTTATATTTAGAAATTCACTATTCTGCTGTGACAAAACCTAGATCTGATAAATCTGAGGTAATACAACATGTGTTTTTTTTTTTTCCCATGATGGATTGGAATGAGCAGTTGAGGAAAATATAAAAGAAAAATCCAGTTGGTCTTTGTAAGAAATATATTTATGTGAAATGTAGTGGGAGAACATGTACTTAAAAGTGGCTGTTAAGTTTCTATGTGAATTTGTTGTTCTGTCTTTCATAAAAGCATCTATAGCATTGAATAAAGATTTTAAAGTCCAAGTAAATTCAAGTGAGTGTAGGACTTTCATGTCTCCAAAATACCTGCTATTTGTAATGTACTTTATTTTCTCATGAGCTGTATTTTATGCCAAAGTCTCAAACAGCTGGCTGTCTAAAGAACAAGCTGAGAGTAAAAATTTTTACAAACCTGTACCAAGAAGAAGAAAAAGAAAGAAATAATAAGAAACTAAGAGTTCTGGAGTTCAAAAGTGGTCTTTAGGGATTAGTTTTGGATGGATTAAAATAAATAAATAAATAAATAAATAAATAAATAAATAAATAAATAA
The DNA here is from genome assembly GCF_964211835.1 of Anser anser. NCBI lineage: Eukaryota > Metazoa > Chordata > Aves > Anseriformes > Anatidae > Anser > Anser anser. The sequence goes on along the minus strand of NC_139720.1, from coordinate 124,379,597 downwards.
AAGCTTGGCTGCACAAACGAGATTTTGGAAGAGTAACCATGAAGATGTGAAATTTTCAGTATGAATGTTTTTTTTATTGCATCTGCATGAGTTCTGGTGCTGAAAACTATTTAGAAACTTAGGTTCAGAGTGGAGTTTTCTTGAATAGTGAAACCACTAATTTATTTTGTTCCTTTTAAATAAAATCCAATACTTTTTCAATAACAAGTATATTCTTCACCCATGAAAGTCAAGGAAAGAATTTATCCAGTTGTCCCCCTGGGATATAATTATCCCTCTTGGGATAAAAGTAGTCACTTTTTCATTCCATTCTCAGCCTCACTGCTGAATCGACAAATAAAGACCATGCCACCTAACTGCTGACCACTAGTGTCCATACCATCTTTGTTGCCTTCATCATGTGTGTAAGAATCACATCTCCCCAGTAGAGCCTTTATTGTATGCCATCAGGAGATTTTGGGCAGTTCTTTTTCTTGACAGTTATAGGTTTTTAAAATAAGGTGGTGGTTCTTTTTAAAAATTATTTTTGTCTCTGTGTTTATTACTGTAATTGTAGGCTTTTCTGTTATTTATATGATATGCACTGGTGCCAGTATTGTGCCATTTCTATCATCCCACCATTATCTTGCTATTTCTTTCTATCTGTCTGGTAACCTAACATTGCAGAACAGAAGCTTTTCTTTCTAGCAACAATTCCCTGCCTTACTACACTTATGTAAACTGATGCAAAAATCTACTATTAATTTTTACACATTTATTCTTGCATTCAGTCTTAATTTTATTTGCTTCCTTTTTTGTATGCTTTATATTTCTGTCTTCAATTTATGTAAAATTCAGATTTGATATGTAAGTGGCATGTAGATACAGAGTTTAGAAACAGACCAATTTTCAATGTTAAACCTAGAGTCAGGTCTAGGAACTGTAGGAACTGGGTATGAAACATTGCATGTTTCTTCACTAGTTCTTTGGGTTATGTACTTTTCTTACAGTATTCTGAGCTTTGAGCTGCCATTTGTCTTCCTCCATTGTTTGGAAAACATTACCATGTGACATAATTTAATTCTAACAATGAAAGCATTATTAGAATTTAATAGGCCAAGGAAAAGAAGACAAAAATGGGTGAGAGGGAGGGGTGGGATTTTTTCAAGCAGATTTTTTATAGAAAAAGGGATACCACTCATTAAAAATATATATATATATTTAACTTGTAACTCAAGCCATGACTCTTAAGTCTTAACATCATTAAAATAACTTTTATTTTTCAAAATAAAAAGTTAGTATTATTCTAGATCACATTTAATTTGGTAGTACAGTTGACAAGCCTTTAGAAAAAGAAGTAAAAAGACAAATATCAACAAGAAACACTTCAGATTTTTAAGAACAGGAAATTATAGCTTTAAGAATCCTTTATTTATTTTATTTTATTTTATTTTATTTATTTTATTTTATTTTATTTTATTTTATTTTATTTTATTTTATTTTATTTTATTTTATTTTATTATTTTATTTTTATTTAACAGTTTGTGTTTAGTTATCTCAAACACTAGCAGAATAGGCAATTTTCCCAGCCTTTTGGGGTATGACCATTCGAGGAACAAAATAAAAGCTAGGAAGATATAAAATGGTATCCTGGTTTCAGTTAGGATAGAGTTAATTTTCCTCCTAGTAGCTGGTAGGGTGCTATGTTTTGGATTAGGATGAGAAGAGCGCTGATAACATGCTGATGTTTTAATTGTTGTAGAGCAGTGCTTACACCAAGCCAAGGACTTTTCAGCTTCTCGCTCTGTCCTGCCAGCGAGCAGGCTAGGGGTGCAGCAGGAGCTGGGAGAGGACAGACCCAGGACAGCTGACCCAAAGTGGCCAAAGGGGTATTCCATACCACCTGACGTCATGCTAAACAATATATAGGGGTGGCTAGCCAGGGTGGGGTGGGGGGGGCGGCTGCTCGGGGATAGGCTGTGCATCGGTCAGCGGGTGGTGAGCAATTGCATTGTGCATCATTTGTTTCGTACACATTATTATTAGTAGTACTATTATTATTATTATTATTATTATTATTATTATTATGGTTATTATTATTTTCCTGTCTTAATAAACTGTCTTTATCTCAACTCACAGGCTTCACTTTCCCGTTTCCCTCCCCCATCCCAGAGAGGGAGGGGGGAGGGTGAGCGAATGGCTGTGTGGTGTTTAGCTGCCGGCTGGGTTAAACCACAAGAAATGGGTAACAAATTTATCACTTTTTGAAAAAAACTAATCTATGAACAATCTCTGTGATTGGAGAATTATGAAATAATAAGCATAAATATACATATAACATACATACATGTATACAATGCATGCATACATATACATTAGCATATATAATAACAAAATATAAAACATAAAACAAATTTTTTGCTAGTAAAAAACACAGGGCACATAAACTCAACTCCCATTTGAGAAACATGCATTCATTACCTTGTATATTTTTTTTCGTCATGTTTTGTTTCTGCTTTGCCTGTACAGTCTGAAATATCTGTTGACCTTTCTATTTGAATAAGTGGTGGTCTCAGAAAGGTTACAGTACTTCAGTATTTCCTCAACAAAATCACAAAATAGTTTAAAATACTTGCAAGTATTTGGAAAACAAAACAAAACAAAAACTTAATCTTTTTTTTTTTTCTTAAAAAGGAATGAGTAGAACTAAATATTCTTATGCATACATATAATATAAAAATCTCTAAAAAGCCCATTCAAAACATGTCTTTTTTATTTTTATTTCTCTTATAATTATTTGACAGCGACAATTTTTAAATTTAGACCTTTAAGAGGTTATAAAAAGATTGCAAGTTAAAAATGGGAATCTTGCTTTCAGAATGCTCGAGGTGAGTTGTTCAAAACTGTACTAAAAAATGGAAATATACATATATAAATATATATAATGGAAATATAATATTCAAGAATCTCAGAAATAGAAATGCATAATTATTATACCAGATAAATTAAAATTCCCTTCTCTGCTCCCATTCTATCTTCTAGTCTGCAGTGTCTGGTTCTTTATCCCAGTCTACATGTTTTTGCCAGGCTCTATAATCATCCCCATCTCCATACACATGACAAGATCTCTTTACCTCCAGAAGAAAGGAGGTGCCTGTTTACTATCATCACATTAGCACGGAACTGAGAGTCTTGTTTACCCTTCTTTCAGGGTGATGAATATTTTGAGCTACTATTTATTTCTCCCACTTATTCCACAAATCACAGTTGC